>NC_135396.1:18461498-19061498 GCF_051989625.1 Stigmatopora argus | reverse complement strand
TGGCATCAATCAAAGTGATAGAAATCACGTTTTAATGAAAATTATCAAACTCGGCCAAAACATGCTTTTCAGCCCCTGAAAAGCACATTTTGGCCATAAAAACTGAATATGTCCCCTGCAACCAAACGAACTGTCAGAGACACAAATCTACAATGGACATAGTGTAAAATGGTCCAATTCAAGTAAGTTATTCATTTGGCATCATTCGAAGTGGTAGAAATTAAGTTTTAATGAAAATTATCATACTCTGCCAAAACATGCTTTTCAGCCTCTGAAAAGCACATTTTGGCCATAAAAACTGAAAATGTCCCCTGCAACCAAACGAACTGTCAGAGACACAAATCTACAATGGACATAGTGTAAAATGGTCCAATTCAAGTAAGTTATTCATTTGGCATCATTCGAAGTGATAGAAATCAAGTTTTAATGAAAATTACCATACTCGGCCAAAACATGCTTTTCAGCCTCTGAAAAGCACATTTTGGCCATAAAAACTGAAAATGTCCCCTGCAACCAAACGAACTGTCGGAGACACAAATCTACAATGGACATAGTGTAAAATGGTCCAATTCAGGTAAGTTATTCATTTGGCATCAATCGAAGTGATAGAAATCAAGTTTTAATGAAAATTATCAAACTCGGCCAAAACATGCTTTTCAGCCCCTGAAAAGCACATTTTGGCCTTAAAAACTGAATATGTCCCCTGCAACCAAACGAACTGTCAGAGACACAAATCTACAATGGACATAGTGTAAAATGGTCCAATTCAAGCAAATTATTAATTTGGCATCATTCGAAGTGACAGAAATCAAGTTTTAATGAAAATTATCATACTCGGCCAAAACATGCTTTCAGCCTCTGAAAAGCACATTTTGGCCATAAAAACTGAAAATGTCCCCTGCAACCAAACGAACTGTCGGAGACACAAATCTACAATGGACATAGTGTAAAATGGTCCAATTCAAGTAAGTTATTCATTTGGCATCAATCGAAGTGATAGAAATCAAGTTTTAATGAAAATTATCAAACTCGGCCAAAACATGCTTTTCAGCCCCTGAAAAGCTCATTTTGGCCATAAAAACTGAATATGTCCCCTGCAACCAAACGAACTGTCAGAGACACAATTCTACAATGGACATAGTGTAAAATGGTCCAATTCAAGTAAGTTATTCATTTGGCATCATTCGAAGTGATAGAAATTAAGTTTTAATGAAAATTATCATACTCTGCCAAAACATGCTTTTCAGCCTCTGAAAAGCACATTTTGGCCATAAAAACTGAAAATGTCCCCTGCAACCAAACGAACTGTCGGAGACACAAATCTACAATGGACATAGTGTAAAATGGTCCAATTCAAGTAAGTTATTCATTTGGCATCATTCGAAGTGATAGAAATTAAGTTTTAATGAAAATTATCATACTCGGCCAAAACATGCTTTTCAGCCTCTGAAAAGCACATTTTGGCCATAAAAACTGAAAATGTCCCCTGCAACCAAACGAACTGTCGGAGACACATATCTACAATGGACATAGTGTAAAATGGTCCAATTCAAGTAAGTTATTGATTTGGCATCAATCGAAGTGATAGAAATCAAGTTTTAATGAAAATTATCAAACTCGGCCAAAACATGCTTTTCAGCCCCTGAAAAGCTCATTTTGGCCATAAAAACTGAAAATGTCCCCTGCAACCAAACGAACTGTCGGAGACACAAATCTACAATGGACATAGTGTAAAATGGTCCAATTCAAGTAAGTTATTCATTTGGCATCATTCGAAGTGATAGAAATTAAGTTTTAATGAAAATTATCATACTCGGCCAAAACATGCTTTTCAGCCTCTGAAAAGCACATTTTGGCCATAAAAACTGAAAATGTCCCCTGCAACCAAACGAACTGTCGGAGACACAAATCTACAATGGACATAGTGTAAAATGGTCCAATTCAAGTAAGTTATTCATTTGGCATCAATCGAAGTGATAGAAATCAAGTTTTAATGAAAATTATCAAACTCGGCCAAAACATGCTTTTCAGCCCCTGAAAAGCACATTTTGGCCATAAAAACTGAATATGTCCCCTGCAACCAAACGAACTGTCAGAGACACAAATCTACAATGGACATAGTGTAAAATGGTCCAATTCAAGTAAGTTATTCATTTGGCATCATTCGAAGTGGTAGAAATTAAGTTTTAATGAAAATTATCATACTCTGCCAAAACATGCTTTTCAGCCTCTGAAAAGCACATTTTGGCCATAAAAACTGAAAATGTCCCCTGCAACCAAACGAACTGTCAGAGACACAAATCTACAATGGACATAGTGTAAAATGGTCCAATTCAAGTAAGTTATTCATTTGGCATCATTCGAAGTGATAGAAATCAAGTTTTAATGAAAATTACCATACTCGGCCAAAACATGCTTTTCAGCCTCTGAAAAGCACATTTTGGCTATAAAAACTGAAAATGTCCCCTGCAACCAAACGAACTGTCGGAGACACAAATCTACAATGGACATAGTGTAAAATGGTCCAATTCAGGTAAGTTATTCATTTGGCATCAATCGAAGTGATAGAAATGAAGTTTTAATGAAAATTATCATACTCTGCCAAAACATGCTTTTCAGCCTCTGAAAAGCACATTTTGGCCATAAAAACTGAATATGTCCCCTGCAACCAAACGAACTGTCAGAGACACAAATCTACAATGGATATAGTGTAAAATGGTCCAATTCAAGTAAGTTATTCATTTGGCATCATTCGAAGTGGTAGAAATTAAGTTTTAATGAAAATTATCATACTCTGCCAAAACATGCTTTTCAGCCTCTGAAAAGCACATTTTGGCCATAAAAACTGAAAATGTCCCCTGCAACCAAACGAACTGTCAGAGACACAAATCTACAATGGACATAGTGTAAAATGGTCCAATTCAAGTAAGTTATTCATTTGGCATCATTCGAAGTGATAGAAATCAAGTTTTAATGAAAATTACCATACTCGGCCAAAACATGCTTTTCAGCCTCTGAAAAGCACATTTTGGCCATAAAAACTGAAAATGTCCCCTGCAACCAAACGAACTGTCGGAGACACAAATCTACAATGGACATAGTGTAAAATGGTCCAATTCAGGTAAGTTATTCATTTGGCATCAATCGAAGTGATAGAAATGAAGTTTTAATGAAAATTATCATACTCTGCCAAAACATGCTTTTCAGCCTCTGAAAAGCACATTTTGGCCATAAAAACTGAATATGTCCCCTGCAACCAAACGAACTGTCAGAGACACAAATCTACAATGGATATAGTGTAAAATGGTCCAATTCAAGTAAGTTATTCATTTGGCATCATTCGAAGTGGTAGAAATTAAGTTTTAATGAAAATTATCATACTCTGCCAAAACATGCTTTTCAGCCTCTGAAAAGCACATTTTGGCCATAAAAACTGAAAATGTCCCCTGCAACCAAACGAACTGTCAGAGACACAAATCTACAATGGACATAGTGTAAAATGGTCCAATTCAAGTAAGTTATTCATTTGGCATCAATCGAAGTGATAGAAATCAAGTTTTAATGAAAATTACCATACTCGGCCAAAACATGCTTTTCAGCCTCTGAAAAGCACATTTTGGCCATAAAAACTGAAAATGTCCCCTGCAACCAAACGAACTGTCGGAGACACAAATCTACAATGGACATAGTGTAAAATGGTCCAATTCAAGCAAATTATTAATTTGGCATCATTCGAAGTGATAGAAATGAAGTTTTAATGAAAATTATCATACTCTGCCAAAACATGCTTTTCAGCCTCTGAAAAGCACATTTTGGCCATAAAAACTGAATATGTCCCCTGCAACCAAACGAACTGTCAGAGACACAAATCTACAATGGACATAGTGTAAAATGGTCCAATTCAAGTAAGTTATTCATTTGGCATCATTCGAAGTGATAGAAATCAAGTTTTAATGAAAATTACCATACTCGGCCAAAACATGCTTTTCAGCCTCTGAAAAGCACATTTTGGCCATAAAAACTGAAAATGTCCCCTGCAACCAAACGAACTGTCGGAGACACAAATCTACAATGGACATAGTGTAAAATGGTCCAATTCAGGTAAGTTATTCATTTGGCATCAATCGAAGTGATAGAAATCAAGTTTTAACAAAAATTATCAAACTTGGCCAAAACATGCTTTTCAGCCCCTGAAAAGCACATTTTGGCCTTAAAAACTGAATATGTCCCCTGCAACCAAACGAACTGTCAGAGACACAAATCTACAATGGACATAGTGTAAAATGGTCCAATTCAAGCAAATTATTAATTTGGCATCATTCGAAGTGACAGAAATCAAGTTTTAATGAAAATTATCATACTCGGCCAAAACATGCTTTCAGCCTCTGAAAAGCACATTTTGGCCATAAAAACTGAAAATGTCCCCTGCAACCAAACGAACTGTCGGAGACACAAATCTACAATGGACATAGTGTAAAATGGTCCAATTCAAGTAAGTTATTCATTTGGCATCAATCGAAGTGATAGAAATCAAGTTTTAATGAAAATTATCAAACTCGGCCAAAACATGCTTTTCAGCCCCTGAAAAGCTCATTTTGGCCATAAAAACTGAATATGTCCCCTGCAACCAAACGAACTGTCAGAGACACAAATCCACAATGGACATAGTGTAAAATGGTCCAATTCAAGTAAGTTATTCATTTGGCATCATTCGAAGTGATAGAAATTAAGTTTTAATGAAAATTATCATACTCTGCCAAAACATGCTTTTCAGCCTCTGAAAAGCACATTTTGGCCATAAAAACTGAAAATGTCCCCTGCAACCAAACGAACTGTCGGAGACACAAATCTACAATGGACATAGTGTAAAATGGTCCAATTCAAGTAAGTTATTCATTTGGCATCATTCGAAGTGATAGAAATTAAGTTTTAATGAAAATTATCATACTCGGCCAAAACATGCTTTTCAGCCTCTGAAAAGCACATTTTGGCCATAAAAACTGAAAATGTCCCCTGCAACCAAACGAACTGTCGGAGACACAAATCTACAATGGACATAGTGTAAAATGGTCCAATTCAAGTAAGTTATTCATTTGGCATCAATCGAAGTGATAGAAATCAAGTTTTAATGAAAATTATCAAACTCGGCCAAAACATGCTTTTCAGCCCCTGAAAAGCACATTTTGGCCATAAAAACTGAATATGTCCCCTGCAACCAAACGAACTGTCAGAGACACAAATCTACAATGGACATAGTGTAAAATGGTCCAATTCAAGTAAGTTATTCATTTGGCATCAATCGAAGTGATAGAAATCAAGTTTTAATGAAAATTATCAAACTCGGCCAAAACATGCTTTTCAGCCCCTGAAAAGCTCATTTTGGCCATAAAAACTGAATATGTCCCCTGCAACCAAACGAACTGTCAGAGACACAAATCTACAATGGACATAGTGTAAAATGGTCCAATTCAAGCAAATTATTAATTTGGCATCATTCGAAGTGACAGAAATCAAGTTTTAATGAAAATTATCATACTCGGCCAAAACATGCTTTCAGCCTCTGAAAAGCACATTTTGGCCATAAAAACTGAAAATGTCCCCTGCAACCAAACGAACTGTCGGAGACACAAATCTACAATGGACATAGTGTAAAATGGTCCAATTCAAGTAAGTTATTCATTTGGCATCAATCGAAGTGATAGAAATCAAGTTTTAATGAAAATTATCAAACTCGGCCAAAACATGCTTTTCAGCCCCTGAAAAGCTCATTTTGGCCATAAAAACTGAATATGTCCCCTGCAACCAAACGAACTGTCAGAGACACAAATCTACAATGGACATAGTGTAAAATGGTCCAATTCAAGTAAGTTATTCATTTGGCATCATTCGAAGTGATAGAAATTAAGTTTTAATGAAAATTATCATACTCTGCCAAAACATGCTTTTCAGCCTCTGAAAAGCACATTTTGGCCATAAAAACTGAAAATGTCCCCTGCAACCAAACGAACTGTCGGAGACACAAATCTACAATGGACATAGTGTAAAATGGTCCAATTCAAGTAAGTTATTCATTTGGCATCATTCGAAGTGATAGAAATTAAGTTTTAATGAAAATTATCATACTCGGCCAAAACATGCTTTTCAGCCTCTGAAAAGCACATTTTGGCCATAAAAACTGAAAATGTCCCCTGCAACCAAACGAACTGTCGGAGACACAAATCCACAATGGACATAGTGTAAAATGGTCCAATTCAAGTAAGTTATTCATTTGGCATCAATCGAAGTGATAGAAATCAAGTTTTAATGAAAATTATCAAACTCGGCCAAAACATGCTTTTCAGCCCCTGAAAAGCACATTTTGGCCATAAAAACTGAATATGTCCCCTGCAACCAAACGAACTGTCAGAGACACAAATCTACAATGGACATAGTGTAAAATGGTCCAATTCAAGCAAATTATTCATTTGGCATCATTCGAAGTGACAGAAATCAAGTTTTAATGAAAATTATCATACTCGGCCAAAACATGCTTTTCAGCCTCTGAAAAGCACATTTTGGCCATAAAAACTGAAAATGTCCCCTGCAACCAAACGAACTGTCGGAGACACAAATCTACAATGGACATAGTGTAAAATGGTCCAATTCAAGTAAGTTATTCATTTGGCATCAATCGAAGTGATAGAAATCAAGTTTTAATGAAAATTATCAAACTCGGCCAAAACATGCTTTTCAGCCCCTGAAAAGCTCATTTTGGCCATAAAAACTGAATATGTCCCCTGCAACCAAACGAACTGTCAGAGACACAAATCTACAATGGACATAGTGTAAAATGGTCCAATTCAAGTAAGTTATTCATTTGGCATCAATCGAAGTGATAGAAATCAAGTTTTAATGAAAATTACCATACTCGGCCAAAACATGCTTTTCAGCCTCTGAAAAGCACATTTTGGCCATAAAAACTGAAAATGTCCCCTGCAACTAAACGAACTGTCGGAGACACAAATCTACAATGGACATAGTGTAAAATGGTCCAATACAAGCAAATTATTAATTTGGCATCATTCGAAGTGATAGAAATGAAGTTTTAATGAAAATTATCATACTCTGCCAAAACATGCTTTTCAGCCTCTGAAAAGCACATTTTGGCCATAAAAACTGAATATGTCCCCTGCAACCAAACGAACTGTCAGAGACACAAATCTACAATGGACATAGTGTAAAATGGTCCAATTCAAGTAAGTTATTCATTTGGCATCATTCGAAGTGATAGAAATCAAGTTTTAATGAAAATTACCATACTCGGCCAAAACATGCTTTTCAGCCTCTGAAAAGCACATTTTGGCCATAAAAACTGAAAATGTCCCCTGCAACCAAACGAACTGTCGGAGACACAAATCTACAATGGACATAGTGTAAAATGGTCCAATTCAGGTAAGTTATTCATTTGGCATCAATCGAAGTGATAGAAATCAAGTTTTAACAAAAATTATCAAACTCGGCCAAAACATGCTTTTCAGCCCCTGAAAAGCACATTTTGGCCTTAAAAACTGAATATGTCCCCTGCAACCAAACGAACTGTCAGAGACACAAATCTACAATGGACATAGTGTAAAATGGTCCAATTCAAGCAAATTATTAATTTGGCATCATTCGAAGTGACAGAAATCAAGTTTTAATGAAAATTATCATACTCGGCCAAAACATGCTTTCAGCCTCTGAAAAGCACATTTTGGCCATAAAAACTGAAAATGTCCCCTGCAACCAAACGAACTGTCGGAGACACAAATCTACAATGGACATAGTGTAAAATGGTCCAATTCAAGTAAGTTATTCATTTGGCATTAATCGAAGTGATAGAAATCAAGTTTTAATGAAAATTATCAAACTCGGCCAAAACATGCTTTTCAGCCCCTGAAAAGCTCATTTTGGCCATAAAAACTGAATATGTCCCCTGCAACCAAACGAACTGTCAGAGACACAAATCTACAATGGACATAGTGTAAAATGGTCCAATTCAAGTAAGTTATTCATTTGGCATCATTCGAAGTGATAGAAATTAAGTTTTAATGAAAATTATCATACTCTGCCAAAACATGCTTTTCAGCCTCTGAAAAGCACATTTTGGCCATAAAAACTGAAAATGTCCCCTGCAACCAAACGAACTGTCGGAGACACAAATCTACAATGGACATAGTGTAAAATGGTCCAATTCAAGTAAGTTATTCATTTGGCATCATTCGAAGTGATAGAAATTAAGTTTTAATGAAAATTATCATACTCGGCCAAAACATGCTTTTCAGCCTCTGAAAAGCACATTTTGGCCATAAAAACTGAAAATGTCCCCTGCAACCAAACGAACTGTCGGAGACACAAATCTACAATGGACATAGTGTAAAATGGTCCAATTCAAGTAAGTTATTCATTTGGCATCAATCGAAGTGATAGAAATCAAGTTTTAATGAAAATTATCAAACTCGGCCAAAACATGCTTTTCAGCCCCTGAAAAGCACATTTTGGCCATAAAAACTGAATATGTCCCCTGCAACCAAACGAACTGTCAGAGACACAAATCTACAATGGACATAGTGTAAAATGGTCCAATTCAAGTAAGTTATTCATTTGGCATCAATCGAAGTGATAGAAATCAAGTTTTAATGAAAATTATCAAACTCGGCCAAAACATGCTTTTCAGCCCCTGAAAAGCTCATTTTGGCCATAAAAACTGAATATGTCCCCTGCAACCAAACGAACTGTCAGAGACACAAATCTACAATGGACATAGTGTAAAATGGTCCAATTCAAGCAAATTATTAATTTGGCATCATTCGAAGTGACAGAAATCAAGTTTTAATGAAAATTATCATACTCGGCCAAAACATGCTTTCAGCCTCTGAAAAGCACATTTTGGCCATAAAAACTGAAAATGTCCCCTGCAACCAAACGAACTGTCGGAGACACAAATCTACAATGGACATAGTGTAAAATGGTCCAATTCAAGTAAGTTATTCATTTGGCATCAATCGAAGTGATAGAAATCAAGTTTTAATGAAAATTATCAAACTCGGCCAAAACATGCTTTTCAGCCCCTGAAAAGCTCATTTTGGCCATAAAAACTGAATATGTCCCCTGCAACCAAACGAACTGTCAGAGACACAAATCTACAATGGACATAGTGTAAAATGGTCCAATTCAAGTAAGTTATTCATTTGGCATCATTCGAAGTGATAGAAATTAAGTTTTAATGAAAATTATCATACTCTGCCAAAACATGCTTTTCAGCCTCTGAAAAGCACATTTTGGCCATAAAAACTGAAAATGTCCCCTGCAACCAAACGAACTGTCGGAGACACAAATCTACAATGGACATAGTGTAAAATGGTCCAATTCAAGTAAGTTATTCATTTGGCATCATTCGAAGTGATAGAAATTAAGTTTTAATGAAAATTATCATACTCGGCCAAAACATGCTTTTCAGCCTCTGAAAAGCACATTTTGGCCATAAAAACTGAAAATGTCCCCTGCAACCAAACGAACTGTCGGAGACACAAATCTACAATGGACATAGTGTAAAATGGTCCAATTCAAGTAAGTTATTCATTTGGCATCAATCGAAGTGATAGAAATCAAGTTTTAATGAAAATTATCAAACTCGGCCAAAACATGCTTTTCAGCCCCTGAAAAGCACATTTTGGCCATAAAAACTGAATATGTCCCCTGCAACCAAACGAACTGTCAGAGACACAAATCTACAATGGACATAGTGTAAAATGGTCCAATTCAAGCAAATTATTCATTTGGCATCATTCGAAGTGACAGAAATCAAGTTTTAATGAAAATTATCATACTCGGCCAAAACATGCTTTTCAGCCTCTGAAAAGCACATTTTGGCCATAAAAACTGAAAATGTCCCCTGCAACCAAACGAACTGTCGGAGACACAAATCTACAATGGACATAGTGTAAAATGGTCCAATTCAAGTAAGTTATTCATTTGGCATCAATCGAAGTGATAGAAATCAAGTTTTAATGAAAATTATCAAACTCGGCCAAAACATGCTTTTCAGCCCCTGAAAAGCTCATTTTGGCCATAAAAACTGAATATGTCCCCTGCAACCAAACGAACTGTCAGAGACACAAATCTACAATGGACATAGTGTAAAATGGTCCAATTCAAGTAAGTTATTCATTTGGCATCATTCGAAGTGATAGAAATTAAGTTTTAATGAAAATTATCATACTCTGCCAAAACATGCTTTTCAGCCTCTGAAAAGCACATTTTGGCCATAACAACTGAAAATGTCCCCTGCAACCAAACGAACTGTCAGAGACACAAATCTACAATGGACATAGTGTAAAATGGTCCAATTCAAGTAAGTTATTCATTTGGCATCATTCGAAGTGATAGAAATCAAGTTTTAATGAAAATTATCATACTCGGCCAAAACATGCTTTTCAGCCCCTGAAAAGCACATTTTGGCCATAAAAACTGAATATGTCCCCTGCAACCAAACGAACTTTCAGAGACACAAATCTACAATGGACATAGTGTAAAATGGTCCAATTCAAGTAAGTTATTCATTTGGCATCATTCGAATGGATAGAAATCAAGTTTTAATGAAAATTATCATATTCTGCCAAAACGTGCTTTTCAGCCCCTGAAAAGCACATTTTGGCCATAAAAACTGAATATGTCCCCTGCAACCAAATGAACTGTCAGAGACACAAATCTACAATGGACATAGTGTAAAATGGTCCAATTCAAGTAAGTTATTCATTTGGCATCATTCGAATGGATAGAAATCAAGTTTTAATGAAAATTATCATACTCGGCCAAAACATGCTTTTCAGCCTCTGAAAAGCACATTTTGGCCATAAAAACTGAAAATGTCCCCTGCAACCAAACGAACTGTCGGAGACACAAATCTACAATGGACATAGTGTAAAATGGTCCAATTCAAGTAAGTTATTCATTTGGCATCAATCAAAGTGATAGAAATCAAGTTTTAATGAAAATTATCAAACTCGGCCAAAACATGCTTTTCAGCCCCTGAAAAGCACATTTTGGCCATAAAAACTGAATATGTCCCCTGCAACCAAACGAACTGTCAGAGACACAAATCTACAATGGACATAGTGTAAAATGGTCCAATTCAAGTAAGTTATTCATTTGGCATCATTCGAAGTGGTAGAAATTAAGTTTTAATGAAAATTATCATACTCTGCCAAAACATGCTTTTCAGCCTCTGAAAAGCACATTTTGGCCATAAAAACTGAAAATGTCCCCTGCAACCAAACGAACTGTCAGAGACACAAATCTACAATGGACATAGTGTAAAATGGTCCAATTCAAGTAAGTTATTCATTTGGCATCATTCGAAGTGATAGAAATCAAGTTTTAATGAAAATTACCATACTCGGCCAAAACATGCTTTTCAGCCTCTGAAAAGCACATTTTGGCCATAAAAACTGAATATGTCCCCTGCAACCAAACGAACTGTCAGAGACACAAATCTACAATGGACATAGTGTAAAATGGTCCAATTCAAGTAAGTTATTCATTTGGCATCATTCGAAGTGGTAGAAATTAAGTTTTAATGAAAATTATCATACTCTGCCAAAACATGCTTTTCAGCCTCTGAAAAGCACATTTTGGCCATAAAAACTGAAAATGTCCCCTGCAACCAAACGAACTGTCAGAGACACAAATCTACAATGGACATAGTGTAAAATGGTCCAATTCAAGTAAGTTATTCATTTGGCATCATTCGAAGTGATAGAAATCAAGTTTTAATGAAAATTACCATACTCGGCCAAAACATGCTTTTCAGCCTCTGAAAAGCACATTTTGGCCATAAAAACTGAAAATGTCCCCTGCAACCAAACGAACTGTCGGAGACACAAATCTACAATGGACATAGTGTAAAATGGTCCAATTCAGGTAAGTTATTCATTTGGCATCAATCGAAGTGATAGAAATCAAGTTTTAATGAAAATTATCAAACTCGGCCAAAACATGCTTTTCAGCCCCTGAAAAGCACATTTTGGCCTTAAAAACTGAATATGTCCCCTGCAACCAAACGAACTGTCAGAGACACAAATCTACAATGGACATAGTGTAAAATGGTCCAATTCAAGCAAATTATTAATTTGGCATCATTCGAAGTGACAGAAATCAAGTTTTAATGAAAATTATCATACTCGGCCAAAACATGCTTTCAGCCTCTGAAAAGCACATTTTGGCCATAAAAACTGAAAATGTCCCCTGCAACCAAACGAACTGTCGGAGACACAAATCTACAATGGACATAGTGTAAAATGGTCCAATTCAAGTAAGTTATTCATTTGGCATCATTCGAAGTGATAGAAATCAAGTTTTAATGAAAATTACCATACTCGGCCAAAACATGCTTTTCAGCCTCTGAAAAGCACATTTTGGCCATAAAAACTGAAAATGTCCCCTGCAACCAAACGAACTGTCGGAGACACAAATCTACAATGGACATAGTGTAAAATGGTCCAATTCACTTAAGTTATTCATTTGGCATCAATCGAAGTGATAGAAATGAAGTTTTAATGAAAATTATCATACTCTGCCAAAACATGCTTTTCAGCCTCTGAAAAGCACATTTTGGCCATAAAAACTGAATATGTCCCCTGCAACCAAACGAACTGTCAGAGACACAAATCTACAATGGACATAGTGTAAAATGGTCCAATTCAAGTAAGTTATTCATTTGGCATCATTCGAAGTGATAGAAATCAAGTTTTAATGAAAATTACCATACTCGGCCAAAACATGCTTTTCAGCCTCTGAAAAGCACATTTTGGCCATAAAAACTGAAAATGTCCCCTGCAACCAAACGAACTGTCGGAGACACAAATCTACAATGGACATAGTGTAAAATGGTCCAATTCAGGTAAGTTATTCATTTGGCATCAATCGAAGTGATAGAAATCAAGTTTTAATGAAAATTATCAAACTCGGCCAAAACATGCTTTTCAGCCCCTGAAAAGCACATTTTGGCCTTAAAAACTGAATATGTCCCCTGCAACCAAACGAACTGTCAGAGACACAAATCTACAATGGACATAGTGTAAAATGGTCCAATTCAAGTAAGTTATTCATTTGGCATCAATCGAAGTGATAGAAATCAAGTTTTAATGAAAATTATCAAACTCGGCCAAAACATGCTTTTCAGCCCCTGAAAAGCTCATTTTGGCCATAAAAACTGAATATGTCCCCTGCAACCAAACGAACTGTCAGAGACACAAATCTACAATGGACATAGTGTAAAATGGTCCAATTCAAGTAAGTTATTCATTTGGCATCATTCGAAGTGATAGAAATTAAGTTTTAATGAAAATTATCATACTCTGCCAAAACATGCTTTTCAGCCTCTGAAAAGCACATTTTGGCCATAAAAACTGAAAATGTCCCCTGCAACCAAACGAACTGTCGGAGACACAAATCTACAATGGACATAGTGTAAAATGGTCCAATTCAAGTAAGTTATTCATTTGGCATCATTCGAAGTGATAGAAATTAAGTTTTAATGAAAATTATCATACTCGGCCAAAACATGCTTTTCAGCCTCTGAAAAGCACATTTTGGCCATAAAAACTGAAAATGTCCCCTGCAACCAAACGAACTGTCGGAGACACAAATCTACAATGGACATAGTGTAAAATGGTCCAATTCAAGTAAGTTATTCATTTGGCATCAATCGAAGTGATAGAAATCAAGTTTTAATGAAAATTATCAAACTCGGCCAAAACATGCTTTTCAGCCCCTGAAAAGCACATTTTGGCCATAAAAACTGAATATGTCCCCTGCAACCAAACGAACTGTCAGAGACACAAATCTACAATGGACATAGTGTAAAATGGTCCAATTCAAGTAAGTTATTCATTTGGCATCATTCGAAGTGGTAGAAATTAAGTTTTAATGAAAATTATCATACTCTGCCAAAACATGCTTTTCAGCCTCTGAAAAGCACATTTTGGCCATAAAAACTGAAAATGTCCCCTGCAACCAAACGAACTGTCAGAGACACAAATCTACAATGGACATAGTGTAAAATGGTCCAATTCAAGTAAGTTATTCATTTGGCATCATTCGAAGTGATAGAAATCAAGTTTTAATGAAAATTACCATACTCGGCCAAAACATGCTTTTCAGCCTCTGAAAAGCACATTTTGGCTATAAAAACTGAAAATGTCCCCTGCAACCAAACGAACTGTCGGAGACACAAATCTACAATGGACATAGTGTAAAATGGTCCAATTCAGGTAAGTTATTCATTTGGCATCAATCGAAGTGATAGAAATGAAGTTTTAATGAAAATTATCATACTCTGCCAAAACATGCTTTTCAGCCTCTGAAAAGCACATTTTGGCCATAAAAACTGAATATGTCCCCTGCAACCAAACGAAATGTCAGAGACACAAATCTACAATGGACATAGTGTAAAATGGTCCAATTCAAGTAAGTTATTCATTTGGCATCATTCGAAGTGTTAGAAATCAAGTTTTAATGAAAATTATCATACTCGGCCAAAACATGCTTTTCAGCCCCTGAAAAGCACATTTTGGCCATAAAAACTGAATATGTCCCCTGCAACCAAACGAACTTTCAGAGACACAAATCTACAATGGACATAGTGTAAAATGGTCCAATTCAAGTAAGTTATTCATTTGGCATCATTCGAAGTGATAGAAATTAAGTTTTAATGTAAATTATCATACTCGTCCAAAACATGCTTTTCAGCCCCTGAAAAGCACATTTTGGCCTTAAAAACTGAATATGTCCCCTGCAACCAAACGAACTGTCAGAGACACAAATCTACAATGGACATAGTGTAAAATGGTCCAATTCAAGTAAGTTATTCATTTGGCATCATTCGAAGTGATAGAAATGAAGTTTTAATGAAAATTATCATACTCTGCCAAAACATGCTTTTCAGCCTCTGAAAAGCACATTTTGGCCATAAAAACTGAAAATGTCCCCTGCAACCAAACAAACTGTCAGAGACACAAAACTTCAATGGACATAGTGTAAAATGGTCCAATTCAAGTAAGTTATTCATTTGGCATCATTCGAAGTGATATAAATCAAGTTTTAATGAAAATTACCATACTCGGCCAAAACATGCTTTTCAGCCTCTGAAAAGCACATTTTGGCCATAAAAACTGAAAATGTCCCCTGCAACCAAACGAACTGTCGGAGACACAAATCTACAATGGACATAGTGTAAAATGGTCCAATTCAGGTAAGTTATTCATTTGGCATCAATCGAAGTGATAGAAATCAAGTTTTAATGAAAATTATCAAACTCGGCCAAAACATGCTTTTCAGCCCCTGAAAAGCACATTTTGGCCTTAAAAACTGAATATGTCCCCTGCAACCAAACGAACTGTCAGAGACACAAATCTACAATGGACATAGTGTAAAATGGTCCAATTCAAGCAAATTATTCATTTGGCATCATTCGAAGTGACAGAAATCAAGTTTTAATGAAAATTATCATACTCGGCCAAAACATGCTTTTCAGCCTCTGAAAAGCACATTTTGGCCATAAAAACTGAAAATGTCCCCTGCAACCAAACGAACTGTCGGAGACACAAATCTACAATGGACATAGTGTAAAATGGTCCAATTCAAGTAAGTTATTCATTTGGCATCAATCGAAGTGATAGAAATCAAGTTTTAATGAAAATTATCAAACTCGGCCAAAACATGCTTTTCAGCCCCTGAAAAGCTCATTTTGGCCATAAAAACTGAATATGTCCCCTGCAACCAAACGAACTGTCAGAGACACAAATCTACAATGGACATAGTGTAAAATGGTCCAATTCAAGTAAGTTATTCATTTGGCATCATTCGAAGTGATAGAAATTAAGTTTTAATGAAAATTATCATACTCTGCCAAAACATGCTTTTCAGCCTCTGAAAAGCACATTTTGGCCATAACAACTGAAAATGTCCCCTGCAACCAAACGAACTGTCAGAGACACAAATCTACAATGGACATAGTGTAAAATGGTCCAATTCAAGTAAGTTATTCATTTGGCATCATTCGAAGTGATAGAAATCAAGTTTTAATGAAAATTATCATACTCGGCCAAAACATGCTTTTCAGCCCCTGAAAAGCACATTTTGGCCATAAAAACTGAATATGTCCCCTGCAACCAAACGAACTTTCAGAGACACAAATCTACAATGGACATAGTGTAAAATGGTCCAATTCAAGTAAGTTATTCATTTGGCATCATTCGAATGGATAGAAATCAAGTTTTAATGAAAATTATCATATTCTGCCAAAACGTGCTTTTCAGCCCCTGAAAAGCACATTTTGGCCATAAAAACTGAATATGTCCCCTGCAACCAAATGAACTGTCAGAGACACAAATCTACAATGGACATAGTGTAAAATGGTCCAATTCAAGTAAGTTATTCATTTGGCATCATTCGAATGGATAGAAATCAAGTTTTAATGAAAATTATCATACTCGGCCAAAACATGCTTTTCAGCCTCTGAAAAGCACATTTTGGCCATAAAAACTGAAAATGTCCCCTGCAACCAAACGAACTGTCGGAGACACAAATCTACAATGGACATAGTGTAAAATGGTCCAATTCAAGTAAGTTATTCATTTGGCATCAATCAAAGTGATAGAAATCAAGTTTTAATGAAAATTATCAAACTCGGCCAAAACATGCTTTTCAGCCCCTGAAAAGCACATTTTGGCCATAAAAACTGAATATGTCCCCTGCAACCAAACGAACTGTCAGAGACACAAATCTACAATGGACATAGTGTAAAATGGTCCAATTCAAGTAAGTTATTCATTTGGCATCATTCGAAGTGGTAGAAATTAAGTTTTAATGAAAATTATCATACTCTGCCAAAACATGCTTTTCAGCCTCTGAAAAGCACGTTTTGGCCATAAAAACTGAAAATGTCCCCTGCAACCAAACGAACTGTCAGAGACACAAATCTACAATGGACATAGTGTAAAATGGTCCAATTCAAGTAAGTTATTCATTTGGCATCATTCGAAGTGATAGAAATCAAGTTTTAATGAAAATTACCATACTCGGCCAAAACATGCTTTTCAGCCTCTGAAAAGCACATTTTGGCCATAAAAACTGAAAATGTCCCCTGCAACCAAACGAACTGTCGGAGACACAAATCTACAATGGACATAGTGTAAAATGGTCCAATTCAGGTAAGTTATTCATTTGGCATCAATCGAAGTGATAGAAATCAAGTTTTAATGAAAATTATCAAACTCGGCCAAAACATGCTTTTCAGCCCCTGAAAAGCACATTTTGGCCTTAAAAACTGAATATGTCCCCTGCAACCAAACGAACTGTCAGAGACACAAATCTACAATGGACATAGTGTAAAATGGTCCAATTCAAGCAAATTATTAATTTGGCATCATTCGAAGTGACAGAAATCAAGTTTTAATGAAAATTATCATACTCGGCCAAAACATGCTTTCAGCCTCTGAAAAGCACATTTTGGCCATAAAAACTGAAAATGTCCCCTGCAACCAAACGAACTGTCGGAGACACAAATCTACAATGGACATAGTGTAAAATGGTCCAATTCAAGTAAGTTATTCATTTGGCATCAATCGAAGTGATAGAAATCAAGTTTTAATGAAAATTATCAAACTCGGCCAAAACATGCTTTTCAGCCCCTGAAAAGCTCATTTTGGCCATAAAAACTTAATATGTCCCCTGCAACCAAACGAACTGTCAGAGACACAATTCTACAATGGACATAGTGTAAAATGGTCCAATTCAAGTAAGTTATTCATTTGGCATCATTCGAAGTGATAGAAATTAAGTTTTAATGAAAATTATCATACTCTGCCAAAACATGCTTTTCAGCCTCTGAAAAGCACATTTTGGCCATAAAAACTGAAAATGTCCCCTGCAACCAAACGAACTGTCGGAGACACAAATCTACAATGGACATAGTGTAAAATGGTCCAATTCAAGTAAGTTATTCATTTGGCATCATTCGAAGTGATAGAAATTAAGTTTTAATGAAAATTATCATACTCGGCCAAAACATGCTTTTCAGCCTCTGAAAAGCACATTTTGGCCATAAAAACTGAAAATGTCCCCTGCAACCAAACGAACTGTCGGAGACACAAATCTACAATGGACATAGTGTAAAATGGTCCAATTCAAGTAAGTTATTCATTTGGCATCAATCGAAGTGATAGAAATCAAGTTTTAATGAAAATTATCAAACTCGGCCAAAACATGCTTTTCAGCCCCTGAAAAGCACATTTTGGCCATAAAAACTGAATATGTCCCCTGCAACCAAACGAACTGTCAGAGACACAAATCTACAATGGACATAGTGTAAAATGGTCCAATTCAAGTAAGTTATTCATTTGGCATCATTCGAAGTGGTAGAAATTAAGTTTTAATGAAAATTATCATACTCTGCCAAAACATGCTTTTCAGCCTCTGAAAAGCACATTTTGGCCATAAAAACTGAAAATGTCCCCTGCAACCAAACGAACTGTCAGAGACACAAATCTACAATGGACATAGTGTAAAATGGTCCAATTCAAGTAAGTTATTCATTTGGCATCATTCGAAGTGATAGAAATCAAGTTTTAATGAAAATTACCATACTCGGCCAAAACATGCTTTTCAGCCTCTGAAAAGCACATTTTGGCCATAAAAACTGAAAATGTCCCCTGCAACCAAACGAACTGTCGGAGACACAAATCTACAATGGACATAGTGTAAAATGGTCCAATTCAGGTAAGTTATTCATTTGGCATCAATCGAAGTGATAGAAATCAAGTTTTAATGAAAATTATCAAACTCGGCCAAAACATGCTTTTCAGCCCCTGAAAAGCACATTTTGGCCTTAAAAACTGAATATGTCCCCTGCAACCAAACGAACTGTCAGAGACACAAATCTACAATGGACATAGTGTAAAATGGTCCAATTCAAGCAAATTATTAATTTGGCATCATTCGAAGTGACAGAAATCAAGTTTTAATGAAAATTATCATACTCGGCCAAAACATGCTTTCAGCCTCTGAAAAGCACATTTTGGCCATAAAAACTGAAAATGTCCCCTGCAACCAAACGAACTGTCGGAGACACAAATCTACAATGGACATAGTGTAAAATGGTCCAATTCAAGTAAGTTATTCATTTGGCATCAATCGAAGTGATAGAAATCAAGTTTTAATGAAAATTATCAAACTCGGCCAAAACATGCTTTTCAGCCCCTGAAAAGCTCATTTTGGCCATAAAAACTGAATATGTCCCCTGCAACCAAACGAACTGTCAGAGACACAAATCTACAATGGACATAGTGTAAAATGGTCCAATTCAAGTAAGTTATTCATTTGGCATCATTCGAAGTGATAGAAATTAAGTTTTAATGAAAATTATCATACTCTGCCAAAACATGCTTTTCAGCCTCTGAAAAGCACATTTTGGCCATAAAAACTGAAAATGTCCCCTGCAACCAAACGAACTGTTGGAGACACAAATCTACAATGGACATAGTGTAAAATGGTCCAATTCAAGTAAGTTATTCATTTGGCATCATTCGAAGTGATAGAAATTAAGTTTTAATGAAAATTATCATACTCGGCCAAAACATGCTTTTCAGCCTCTGAAAAGCACATTTTGGCCATAAAAACTGAAAATGTCCCCTGCAACCAAACGAACTGTCGGAGACACAAATCTACAATGGACATAGTGTAAAATGGTCCAATTCAAGTAAGTTATTCATTTGGCATCATTCGAAGTGATAGAAATCAAGTTTTAATGAAAATTACCATACTCGGCCAAAACATGCTTTTCAGCCCCTGAAAAGCACATTTTGGCCTTAAAAACTGAATATGTCCCCTGCAACCAAACGAACTGTCAGAGACACAAATCTACAATGGACATAGTGTAAAATGGTCCAATTCAAGCAAATTATTAATTTGGCATCATTCGAAGTGACAGAAATCAAGTTTTAATGAAAATTATCATACTCGGCCAAAACATGCTTTCAGCCTCTGAAAAGCACATTTTGGCCATAAAAACTGAAAATGTCCCCTGCAACCAAACGAACTGTCGGAGACACAAATCTACAATGGACATAGTGTAAAATGGTCCAATTCAAGTAAGTTATTCATTTGGCATCAATCGAAGTGATAGAAATCAAGTTTTAATGAAAATTATCAAACTCGGCCAAAACATGCTTTTCAGCCCCTGAAAAGCTCATTTTGGCCATAAAAACTGAATATGTCCCCTGCAACCAAACGAACTGTCAGAGACACAAATCTACAATGGACATAGTGTAAAATGGTCCAATTCAAGTAAGTTATTCATTTGGCATCATTCGAAGTGATAGAAATTAAGTTTTAATGAAAATTATCATACTCTGCCAAAACATGCTTTTCAGCCTCTGAAAAGCACATTTTGGCCATAAAAACTGAAAATGTCCCCTGCAACCAAACGAACTGTTGGAGACACAAATCTACAATGGACATAGTGTAAAATGGTCCAATTCAAGTAAGTTATTCATTTGGCATCATTCGAAGTGATAGAAATTAAGTTTTAATGAAAATTATCATACTCGGCCAAAACATGCTTTTCAGCCTCTGAAAAGCACATTTTGGCCATAAAAACTGAAAATGTCCCCTGCAACCAAACGAACTGTCGGAGACACAAATCTACAATGGACATAGTGTAAAATGGTCCAATTCAAGTAAGTTATTCATTTGGCATCATTCGAAGTGATAGAAATCAAGTTTTAATGAAAATTACCATACTCGGCCAAAACATGCTTTTCAGCCCCTGAAAAGCACATTTTGGCCTTAAAAACTGAATATGTCCCCTGCAACCAAACGAACTGTCAGAGATACAAATCTACAATGGACATAGTGTAAAATGGTCCAATTCAAGTAAATTATTCATTTGGCATCATTCGAAGTGACAGAAATCAAGTTTTAATGAAAATTATCATACTCGGCCAAAACATGCTTTCAGCCTCTGAAAAGCACATTTTGGCCATAAAAACTGAAAATGTCCCCTGCAACCAAACGAACTGTCGGAGACACAAATCTACAATGGACATAGTGTAAAATGGTCCAATTCAAGTAAATTATTCATTTGGCATCATTCGAAGTGATAGAAATCAAGTTTTAATGAAAATTACCATACTCGGCCAAAACATGCTTTTCAGCCCCTGAAAAGCACATTTTGGCCTTAAAAACTGAATATGTCCCCTGCAACCAAACGAACTGTCAGAGATACAAATCTACAATAAACATAGTGTAAAATGGTCCAATTCAAGTAAATTATTCATTTGGCATCATTCGAAGTGATAGAAATTAAGTTTTAATGAAAATTATCATACTCGGCCAAAACATACTTTTCAGCCTCTGAAAATCACATTTTGGCCATAAAAACTGAAAATGTCCCCTGCAACCAAACGAACTGTCGGAGACACAAATCTACAATTGACATAGTGTAAAATGGTCCAATTCAAGTAAGTTATTCATTTGGCATCATTCGAAGTGATAGAAATCAAGTTTTAATGAAAATTATCATACTCGGCCAAAACATGCTTTTCAGCCCCTGAAAAGCACATTTTGGCCATAAAAACTGAATATGTCCCCTGCAACCAAACGAACTGTCGGAGACACAAATCTACAATGGACATAGTGTAAAATGGTCCAATTCAAGTAAGTTATTCATTTGGCATCATTCGAAGTGATAGAAATCAAGTTTTAATGAAAATTATCATACTCGGCCAAAACATGCTTTTTAGCCCCTGAAAAGCACATTTTGGCCATAAAAACTGAATATGTCCCCTGCAACCAAACGAACTGTCAGAGACACAAATCTAAAATGGACATAGTGTAAAATGGTCCAATTCAAGTAAGTTATTCATTTGGCATCATTCGAAGTGATAGAAATCAAGTTTTAATGAAAATTATCATACTCTGCCAAAACGTGCTTTTCAGCCCCTGAAAAGCACATTTTGGCCATAAAAACTGAATATGTCCCCTGCAACCAAACGAACTGTCAGAGACACAAATCTACAATGGACATAGTGTAAAATGGTCAAATTCATGTAAATTATTCATTTGGCATCATTCGAAGTGATAGAAATCAAGTTTTAATGAAAATTATCATACTCGGCCAAAACATGCTTTTCAGCCTCTGAAAAGCACATATTGGCCATAAAAACTGAAAATGTCCCCTGCAACCAAACGAACTGTCGGAGACACAAATCTACAATGGACATAGTGTAAAATGGTCCAATTCAAGTAAGTTATTCATTTGGCATCATTCGAATGGATAGAAATCAAGTTTTAATGAAAATTATCATACTCTGCCAAAACGTGCTTTTCAGCCCCTGAAAAGCACATTTTGGCCATAAAAACTGAATATGTCCCCTGCAACCAAACGAACTGTAAGAGACACAAATCTACAATGGACATAGTGTAAAATGGTCCAATTCAAGTAAATTATTCATTTGGCATCATTCGAAGTGATAGAAATCAAGTTTTAATGAAAATTATCATACTCGGCCAAAACATACTTTTCAGCCTCTGAAAATCACATTTTGGCCATAAAAACTGAAAATGTCCCCTGCAACCAAACGAACTGTCGGAGACACAAATCTACAATTGACATAGTGTAAAATGGTCCAATTCAAGTAAGTTATTCATTTGGCATCATTCGAAGTGATAGAAATCAAGTTTTAATGAAAATTATCATACTCGGCCAAAACATGCTTTTTAGCCCCTGAAAAGCACATTTTGGCCATAAAAACTGAATATGTCCCCTGCAACCAAACGAACTGTCAGAGACACAAATCTAAAATGGACATAGTGTAAAATGGTCCAATTCAAGTAAGTTATTCATTTGGCATCATTCGAAGTGATAGAAATTAAGTTTTAATGAAAATTATCATACTCTGCCAAAACATGCTTTTCAGCCTCTGAAAAGCACATTTTGGCCATAAAAACTGAAAATGTCCCCTGCAACCAAACGAACTGTTGGAGACACAAATCTACAATGGACATAGTGTAAAATGGTCCAATTCAAGTAAGTTATTCATTTGGCATCATTCGAAGTGATAGAAATTAAGTTTTAATGAAAATCATACTTGGCCAAAACATGCTTTTCAGCCCCTGAAAAGCACATTTTGGCCATAAAAACTGAATATGTCCCCTGCAACCAAACAAACTGTCGGAGACACAAATCTACAATGGACATAGTGTAAAATGGTCCAATTCAAGTAAGTTATTCATTTGGCATCATTCGAAGTGATAGAAATTAAGTTTTAATGAAAATTATCATACTCGGCCAAAACATGCTTTTCAGCCTCTGAAAAGCACATTTTGGCCATAAAAACTGAATATGTCCCCTGCAACCAAACGAACTGTCGGAGACACAAATCTACAATGGACATAGTGTAAAATGGTCCAATTCAAGTAAGTTATTCATTTGGCATCAATCGAAGTGATAGAAATCAAGTTTTAATGAAAATTATCAAACTCGGCCAAAACATGCTTTTCAGCCTCTGAAAAGCACATTTTGGCCATAAAAACTGAAAATGTCCCCTGCAACCAAACGAACTGTCGGAGACACAAATCTACAATGGACATAGTGTAAAATGGTCCAATTCAAGTAAGTTATTCATTTGGCATCAATCGAAGTGATAGAAATCAAGTTTTAATGAAAATTATCAAACTCGGCCAAAACATGCTTTTCAGCCCCTGAAAAGCACATTTTGGCCATAAAAACTGAATATGTCCCCTGCAACCAAACGAACTGTCAGAGACACAAATCTACAATGGACATAGTCTAAAATGGTCCAATTCAAGTAAGTTATTCATTTGGCATCATTCGAAGTGATAAATTAAGTTTTAATGAAAATTATCATACTCTGCCAAAACATGCTTTTCAGCCCCTGAAAAGCACATTTTGGCCATAAAAACTGAAAATGTCCCCTGCAACCAAACGAACTGTCGGAGACACAAATCTACAATAGACATAGTGTAAAATGGTCCAATTCAAGTAAGTTATTCATTTGGCATCAATCAAAAAGATAGAAATCAAGTTTTAATGAAAATTATCAAACTCGGCCAAAACATGCTTTTCAGCCCCTGAAAAGCACATTTTGGCCATAAAAACTGAAAATGTCCCCTGCAACCAAACGAACTGTCAGAGACACAAATCTACAATGGACATAGTGTAAAATGGTCCAATTCAAGTAAGTTATTCATTTGGCATCATTCGAAGTGATAGAAATTAAGTTTTAATGAAAATCATCATACTTGGCCAAAACATGCTTTTCAGCCCCTGAAAAGCACATTTTGGCCATAAAAACTGAATATGTCCCCTGCAACCAAACAAACTGTCGGAGACACAAATCTACAATGGACATAGTGTAAAATGGTCCAATTCAAGTAAGTTATTCATTTGGCATCATTCGAAGTGATAGAAATCAAGTTTTAATGAAAATTATCATACTCGGCCAAAACATGCTTTTCAGCCTCTGAAAAGCACATTTTGGCCATAAAAACTGAATATGTCCCCTGCAACCAAACGAACTGTCAGAGATACAAATCTACAATGGACATAGTGTAAAATGGTCCAATTCAAGTAAGTTATTCATTTGGCATCATTCGAAGTGATAGAAATCAAGTTTTAATGAAAATTATCATACTCGGCCAAAACATGCTTTTCAGCCTCTGAAAAGCACATTTTGGCCATAAAAACTGAATATGTCCCCTGCAACCAAACGAACTGTCAGAGATACAAATCTACAATGGACATAGTGTAAAATGGTCCAATTCAAGTAAATTATTCATTTGGCATCATTCGAAGTGATAGAAATTAAGTTTTAATGAAAATTATCATACTCGGCCAAAACATGCTTTTCAGCCTCTGAAAAGCACATTTTGGCCATAAAAACTGAAAATGTCCCCTGCAACCAAACGAACTGTCGGAGACACAAATCTACAATGGACATAGTGTAAAATGGTCCAATTCAAGTAAATTATTCATTTGGCATCATTCGAAGTGATAGAAATTACGTTTTAATGAAAATTATCATACTCTGCCAAAACATGCTTTTCAGCCTCTGAAAAGCACATTTTGGCCATAAAAACTGAATATGTCCCCTGCAACCAAACGATGTCAGAGACACAAATCTACAATGGACATAGTGTAAAATGGTCCAATTCAAGTAAGTTATTCATTTGGCATCATTCGAAGTGATAGAAATCAAGTTTTAATGAAAATTATCATACTCGGCCAAAACATGCTTTTCAGCACATTTGGCCATAAAAACTGAATTTGTCCCCTGCAACCAAACGAACTGTCAGAGACACAAATCTACAATGGACATAGTGTAAAATGGTCCAATTCAAGTAAGTTATTC
The DNA here is from genome assembly GCF_051989625.1 of Stigmatopora argus. Taxonomy (NCBI): domain Eukaryota; kingdom Metazoa; phylum Chordata; class Actinopteri; order Syngnathiformes; family Syngnathidae; genus Stigmatopora; species Stigmatopora argus. The sequence continues at coordinate 19,036,050 of NC_135396.1, read as the reverse complement.
ATTTGGCATCATTCGAAGTGATAGAAATCAAGTTTTAATGAAAATTATCATACTCTGCCAAAACATGCTTTTCAGCCTCTGAAAAGCACATTTTGGCCATAAAAACTGAAAATGTCCCCTGCAACCAAACGAACTGTCGGAGACACAAATCTACAATGGACATAGTGTAAAATGGTCCAATTCAAGTAAGTTATTCATTTGGCATCATTCGAAGTGATAGAAATTAAGTTTTAATGAAAATCATCATACTCGGCCAAAACATGCTTTTCAGCCCCTGAAAAGCACATTTTGGCCATAAAACCTGAATATGTCCCCTGCAACCAAACGAACTGTCAGAGACACAAATCTACAATGGACATATTGTAAAATGGTCCAATTCAAGTAAGTTATTCATTTGGCATCATTCGAAGTGATAGAAATTAGGTTTTAATGAAAATTATCATACTCTGCCAAAACATGCTTTTCAGCCTCTGAAAAGCACATTTTGGCCATAAAAACTGAATATGTCCCCTGCAACCAAACGATGTCAGAGACACAAATCTACAATGGACATAGTGTAAAATGGTCCAATTCAAGTAAGTTATTCATTTGGCATCATTCGAAGTGATAGAAATCAAGTTTTAATGAAAATTATCATACTCGGCCAAAACATGCTTTTCAGCACATTTGGCCATAAAAACTGAATATGTCCCCTGCAACCAAACGAACTGTCAGAGACACAAATCTACAATGGACATAGTGTAAAATGGTCCAATTCAAGTAAGTTATTCATTTGGCATCATTCGAAGTGATAGAAATCAAGTTTTAATGAAAATTATCATACTCGGCCAAAACATGCTTTTCAGCCCCTGAAAAGCACATTTTGGCCATAAAAACTGAATATGTCCCCTGCAACCAAACGAACTGTCAGAGACACAAATCTACAATGGACATAGTGTAAAATGGTCCAATTCAAGTAAGTTATTCATTTGGCATCATTCGAAGTGATAGAAATTAAGTTTTAATGAAAATCATCATACTCGGCCAAAACATGCTTTTCAGCCCCTGAAAAGCACATTTTGGCCATAAATACTGAAAATGTCCCCTGCAACCAAACGAACTGTCGGAGACACAAATCTACAATAGACATAGTGTAAAATGGTCCAATTCAAGTAAGTTATTCATTTGGCATCAATAAAAAAGATAGAAATCAAGTTTTAATGAAAATTATCAAACTCGGCCAAAACATGCTTTTCAGCCCCTGAAAAGCACATTTTGGCCATAAAAACTGAATATGTCCCCTGCAACCAAACGAACTGTCAGAGACACAAATCTACAATGGACATAGTGTAAAATGGTCCAATTCAAGTAAGTTATTCATTTGGCATCATTCGAAGTGATAGAAATTAAGTTTTAATGAAAATCATCATACTTGGCCAAAACATGCTTTTCAGCCCCTGAAAAGCACATTTTGGCCATAAAAACTGAATATGTCCCCTGCAACCAAACAAACTGTCGGAGACACAAATCTACAATGGACATAGTGTAAAATGGTCCAATTCAAGTAAGTTATTCATTTGGCATCATTCGAAGTGATAGAAATCAAGTTTTAATGAAAATTATCATACTCGGCCAAAACATGCTTTTCAGCCTCTGAAAAGCACATTTTGGCCATAAAAACTGAATATGTCCCCTGCAACCAAACGAACTGTCAGAGATACAAATCTACAATGGACATAGTGTAAAATGGTCCAATTCAAGTAAATTATTCATTTGGCATCATTCGAAGTGATAGAAATTAAGTTTTAATGAAAATTATCATACTCGGCCAAAACATGCTTTTCAGCCTCTGAAAAGCACATTTTGGCCATAAAAACTGAAAATGTCCCCTGCAACCAAACGAACTGTCGGAGACACAAATCTACAATGGACATAGTGTAAAATGGTCCAATTCAAGTAAATTATTCATTTGGCATCATTCGAAGTGATAGAAATTACGTTTTAATGAAAATTATCATACTCTGCCAAAACATGCTTTTCAGCCTCTGAAAAGCACATTTTGGCCATAAAAACTGAATATGTCCCCTGCAACCAAACGATGTCAGAGACACAAATCTACAATGGACATAGTGTAAAATGGTCCAATTCAAGTAAGTTATTCATTTGGCATCATTCGAAGTGATAGAAATCAAGTTTTAATGAAAATTATCATACTCGGCCAAAACATGCTTTTCAGCACATTTGGCCATAAAAACTGAATTTGTCCCCTGCAACCAAACGAACTGTCAGAGACACAAATCTACAATGGACATAGTGTAAAATGGTCCAATTCAAGTAAGTTATTCATTTGGCATCATTCGAAGTGATAGAAATCAAGTTTTAATGAAAATTATCATACTCTGCCAAAACATGCTTTTCAGCCTCTGAAAAGCACATTTTGGCCATAAAAACTGAAAATGTCCCCTGCAACCAAACGAACTGTCGGAGACACAAATCTACAATGGACATAGTGTAAAATGGTCCAATTCAAGTAAGTTATTCATTTGGCATCATTCGAAGTGATAGAAATTAAGTTTTAATGAAAATCATCATACTCGGCCAAAACATGCTTTTCAGCCCCTGAAAAGCACATTTTGGCCATAAAACCTGAATATGTCCCCTGCAACCAAACGAACTGTCAGAGACACAAATCTACAATGGACATATTGTAAAATGGTCCAATTCAAGTAAGTTATTCATTTGGCATCATTCGAAGTGATAGAAATTAGGTTTTAATGAAAATTATCATACTCTGCCAAAACATGCTTTTCAGCCTCTGAAAAGCACATTTTGGCCATAAAAACTGAATATGTCCCCTGCAACCAAACGATGTCAGAGACACAAATCTACAATGGACATAGTGTAAAATGGTCCAATTCAAGTAAGTTATTCATTTGGCATCATTCGAAGTGATAGAAATCAAGTTTTAATGAAAATTATCATACTCGGCCAAAACATGCTTTTCAGCACATTTGGCCATAAAAACTGAATATGTCCCCTGCAACCAAACGAACTGTCAGAGACACAAATCTACAATGGACATAGTGTAAAATGGTCCAATTCAAGTAAGTTATTCATTTGGCATCATTCGAAGTGATAGAAATCAAGTTTTAATGAAAATTATCATACTCGGCCAAAACATGCTTTTCAGCCCCTGAAAAGCACATTTTGGCCATAAAAACTGAATATGTCCCCTGCAACCAAACGAACTGTCAGAGACACAAATCTACAATGGACATAGTGTAAAATGGTCCAATTCAAGTAAGTTATTCATTTGGCATCATTCGAAGTGATAGAAATTAAGTTTTAATGAAAATCATCATACTCGGCCAAAACATGCTTTTCAGCCCCTGAAAAGCACATTTTGGCCATAAATACTGAAAATGTCCCCTGCAACCAAACGAACTGTCGGAGACACAAATCTACAATAGACATAGTGTAAAATGGTCCAATTCAAGTAAGTTATTCATTTGGCATCAATAAAAAAGATAGAAATCAAGTTTTAATGAAAATTATCAAACTCGGCCAAAACATGCTTTTCAGCCCCTGAAAAGCACATTTTGGCCATAAAAACTGAATATGTCCCCTGCAACCAAACGAACTGTCAGAGACACAAATCTACAATGGACATAGTCTAAAATGGTCCAATTCAAGTAAGTTATTCATTTGGCATCATTCGAAGTGATAAATTAAGTTTTAATGAAAATTATCATACTCTGCCAAAACATGCTTTTCAGCCCCTGAAAAGCACATTTTGGCCATAAAAACTGAAAATGTCCCCTGCAACCAAACGAACTGTCGGAGACACAAATCTACAATAGACATAGTGTAAAATGGTCCAATTCAAGTAAGTTATTCATTTGGCATCAATCAAAAAGATAGAAATCAAGTTTTAATGAAAATTATCAAACTCGGCCAAAACATGCTTTTCAGCCCCTGAAAAGCACATTTTGGCCATAAAAACTGAAAATGTCCCCTGCAACCAAACGAACTGTCAGAGACACAAATCTACAATGGACATAGTGTAAAATGGTCCAATTCAAGTAAGTTATTCATTTGGCATCATTCGAAGTGATAGAAATTAAGTTTTAATGAAAATCATCATACTTGGCCAAAACATGCTTTTCAGCCCCTGAAAAGCACATTTTGGCCATAAAAACTGAATATGTCCCCTGCAACCAAACAAACTGTCGGAGACACAAATCTACAATGGACATAGTGTAAAATGGTCCAATTCAAGTAAGTTATTCATTTGGCATCATTCGAAGTGATAGAAATCAAGTTTTAATGAAAATTATCATACTCGGCCAAAACATGCTTTTCAGCCTCTGAAAAGCACATTTTGGCCATAAAAACTGAATATGTCCCCTGCAACCAAACGAACTGTCAGAGATACAAATCTACAATGGACATAGTGTAAAATGGTCCAATTCAAGTAAATTATTCATTTGGCATCATTCGAAGTGATAGAAATTAAGTTTTAATGAAAATTATCATACTCGGCCAAAACATGCTTTTCAGCCTCTGAAAAGCACATTTTGGCCATAAAAACTGAAAATGTCCCCTGCAACCAAACGAACTGTCGGAGACACAAATCTACAATGGACATAGTGTAAAATGGTCCAATTCAAGTAAATTATTCATTTGGCATCATTCGAAGTGATAGAAATTACGTTTTAATGAAAATTATCATACTCTGCCAAAACATGCTTTTCAGCCTCTGAAAAGCACATTTTGGCCATAAAAACTGAATATGTCCCCTGCAACCAAACGATGTCAGAGACACAAATCTACAATGGACATAGTGTAAAATGGTCCAATTCAAGTAAGTTATTCATTTGGCATCATTCGAAGTGATAGAAATCAAGTTTTAATGAAAATTATCATACTCGGCCAAAACATGCTTTTCAGCACATTTGGCCATAAAAACTGAATTTGTCCCCTGCAACCAAACGAACTGTCAGAGACACAAATCTACAATGGACATAGTGTAAAATGGTCCAATTCAAGTAAGTTATTCATTTGGCATCATTCGAAGTGATAGAAATCAAGTTTTAATGAAAATTATCATACTCTGCCAAAACATGCTTTTCAGCCTCTGAAAAGCACATTTTGGCCATAAAAACTGAAAATGTCCCCTGCAACCAAACGAACTGTCGGAGACACAAATCTACAATGGACATAGTGTAAAATGGTCCAATTCAAGTAAGTTATTCATTTGGCATCATTCGAAGTGATAGAAATTAAGTTGTAATGAAAATCATCATACTCGGCCAAAACATGCTTTTCAGCCCCTGAAAAGCACATTTTGGCCATAAAAACTGAAAATGTCCCCTGCAACCAAACGAACTGTCGGAGACACAAATCTACAATTGACATAGTGTAAAATGGTCCAATTCAAGTAAGTTATTCAATTGGCATCATTCGAAGTGATAGAAATCAAGTTTTAATGAAAATTATCATACTCGGCCAAAACATGCTTTTCAGCCCCTGAAAAGCACATTTTGGCCATAAAACCTGAATATGTCCCCTGCAACCAAACGAACTGTCAGAGACACAAATCTACAATGGACATATTGTAAAATGGTCCAATTCAAGTAAGTTATTCATTTGGCATCATTCGAAGTGATAGAAATTAGGTTTTAATGAAAATTATCATACTCTGCCAAAACATGCTTTTCAGCCTCTGAAAAGCACATTTTGGCCATAAAAACTGAATATGTCCCCTGCAACCAAACGATGTCAGAGACACAAATCTACAATGGACATAGTGTAAAATGGTCCAATTCAAGTAAGTTATTCATTTGGCATCATTCGAAGTGATAGAAATCAAGTTTTAATGAAAATTATCATACTCGGCCAAAACATGCTTTTCAGCACATTTGGCCATAAAAACTGAATATGTCCCCTGCAACCAAACGAACTGTCAGAGACACAAATCTACAATGGACATAGTGTAAAATGGTCCAATTCAAGTAAGTTATTCATTTGGCATCATTCGAAGTGATAGAAATTAAGTTTTAATGAAAATCATCATACTCGGCCAAAACATGCTTTTCAGCCCCTGAAAAGCACATTTTGGCCATAAATACTGAAAATGTCCCCTGCAACCAAACGAACTGTCGGAGACACAAATCTACAATAGACATAGTGTAAAATGGTCCAATTCAAGTAAGTTATTCATTTGGCATCAATAAAAAAGATAGAAATCAAGTTTTAATGAAAATTATCAAACTCGGCCAAAACATGCTTTTCAGCCCCTGAAAAGCACATTTTGGCCATAAAAACTGAATATGTCCCCTGCAACCAAACGAACTGTCAGAGACACAAATCTACAATGGACATAGTGTAAAATGGTCCAATTCAAGTAAGTTATTCATTTGGCATCATTCGAAGTGATAGAAATTAAGTTTTAATGAAAATCATCATACTTGGCCAAAACATGCTTTTCAGCCCCTGAAAAGCACATTTTGGCCATAAAAACTGAATATGTCCCCTGCAACCAAACAAACTGTCGGAGACACAAATCTACAATGGACATAGTGTAAAATGGTCCAATTCAAGTAAGTTATTCATTTGGCATCATTCGAAGTGATAGAAATCAAGTTTTAATGAAAATTATCATACTCGGCCAAAACATGCTTTTCAGCCTCTGAAAAGCACATTTTGGCCATAAAAACTGAATATGTCCCCTGCAACCAAACGAACTGTCAGAGATACAAATCTACAATGGACATAGTGTAAAATGGTCCAATTCAAGTAAATTATTCATTTGGCATCATTCGAAGTGATAGAAATTAAGTTTTAATGAAAATTATCATACTCGGCCAAAACATGCTTTTCAGCCTCTGAAAAGCACATTTTGGCCATAAAAACTGAAAATGTCCCCTGCAACCAAACGAACTGTCGGAGACACAAATCTACAATGGACATAGTGTAAAATGGTCCAATTCAAGTAAATTATTCATTTGGCATCATTCGAAGTGATAGAAATTACGTTTTATTGAAAATTATCATACTCTGCCAAAACATGCTTTTCAGCCTCTGAAAAGCACATTTTGGCCATAAAAACTGAATATGTCCCCTGCAACCAAACGATGTCAGAGACACAAATCTACAATGGACATAGTGTAAAATGGTCCAATTCAAGTAAGTTATTCATTTGGCATCATTCGAAGTGATAGAAATCAAGTTTTAATGAAAATTATCATACTCGGCCAAAACATGCTTTTCAGCACATTTGGCCATAAAAACTGAATTTGTCCCCTGCAACCAAACGAACTGTCAGAGACACAAATCTACAATGGACATAGTGTAAAATGGTCCAATTCAAGTAAGTTATTCATTTGGCATCATTCGAAGTGATAGAAATCAAGTTTTAATGAAAATTATCATACTCTGCCAAAACATGCTTTTCAGCCTCTGAAAAGCACATTTTGGCCATAAAAACTGAAAATGTCCCCTGCAACCAAACGAACTGTCGGAGACACAAATCTACAATGGACATAGTGTAAAATGGTCCAATTCAAGTAAGTTATTCATTTGGCATCATTCGAAGTGATAGAAATTAAGTTTTAATGAAAATCATCATACTCGGCCAAAACATGCTTTTCAGCCCCTGAAAAGCACATTTTGGCCATAAAACCTGAATATGTCCCCTGCAACCAAACGAACTGTCAGAGACACAAATCTACAATGGACATATTGTAAAATGGTCCAATTCAAGTAAGTTATTCATTTGGCATCATTCGAAGTGATAGAAATTAGGTTTTAATGAAAATTATCATACTCTGCCAAAACATGCTTTTCAGCCTCTGAAAAGCACATTTTGGCCATAAAAACTGAATATGTCCCCTGCAACCAAACGATGTCAGAGACACAAATCTACAATGGACATAGTGTAAAATGGTCCAATTCAAGTAAGTTATTCATTTGGCATCATTCGAAGTGATAGAAATCAAGTTTTAATGAAAATTATCATACTCGGCCAAAACATGCTTTTCAGCACATTTGGCCATAAAAACTGAATATGTCCCCTGCAACCAAACGAACTGTCAGAGACACAAATCTACAATGGACATAGTGTAAAATGGTCCAATTCAAGTAAGTTATTCATTTGGCATCATTCGAAGTGATAGAAATCAAGTTTTAATGAAAATTATCATACTCGGCCAAAACATGCTTTTCAGCCCCTGAAAAGCACATTTTGGCCATAAAAACTGAATATGTCCCCTGCAACCAAACGAACTGTCAGAGACACAAATCTACAATGGACATAGTGTAAAATGGTCCAATTCAAGTAAGTTATTCATTTGGCATCATTCGAAGTGATAGAAATTAAGTTTTAATGAAAATCATCATACTCGGCCAAAACATGCTTTTCAGCCCCTGAAAAGCACATTTTGGCCATAAATACTGAAAATGTCCCCTGCAACCAAACGAACTGTCGGAGACACAAATCTACAATAGACATAGTGTAAAATGGTCCAATTCAAGTAAGTTATTCATTTGGCATCAATAAAAAAGATAGAAATCAAGTTTTAATGAAAATTATCAAACTCGGCCAAAACATGCTTTTCAGCCCCTGAAAAGCACATTTTGGCCATAAAAACTGAATATGTCCCCTGCAACCAAACGAACTGTCAGAGACACAAATCTACAATGGACATAGTCTAAAATGGTCCAATTCAAGTAAGTTATTCATTTGGCATCATTCGAAGTGATAAATTAAGTTTTAATGAAAATTATCATACTCTGCCAAAACATGCTTTTCAGCCCCTGAAAAGCACATTTTGGCCATAAAAACTGAAAATGTCCCCTGCAACCAAACGAACTGTCGGAGACACAAATCTACAATAGACATAGTGTAAAATGGTCCAATTCAAGTAAGTTATTCATTTGGCATCAATCAAAAAGATAGAAATCAAGTTTTAATGAAAATTATCAAACTCGGCCAAAACATGCTTTTCAGCCCCTGAAAAGCACATTTTGGCCATAAAAACTGAAAATGTCCCCTGCAACCAAACGAACTGTCAGAGACACAAATCTACAATGGACATAGTGTAAAATGGTCCAATTCAAGTAAGTTATTCATTTGGCATCATTCGAAGTGATAGAAATTAAGTTTTAATGAAAATCATCATACTTGGCCAAAACATGCTTTTCAGCCCCTGAAAAGCACATTTTGGCCATAAAAACTGAATATGTCCCCTGCAACCAAACAAACTGTCGGAGACACAAATCTACAATGGACATAGTGTAAAATGGTCCAATTCAAGTAAGTTATTCATTTGGCATCATTCGAAGTGATAGAAATCAAGTTTTAATGAAAATTATCATACTCGGCCAAAACATGCTTTTCAGCCTCTGAAAAGCACATTTTGGCCATAAAAACTGAATATGTCCCCTGCAACCAAACGAACTGTCAGAGATACAAATCTACAATGGACATAGTGTAAAATGGTCCAATTCAAGTAAATTATTCATTTGGCATCATTCGAAGTGATAGAAATTAAGTTTTAATGAAAATTATCATACTCGGCCAAAACATGCTTTTCAGCCTCTGAAAAGCACATTTTGGCCATAAAAACTGAAAATGTCCCCTGCAACCAAACGAACTGTCGGAGACACAAATCTACAATGGACATAGTGTAAAATGGTCCAATTCAAGTAAATTATTCATTTGGCATCATTCGAAGTGATAGAAATTACGTTTTAATGAAAATTATCATACTCTGCCAAAACATGCTTTTCAGCCTCTGAAAAGCACATTTTGGCCATAAAAACTGAATATGTCCCCTGCAACCAAACGATGTCAGAGACACAAATCTACAATGGACATAGTGTAAAATGGTCCAATTCAAGTAAGTTATTCATTTGGCATCATTCGAAGTGATAGAAATCAAGTTTTAATGAAAAGTATCATACTCGGCCAAAACATGCTTTTCAGCACATTTGGCCATAAAAACTGAATTTGTCCCCTGCAACCAAACGAACTGTCAGAGACACAAATCTACAATGGACATAGTGTAAAATGGTCCAATTCAAGTAAGTTATTCATTTGGCATCATTCGAAGTGATAGAAATCAAGTTTTAATGAAAATTATCATACTCTGCCAAAACATGCTTTTCAGCCTCTGAAAAGCACATTTTGGCCATAAAAACTGAAAATGTCCCCTGCAACCAAACGAACTGTCGGAGACACAAATCTACAATGGACATAGTGTAAAATGGTCCAATTCAAGTAAGTTATTCATTTGGCATCATTCGAAGTGATAGAAATTAAGTTGTAATGAAAATCATCATACTCGGCCAAAACATGCTTTTCAGCCCCTGAAAAGCACATTTTGGCCATAAAAACTGAAAATGTCCCCTGCAACCAAACGAACTGTCGGAGACACAAATCTACAATTGACATAGTGTAAAATGGTCCAATTCAAGTAAGTTATTCAATTGGCATCATTCGAAGTGATAGAAATCAAGTTTTAATGAAAATTATCATACTCGGCCAAAACATGCTTTTCAGCCCCTGAAAAGCACATTTTGGCCATAAAACCTGAATATGTCCCCTGCAACCAAACGAACTGTCAGAGACACAAATCTACAATGGACATATTGTAAAATGGTCCAATTCAAGTAAGTTATTCATTTGGCATCATTCGAAGTGATAGAAATTAGGTTTTAATGAAAATTATCATACTCTGCCAAAACATGCTTTTCAGCCTCTGAAAAGCACATTTTGGCCATAAAAACTGAATATGTCCCCTGCAACCAAACGATGTCAGAGACACAAATCTACAATGGACATAGTGTAAAATGGTCCAATTCAAGTAAGTTATTCATTTGGCATCATTCGAAGTGATAGAAATCAAGTTTTAATGAAAATTATCATACTCGGCCAAAACATGCTTTTCAGCACATTTGGCCATAAAAACTGAATATGTCCCCTGCAACCAAACGAACTGTCAGAGACACAAATCTACAATGGACATAGTGTAAAATGGTCCAATTCAAGTAAGTTATTCATTTGGCATCATTCGAAGTGATAGAAATTAAGTTTTAATGAAAATCATCATACTCGGCCAAAACATGCTTTTCAGCCCCTGAAAAGCACATTTTGGCCATAAATACTGAAAATGTCCCCTGCAACCAAACGAACTGTCGGAGACACAAATCTACAATGGACATAGTGTAAAATGGTCCAATTCAAGTAAGTTATTCATTTGGCATCATTCGAAGTGATAGAAATCAAGTTTTAATGAAAATTATCATACTCGGCCAAAACATGCTTTTCAGCCCCTGAAAAGCACATTTTGGCCATAAAACCTGAATATGTCCCCTGCAACCAAACGAACTGTCAGAGACACAAATCTACAATGGACATATTGTAAAATGGTCCAATTCAAGTAAGTTATTCATTTGGCATCATTCGAAGTGATAGAAATTAGGTTTTAATGAAAATTATCATACTCTGCCAAAACATGCTTTTCAGCCTCTGAAAAGCACATTTTGGCCATAAAAACTGAATATGTCCCCTGCAACCAAACGATGTCAGAGACACAAATCTACAATGGACATAGTGTAAAATGGTCCAATTCAAGTAAGTTATTCATTTGGCATCATTCGAAGTGATAGAAATCAAGTTTTAATGAAAATTATCATACTCGGCCAAAACATGCTTTTCAGCACATTTGGCCATAAAAACTGAATATGTCCCCTGCAACCAAACGAACTGTCAGAGACACAAATCTACAATGGACATAGTGTAAAATGGTCCAATTCAAGTAAGTTATTCATTTGGCATAATTCGAAGTGATAGAAATCAAGTTTTAATGAAAATTATCATACTCGGCCAAAACATGCTTTTCAGCCCCTGAAAAGCACATTTTGGCCATAAAAACTGAATATGTCCCCTGCAACCAAACGAACTGTCAGAGACACAAATCTACAATGGACATAGTGTAAAATGGTCCAATTCAAGTAAGTTATTCATTTGGCATCATTCGAAGTGATAGAAATTAAGTTTTAATGAAAATCATCATACTCGGCCAAAACATGCTTTTCAGCCCCTGAAAAGCACATTTTGGCCATAAATACTGAAAATGTCCCCTGCAACCAAACGAACTGTCGGAGACACAAATCTACAATAGACATAGTGTAAAATGGTCCAATTCAAGTAAGTTATTCATTTGGCATCAATAAAAAAGATAGAAATCAAGTTTTAATGAAAATTATCAAACTCGGCCAAAACATGCTTTTCAGCCCCTGAAAAGCACATTTTGGCCATAAAAACTGAAAATGTCCCCTGCAACCAAACGAACTGTCGGAGACACAAATCTACAATTGACATAGTGTAAAATGGTCCAATTCAAGTAAGTTATTCATTTGGCATCATTCGAAGTGATAGAAATCAAGTTTTAATGAAAATTATCATACTCGGCCAAAACATGCTTTTTAGCCCCTGAAAAGCACATTTTGGCCATAAAAACTGAATATGTCCCCTGCAACCAAACGAACTGTCAGAGACACAAATCTACAATGGACATAGTGTAAAATGGTCCAATTCAAGTAAGTTATTCATTTGGCATCATTCGAAGTGATAGAAATTAAGTTTTAATGAAAATTATCATACTCTGCCAAAACATGCTTTTCAGCCCCTGAAAAGCACATTTTGGCCATAAAAACTGAATATGTCCCCTGCAACCAAACGAACTGTCAGAGACACAAATCTACAATGGACATAGTGTAAAATGGTCCAATTCAAGTAAGTTATTCATTTGGCATCATTCGAAGTGATAGAAATTAAGTTTTAATGAAAATCATCATACTTGGCCAAAACATGCTTTTCAGCCCCTGAAAAGCACATTTTGGCCATAAAAACTGAATATGTCCCCTGCAACCAAACAAACTGTCGGAGACACAAATCTACAATGGACATAGTGTAAAATGGTCCAATTCAAGTAAGTTATTCATTTGGCATCATTCGAAGTGATAGAAATCAAGTTTTAATGAAAATTATCATACTCGGCCAAAACATGCTTTTCAGCCTCTGAAAAGCACATTTTGGCCATAAAAACTGAATATGTCCCCTGCAACCAAACGAACTGTCAGAGATACAAATCTACAATGGACATAGTGTAAAATGGTCCAATTCAAGTAAATTATTCATTTGGCATCATTCGAAGTGATAGAAATTAAGTTTTAATGAAAATTATCATACTCGGCCAAAACATGCTTTTCAGCCTCTGAAAAGCACATTTTGGCCATAAAAACTGAAAATGTCCCCTGCAACCAAACGAACTGTCGGAGACACAAATCTACAATGGACATAGTGTAAAATGGTCCAATTCAAGTAAATTATTCATTTGGCATCATTCGAAGTGATAGAAATTACGTTTTATTGAAAATTATCATACTCTGCCAAAACATGCTTTTCAGCCTCTGAAAAGCACATTTTGGCCATAAAAACTGAATATGTCCCCTGCAACCAAACGATGTCAGAGACACAAATCTACAATGGACATAGTGTAAAATGGTCCAATTCAAGTAAGTTATTCATTTGGCATCATTCGAAGTGATAGAAATCAAGTTTTAATGAAAATTATCATACTCGGCCAAAACATGCTTTTCAGCACATTTGGCCATAAAAACTGAATTTGTCCCCTGCAACCAAACGAACTGTCAGAGACACAAATCTACAATGGACATAGTGTAAAATGGTCCAATTCAAGTAAGTTATTCATTTGGCATCATTCGAAGTGATAGAAATCAAGTTTTAATGAAAATTATCATACTCTGCCAAAACATGCTTTTCAGCCTCTGAAAAGCACATTTTGGCCATAAAAACTGAAAATGTCCCCTGCAACCAAACGAACTGTCGGAGACACAAATCTACAATGGACATAGTGTAAAATGGTCCAATTCAAGTAAGTTATTCATTTGGCATCATTCGAAGTGATAGAAATTAAGTTTTAATGAAAATCATCATACTCGGCCAAAACATGCTTTTCAGCCCCTGAAAAGCACATTTTGGCCATAAAACCTGAATATGTCCCCTGCAACCAAACGAACTGTCAGAGACACAAATCTACAATGGACATATTGTAAAATGGTCCAATTCAAGTAAGTTATTCATTTGGCATCATTCGAAGTGATAGAAATTAGGTTTTAATGAAAATTATCATACTCTGCCAAAACATGCTTTTCAGCCTCTGAAAAGCACATTTTGGCCATAAAAACTGAATATGTCCCCTGCAACCAAACGATGTCAGAGACACAAATCTACAATGGACATAGTGTAAAATGGTCCAATTCAAGTAAGTTATTCATTTGGCATCATTCGAAGTGATAGAAATCAAGTTTTAATGAAAATTATCATACTCGGCCAAAACATGCTTTTCAGCACATTTGGCCATAAAAACTGAATATGTCCCCTGCAACCAAACGAACTGTCAGAGACACAAATCTACAATGGACATAGTGTAAAATGGTCCAATTCAAGTAAGTTATTCATTTGGCATCATTCGAAGTGATAGAAATCAAGTTTTAATGAAAATTATCATACTCGGCCAAAACATGCTTTTCAGCCCCTGAAAAGCACATTTTGGCCATAAAAACTGAATATGTCCCCTGCAACCAAACGAACTGTCAGAGACACAAATCTACAATGGACATAGTGTAAAATGGTCCAATTCAAGTAAGTTATTCATTTGGCATCATTCGAAGTGATAGAAATTAAGTTTTAATGAAAATCATCATACTCGGCCAAAACATGCTTTTCAGCCCCTGAAAAGCACATTTTGGCCATAAATACTGAAAATGTCCCCTGCAACCAAACGAACTGTCGGAGACACAAATCTACAATAGACATAGTGTAAAATGGTCCAATTCAAGTAAGTTATTCATTTGGCATCAATAAAAAAGATAGAAATCAAGTTTTAATGAAAATTATCAAACTCGGCCAAAACATGCTTTTCAGCCCCTGAAAAGCACATTTTGGCCATAAAAACTGAATATGTCCCCTGCAACCAAACGAACTGTCAGAGACACAAATCTACAATGGACATAGTCTAAAATGGTCCAATTCAAGTAAGTTATTCATTTGGCATCATTCGAAGTGATAAATTAAGTTTTAATGAAAATTATCATACTCTGCCAAAACATGCTTTTCAGCCCCTGAAAAGCACATTTTGGCCATAAAAACTGAAAATGTCCCCTGCAACCAAACGAACTGTCGGAGACACAAATCTACAATAGACATAGTGTAAAATGGTCCAATTCAAGTAAGTTATTCATTTGGCATCAATCAAAAAGATAGAAATCAAGTTTTAATGAAAATTATCAAACTCGGCCAAAACATGCTTTTCAGCCCCTGAAAAGCACATTTTGGCCATAAAAACTGAAAATGTCCCCTGCAACCAAACGAACTGTCAGAGACACAAATCTACAATGGACATAGTGTAAAATGGTCCAATTCAAGTAAGTTATTCATTTGGCATCATTCGAAGTGATAGAAATTAAGTTTTAATGAAAATCATCATACTTGGCCAAAACATGCTTTTCAGCCCCTGAAAAGCACATTTTGGCCATAAAAACTGAATATGTCCCCTGCAACCAAACAAACTGTCGGAGACACAAATCTACAATGGACATAGTGTAAAATGGTCCAATTCAAGTAAGTTATTCATTTGGCATCATTCGAAGTGATAGAAATCAAGTTTTAATGAAAATTATCATACTCGGCCAAAACATGCTTTTCAGCCTCTGAAAAGCACATTTTGGCCATAAAAACTGAATATGTCCCCTGCAACCAAACGAACTGTCAGAGATACAAATCTACAATGGACATAGTGTAAAATGGTCCAATTCAAGTAAATTATTCATTTGGCATCATTCGAAGTGATAGAAATTAAGTTTTAATGAAAATTATCATACTCGGCCAAAACATGCTTTTCAGCCTCTGAAAAGCACATTTTGGCCATAAAAACTGAAAATGTCCCCTGCAACCAAACGAACTGTCGGAGACACAAATCTACAATGGACATAGTGTAAAATGGTCCAATTCAAGTAAATTATTCATTTGGCATCATTCGAAGTGATAGAAATTACGTTTTAATGAAAATTATCATACTCTGCCAAAACATGCTTTTCAGCCTCTGAAAAGCACATTTTGGCCATAAAAACTGAATATGTCCCCTGCAACCAAACGATGTCAGAGACACAAATCTACAATGGACATAGTGTAAAATGGTCCAATTCAAGTAAGTTATTCATTTGGCATCATTCGAAGTGATAGAAATCAAGTTTTAATGAAAATTATCATACTCGGCCAAAACATGCTTTTCAGCACATTTGGCCATAAAAACTGAATTTGTCCCCTGCAACCAAACGAACTGTCAGAGACACAAATCTACAATGGACATAGTGTAAAATGGTCCAATTCAAGTAAGTTATTCATTTGGCATCATTCGAAGTGATAGAAATCAAGTTTTAATGAAAATTATCATACTCGGCCAAAACATGCTTTTCAGCCTCTGAAAAGCGCATTTTGGCCATAAAAACTGAATATGTCCCCTGCAACCAAACGAACTGTCAGAGATACAAATCTACAATGGACATAGTGTAAAATGGTCCAATTCAAGTAAATTATTCATTTGGCATCATTCGAAGTGATAGAAATTAAGTTTTAATGAAAATTATCATACTCGGCCAAAACATGCTTTTCAGCCTCTGAAAAGCACATTTTGGCCATAAAAACTGAATATGTCCCCTGCAACCAAACGAACTGTCAGAGACACAAATCTACAATGGACATAGTGTAAAATGGTCCAATTCAAGTAAGTTATTCATTTGGCATCATTCGAATGGATAGAAATCAAGTTTTAATGAAAATTATCATATTCTGCCAAAACGTGCTTTTCAGCCCCTGAAAAGCACATTTTGGCCATAAAAACTGAATATGTCCCCTGCAACCAAACGATGTCAGAGACACAAATCTACAATGGACATAGTGTAAAATGGTCCAATTCAAGTAAGTTATTCATTTGGCATCATTCGAAGTGATAGAAATCAAGTTTTAATGAAAATTATCATACTCGGCCAAAACATGCTTTTCAGCACATTTGGCCATAAAAACTGAATTTGTCCCCTGCAACCAAACGAACTGTCAGAGACACAAATCTACAATGGACATAGTGTAAAATGGTCCAATTCAAGTAAGTTATTCATTTGGCATCATTCGAAGTGATAGAAATCAAGTTTTAATGAAAATTATCATACTCTGCCAAAACATGCTTTTCAGCCTCTTAAAAGCACATTTTGGCCATAAAAACTGAAAATGTCCCCTGCAACCAAACGAACTGTCGGAGACACAAATCTACAATGGACATAGTGTAAAATGGTCCAATTCAAGTAAGTTATTCATTTGGCATCATTCGAAGTGATAGAAATTAAGTTTTAATGAAAATCATCATACTCGGCCAAAACATGCTTTTCAGCCCCTGAAAAGCACATTTTGGCCATAAAAACTGAAAATGTCCCCTGCAACCAAACGAACTGTCGGAGACACAAATCTACAATTGACATAGTGTAAAATGGTCCAATTCAAGTAAGTTATTCAATTGGCATCATTCGAAGTGATAGAAATCAAGTTTTAATGAAAATTATCATACTCGGCCAAAACATGCTTTTCAGCCCCTGAAAAGCACATTTTGGCCATAAAACCTGAATATGTCCCCTGCAACCAAACGAACTGTCAGAGACACAAATCTACAATGGACATATTGTAAAATGGTCCAATTCAAGTAAGTTATTCATTTGGCATCATTCGAAGTGATAGAAATTAGGTTTTAATGAAAATTATCATACTCTGCCAAAACATGCTTTTCAGCCTCTGAAAAGCACATTTTGGCCATAAAAACTGAATATGTCCCCTGCAACCAAACGATGTCAGAGACACAAATCTACAATGGACATAGTGTAAAATGGTCCAATTCAAGTAAGTTATTCATTTGGCATCATTCGAAGTGATAGAAATCAAGTTTTAATGAAAATTATCATACTCGGCCAAAACATGCTTTTCAGCACATTTGGCCATAAAAACTGAATATGTCCCCTGCAACCAAACGAACTGTCAGAGACACAAATCTACAATGGACATAGTGTAAAATGGTCCAATTCAAGTAAGTTATTCATTTGGCATCATTCGAAGTGATAGAAATCAAGTTTTAATGAAAATTATCATACTCGGCCAAAACATGCTTTTCAGCCCCTGAAAAGCACATTTTGGCCATAAAAACTGAATATGTCCCCTGCAACCAAACGAACTGTCAGAGACACAAATCTACAATGGACATAGTGTAAAATGGTCCAATTCAAGTAAGTTATTCATTTGGCATCATTCGAAGTGATAGAAATTAAGTTTTAATGAAAATCATCATACTCGGCCAAAACATGCTTTTCAGCCCCTGAAAAGCACATTTTGGCCATAAATACTGAAAATGTCCCCTGCAACCAAACGAACTGTCGGAGACACAAATCTACAATAGACATAGTGTAAAATGGTCCAATTCAAGTAAGTTATTCATTTGGCATCAATAAAAAAGATAGAAATCAAGTTTTAATGAAAATTATCAAACTCGGCCAAAACATGCTTTTCAGCCCCTGAAAAGCACATTTTGGCCATAAAAACTGAAAATGTCCCCTGCAACCAAACGAACTGTCGGAGACACAAATCTACAATTGACATAGTGTAAAATGGTCCAATTCAAGTAAGTTATTCATTTGGCATCATTCGAAGTGATAGAAATCAAGTTTTAATGAAAATTATCATACTCGGCCAAAACATGCTTTTTAGCCCCTGAAAAGCACATTTTGGCCATAAAAACTGAATATGTCCCTTGCAACCAAACGAACTGTCAGAGACACAAATCTACAATGGACATAGTGTAAAATGGTCCAATTCAAGTAAGTTATTCATTTGGCATCATTCGAAGTGATAGAAATTAAGTTTTAATGAAAATTATCATACTCTGCCAAAACATGCTTTTCAGCCTCTGAAAAGCACATTTTGGCCATAAAAACTGAAAATGTCCCCTGCAACCAAACGAACTGTCGGAGACACAAATCTACAATGGACATAGTGTAAAATGGTCCAATTCAAGTAAGTTATTCATTTGGCATCATTCGAAGTGATAGAAATTAAGTTTTAATGAAAATCATCATACTCGGCCAAAACATGCTTTTCAGCCTCTGAAAAGCGCATTTTGGCCATAAAAACTGAATATGTCCCCTGCAACCAAACGAACTGTCAGAGATACAAATCTACAATGGACATAGTGTAAAATGGTCCAATTCAAGTAAATTATTCATTTGGCATCATTCGAAGTGATAGAAATTAAGTTTTAATGAAAATTATCATACTCGGCCAAAACATGCTTTTCAGCCTCTGAAAAGCACATTTTGGCCATAAAAACTGAATATGTCCCCTGCAACCAAACGAACTGTCAGAGACACAAATCTACAATGGACATAGTGTAAAATGGTCCAATTCAAGTAAGTTATTCATTTGGCATCATTCGAATGGATAGAAATCAAGTTTTAATGAAAATTATCATATTCTGCCAAAACGTGCTTTTCAGCCCCTGAAAAGCACATTTTGGCCATAAAAACTGAATATGTCCCCTGCAACCAAACGAACTGTCAGAGATACAAATCTTCAATGGACATAGTGTAAAATGGTCCAATTCAAGTAAATTATTCATTTGGCATCATTCGAAGTGATAGAAATTAAGTTTTAATGAAAATTATCATACTCGGCCAAAACATGCTTTTCAGCCTCTGAAAAGCACATTTTGGCCATAAAAACTGAAAATGTCCCCTGCAACCAAACGAACTGTCGGAGACACAAATCTACAATGGACATAGTGTAAAATGGTCCAATTCAAGTAAGTTATTCATTTGGCATCATTCGAAGTGATAGAAATCAAGTTTTAATGAAAATTATCATACTCGGCCAAAACATGCTTTTTAGCCCCTGAAAAGCACATTTTGGCCATAAAAACTGAATATGTCCCCTGCAACCAAACGAACTGTCAGAGACACAAATCTACAATGGACATAGTGTAAAATGGTCCAATTCAAGTAAGTTATTCATTTGGCATCATTCGAAGTGATAGAAATTAAGTTTTAATGAAAATTATCATACTCTGCCAAAACATGCTTTTCAGCCTCTGAAAAGCACATTTTGGCCATAAAAACTGAAAATGTCCCCTGCAACCAAACGAACTGTTGGAGACACAAATCTACAATGGACATAGTGTAAAATGGTCCAATTCAAGTAAGTTATTCATTTGGCATCATTCGAAGTGATAGAAATTAAGTTTTAATGAAAATCATCATACTTGGCCAAAACATGCTTTTCAGCCCCTGAAAAGCACATTTTGGCCATAAAAACTGAATATGTCCCCTGCAACCAAACAAACTGTCGGAGACACAAATCTACAATGGACATAGTGTAAAATGGTCCAATTCAAGTAAGTTATTCATTTGGCATCATTCGAAGTGATAGAAATTAAGTTTTAATGAAAATTATCATACTCGGCCAAAACATGCTTTTCAGCCTCTGAAAAGCACATTTTGGCCATAAAAACTGAAAATGTCCCCTGCAACCAAACGAACTGTCGGAGACACAAATCTACAATGGACATAGTGTAAAATGGTCCAATTCAAGTAAGTTATTCATTTGGCATCAATCGAAGTGATAGAAATCAAGTTTTAATGAAAATTATCAAACTCGGCCAAAACATGCTTTTCAGCCCCTGAAAAGCACATTTTGGCCTTAAAAACTGAATATGTCCCCTGCAACCAAACGAACTGTCAGAGACACAAATCTACAATGGACATAGTGTAAAATGGTCCAATTCAAGCAAATTATTCATTTGGCATCATTCGAAGTGATAGAAATCAAGTTTTAATGAAAATTATCATACTCGGCCAAAACATGCTTTTCAGCCTCTGAAAAGCACATTTTGGCCATAAAAACTGAAAATGTCCCCTGCAACCAAACGAACTGTCGGAGACACAAATCTACAATGGACATAGTGTAAAATGGTCCAATTCAAGTAAGTTATTCATTTGGCATCATTCGAATGGATAGAAATCAAGTTTTAATGAAAATTATCATACTCTGCCAAAACGTGCTTTTCAGCCCCTGAAAAGCACATTTTGGCCATAAAAACTGAATATGTCCCCTGCAACCAAACGAACTGTCAGAGACACAAATCTACAATGGACATAGTGTAAAATGGTCCAATTCAAGTAAATTATTCATTTGGCATCATTCGAAGTGATAGAAATCAAGTTTTAATGAAAATTATCATACTCGGCCAAAACATGCTTTTCAGCCTCTGAAAAGCACATATTGGCCATAAAAACTGAAAATGTCCCCTGCAACCAAACGAACTGTCGGAGACACAAATCTACAATGGACATAGTGTAAAATGGTCCAATTCAAGTAAGTTATTCATTTGGCATCATTCGAATGGATAGAAATCAAGTTTTAATGAAAATTATCATACTCTGCCAAAACGTGCTTTTCAGCCCCTGAAAAGCACATTTTGGCCATAAAAACTGAATATGTCCCCTGCAACCAAACGAACTGTAAGAGACACAAATCTACAATGGACATAGTGTAAAATGGTCCAATTCAAGTAAATTATTCATTTGGCATCATTCGAAGTGATAGAAATCAAGTTTTAATGAAAATTATCATACTCGGCCAAAACATACTTTTCAGCCTCTGAAAAGCATATTTTGGCCATAAAAACTGAAAATGTCCCCTGCAACCAAACGAACTGTCGGAGACACAAATCTACAATTGACATAGTGTAAAATGGTCCAATTCAAGTAAGTTATTCATTTGGCATCATTCGAAGTGATAGAAATCAAGTTTTAATGAAAATTATCATACTCGGCCAAAACATGCTTTTCAGCCCCTGAAAAGCACATTTTGGCCATAAAAACTGAATATCTCCCCTGCAACCAAACGAACTGTCAGAGACACAAATCTACAATGGACATAGTGTAAAATGGTCCAATTCAAGTAAGTTATTCATTTGGCATCATTCGAATGGATAGAAATCAAGTTTTAATGAAAATTATCATATTCTGCCAAAACGTGCTTTTCAGCCCCTGAAAAGCACATTTTGGCCATAAAAACTGAATATGTCCCCTGCAACCAAACGAACTGTCAGAGATACAAATCTTCAATGGACATAGTGTAAAATGGTCCAATTCAAGTAAATTATTCATTTGGCATCATTCGAAGTGATAGAAATTAAGTTTTAATGAAAATTATCATACTCGGCCAAAACATGCTTTTCAGCCTCTGAAAAGCACATTTTGGCCATAAAAACTGAAAATGTCCCCTGCAACCAAACGAACTGTCGGAGACACAAATCTACAATGGACATAGTGTAAAATGGTCCAATTCAAGTAAGTTATTCATTTGGCATCATTCGAAGTGATAGAAATCAAGTTTTAATGAAAATTATCATACTCGGCCAAAACATGCTTTTTAGCCCCTGAAAAGCACATTTTGGCCATAAAAACTGAATATGTCCCCTGCAACCAAACGAACTGTCAGAGACACAAATCTACAATGGACATAGTGTAAAATGGTCCAATTCAAGTAAGTTATTCATTTGGCATCATTCGAAGTGATAGAAATTAAGTTTTAATGAAAATTATCATACTCTGCCAAAACATGCTTTTCAGCCTCTGAAAAGCACATTTTGGCCATAAAAACTGAAAATGTCCCCTGCAACCAAACGAACTGTTGGAGACACAAATCTACAATGGACATAGTGTAAAATGGTCCAATTCAAGTAAGTTATTCATTTGGCATCATTCGAAGTGATAGAAATTAAGTTTTAATGAAAATCATCATACTTGGCCAAAACATGCTTTTCAGCCCCTGAAAAGCACATTTTGGCCATAAAAACTGAATATGTCCCCTGCAACCAAACAAACTGTCGGAGACACAAATCTACAATGGACATAGTGTAAAATGGTCCAATTCAAGTAAGTTATTCATTTGGCATCATTCGAAGTGATAGAAATTAAGTTTTAATGAAAATTATCATACTCGGCCAAAACATGCTTTTCAGCCTCTGAAAAGCACATTTTGGCCATAAAAACTGAAAATGTCCCCTGCAACCAAACGAACTGTCGGAGACACAAATCTACAATGGACATAGTGTAAAATGGTCCAATTCAAGTAAGTTATTCATTTGGCATCAATCGAAGTGATAGAAATCAAGTTTTAATGAAAATTATCAAACTCGGCCAAAACATGCTTTTCAGCCCCTGAAAAGCACATTTTGGCCTTAAAAACTGAATATGTCCCCTGCAACCAAACGAACTGTCAGAGACACAAATCTACAATGGACATAGTGTAAAATGGTCCAATTCAAGCAAATTATTCATTTGGCATCATTCGAAGTGATAGAAATCAAGTTTTAATGAAAATTATCATACTCGGCCAAAACATGCTTTTCAGCCTCTGAAAAGCACATTTTGGCCATAAAAACTGAAAATGTCCCCTGCAACCAAACGAACTGTCGGAGACACAAATCTACAATGGACATAGTGTAAAATGGTCCAATTCAAGTAAGTTATTCATTTGGCATCATTCGAATGGATAGAAATCAAGTTTTAATGAAAATTATCATACTCTGCCAAAACGTGCTTTTCAGCCCCTGAAAAGCACATTTTGGCCATAAAAACTGAATATGTCCCCTGCAACCAAACGAACTGTCAGAGACACAAATCTACAATGGACATAGTGTAAAATGGTCCAATTCAAGTAAATTATTCATTTGGCATCATTCGAAGTGATAGAAATCAAGTTTTAATGAAAATTATCATACTCGGCCAAAACATGCTTTTCAGCCTCTGAAAAGCACATATTGGCCATAAAAACTGAAAATGTCCCCTGCAACCAAACGAACTGTCGGAGACACAAATCTACAATGGACATAGTGTAAAATGGTCCAATTCAAGTAAGTTATTCATTTGGCATCATTCGAATGGATAGAAATCAAGTTTTAATGAAAATTATCATACTCTGCCAAAACGTGCTTTTCAGCCCCTGAAAAGCACATTTTGGCCATAAAAACTGAATATGTCCCCTGCAACCAAACGAACTGTAAGAGACACAAATCTACAATGGACATAGTGTAAAATGGTCCAATTCAAGTAAATTATTCATTTGGCATCATTCGAAGTGATAGAAATCAAGTTTTAATGAAAATTATCATACTCGGCCAAAACATACTTTTCAGCCTCTGAAAAGCATATTTTGGCCATAAAAACTGAAAATGTCCCCTGCAACCAAACGAACTGTCGGAGACACAAATCTACAATTGACATAGTGTAAAATGGTCCAATTCAAGTAAGTTATTCATTTGGCATCATTCGAAGTGATAGAAATCAAGTTTTAATGAAAATTATCATACTCGGCCAAAACATGCTTTTCAGCCCCTGAAAAGCACATTTTGGCCATAAAAACTGAATATCTCCCCTGCAACCAAACGAACTGTCAGAGACACAAATCTACAACGGACATAGTGTAAAATGGTCCAATTCAAGTAAGTAATTCATTTGGCATCATTCGAAGTGATAGAAATTAAGTTTTAATGAAAATTATCATACTCGGCCAAAACATACTTTTCAGCCTCTGAAAAGCATATTTTGGCCATAAAAACTGAAAATGTCCCCTGCAACCAAACGAACTGTCGGAGACACAAATCTACAATTGACATAGTGTAAAATGGTCCAATTCAAGTAAGTTATTCATTTGGCATCATTCGAAGTGATAGAAATCAAGTTTTAATGAAAATTATCATACTCGGCCAAAACATGCTTTTCAGCCCCTGAAAAGCACATTTTGGCCATAAAAACTGAATATGTCCCCTGCAACCAAACGAACTGTCAGAGACACAAATCTACAACGGACATAGTGTAAAATGGTCCAATTCAAGTAAGTTATTCATTTGGCATCATTCGAAGTGATAGAAATTAAGTTTTAATGAAAATTATCATACTCTGCCAAAACATGCTTTTCAGCCTCTGAAAAGCACATTTTGGCCATAAAAACTGAAAATGTCCCCTGCAACAAAACGAACTGTCGGAGACACAAATCTACAATGGACATAGTGTAAAATGGTCCAATTCAAGTAAGTTATTCATTTGGCATCATTCGAAGTGATAGAAATCAAGTTTTAATGAAAATTATCATACTCGGCCAAAACATGCTTTTCAGCCTCTGAAAAGCACATTTTGGCCATAAAAACTGAATATGTCCCCTGCAACCAAACGAACTGTCAGAGACACAAATCTACAATGGACATAGTGTAAAATGGTCCAATTCAAGTAAGTTATTCATTTGGCATCATTCGAAGTGATAGAAATCAAGTTTTAATGAAAATTATCATACTCGGCCAAAACATGCTTTTTAGCCCCTGAAAAGCACATTTTGGCCATAAAAACTGAATATGTCCCCTGCAACCAAACGAACTGTCAGAGACACAAATCTACAATGGACATAGTGTAAAATGGTCCAATTCAAGTAAGTTATTCATTTGGCATCATTCGAAGTGATAGAAATTAAGTTTTAATGAAAATTATCATACTCTGCCAAAACATGCTTTTCAGCCTCTGAAAAGCACATTTTGGCCATAAAAACTGAAAATGTCCCCTGCAACCAAACGAACTGTTGGAGACACAAATCTACAATGGACATAGTGTAAAATGGTCCAATTCAAGTAAGTTATTCATTTGGCATCATTCGAAGTGATAGAAATTAAGTTTTAATGAAAATCATACTTGGCCAAAACATGCTTTTCAGCCCCTGAAAAGCACATTTTGGCCATAAAAACTGAATATGTCCCCTGCAACCAAACAAACTGTCGGAGACACAAATCTACAATGGACATAGTGTAAAATGGTCCAATTCAAGTAAGTTATTCATTTGGCATCATTCGAAGTGATAGAAATTAAGTTTTAATGAAAATTATCATACTCGGCCAAAACATGCTTTTCAGCCTCTGAAAAGCACATTTTGGCCATAAAAACTGAAAATGTCCCCTGCAACCAAACGAACTGTCGGAGACACAAATCTACAATGGACATAGTGTAAAATGGTCCAATTCAAGTAAGTTATTCATTTGGCATCAATCGAAGTGATAGAAATCAAGTTTTAATGAAAATTATCAAACTCGGCCAAAACATGCTTTTCAGCCCCTGAAAAGCACATTTTGGCCTTAAAAACTGAATATGTCCCCTGCAACCAAACGAACTGTCAGAGACACAAATCTACAATGGACATAGTGTAAAATGGTCCAATTCAAGCAAATTATTCATTTGGCATCATTCGAAGTGATAGAAATCAAGTTTTAATGAAAATTATCATACTCGGCCAAAACATGCTTTTCAGCCTCTGAAAAGCACATTTTGGCCATAAAAACTGAAAATGTCCCCTGCAACCAAACGAACTGTCGGAGACACAAATCTACAATGGACATAGTGTAAAATGGTCCAATTCAAGTAAGTTATTCATTTGGCATCATTCGAATGGATAGAAATCAAGTTTTAATGAAAATTATCATACTCTGCCAAAACGTGCTTTTCAGCCCCTGAAAAGCACATTTTGGCCATAAAAACTGAATATGTCCCCTGCAACCAAACGAACTGTCAGAGACACAAATCTACAATGGACATAGTGTAAAATGGTCCAATTCAAGTAAATTATTCATTTGGCATCATTCGAAGTGATAGAAATCAAGTTTTAATGAAAATTATCATACTCGGCCAAAACATGCTTTTCAGCCTCTGAAAAGCACATTTTGGCCATAAAAACTGAAAATGTCCCCTGCAACCAAACGAACTGTCGGAGACACAAATCTACAATGGACATAGTGTAAAATGGTCCAATTCAAGTAAGTTATTCATTTGGCATCAATCGAAGTGATAGAAATCAAGTTTTAATGAAAATTATCAAACTCGGCCAAAACATGCTTTTCAGCCCCTGAAAAGCACATTTTGGCCATAAAAACTGAATATGTCCCCTGCAACCAAACGAACTGTCAGAGACACAAATCTACAATGGACATAGTCTAAAATGGTCCAATTCAAGTAAGTTATTCATTTGGCATCATTCGAAGTGATGAATTAAGTTTTAATGAAAATTATCATACTCTGCCAAAACATGCTTTTCAGCCCCTGAAAAGCACATTTTGGCCATAAAAACTGAAAATGTCCCCTGCAACCAAACGAACTGTCGGAGACACAAATCTACAATAGACATAGTGTAAAATGGTCCAATTCAAGTAAGTTATTCATTTGGCATCAATCAAAAAGATAGAAATCAAGTTTTAATGAAAATTATCAAACTCGGCCAAAACATGCTTTTCAGCCCCTGAAAAGCACATTTTGGCCATAAAAACTGAAAATGTCCCCTGCAACCAAACGAACTGTCAGAGACACAAATCTACAATGGACATAGTGTAAAATGGTCCAATTCAAGTAAGTTATTCATTTGGCATCATTCGAAGTAATAGAAATTAAGTTTTAATGAAAATCATCATACTTGGCCAAAACATGCTTTTCAGCCCCTGAAAAGCACATTTTGGCCATAAAAACTGAATATGTCCCCTGCAACCAAACAAACTGTCGGAGACACAAATCTACAATGGACATAGTGTAAAATGGTCCAATTCAAGTAAGTTATTCATTTGGCATCATTCGAAGTGATAGAAATCAAGTTTTAATGAAAATTATCATACTCGGCCAAAACATGCTTTTCAGCCTCTGAAAAGCACATTTTGGCCATAAAAACTGAATATGTCCCCTGCAACCAAACGAACTGTCAGAGATACAAATCTACAATGGACATAGTGTAAAATGGTCCAATTCAAGTAAATTATTCATTTGGCATCATTCGAAGTGATAGAAATTAAGTTTTAATGAAAATTATCATACTCGGCCAAAACATGCTTTTCAGCCTCTGAAAAGCACATTTTGGCCATAAAAACTGAAAATGTCCCCTGCAACCAAACGAACTGTCGGAGACACAAATCTACAATGGACATAGTGTAAAATGGTCCAATTCAAGTAAATTATTCATTTGGCATCATTCGAAGTGATAGAAATTACGTTTTAATGAAAATTATCATACTCTGCCAAAACATGCTTTTCAGCCTCTGAAAAGCACATTTTGGCCATAAAATCTGAATATGTCCCCTGCAACCAAACGATGTCAGAGACACAAATCTACAATGGACATAGTGTAAAATGGTCCAATTCAAGTAAGTTATTCATTTGGCATCATTCGAAGTGATAGAAATCAAGTTTTAATGAAAATTATCATACTCGGCCAAAACATGCTTTTCAGCACATTTGGCCATAAAAACTGAATTTGTCCCCTGCAACCAAACGAACTGTCAGAGACACAAATCTACAATGGACATAGTGTAAAATGGTCCAATTCAAGTAAGTTATTCATTTGGCATCATTCGAAGTGATAGAAATCAAGTTTTAATGAAAATTATCATACTCTGCCAAAACATGCTTTTCAGCCTCTTAAAAGCACATTTTGGCCATAAAAACTGAAAATGTCCCCTGCAACCAAACGAACTGTCGGAGACACAAATCTACAATGGACATAGTGTAAAATGGTCCAATTCAAGTAAGTTATTCATTTGGCATCATTCGAAGTGATAGAAATTAAGTTTTAATGAAAATCATCATACTCGGCCAAAACATGCTTTTCAGCCCCTGAAAAGCACATTTTGGCCATAAAAACTGAAAATGTCCCCTGCAACCAAACGAACTGTCGGAGACACAAATCTACAATTGACATAGTGTAAAATGGTCCAATTCAAGTAAGTTATTCAATTGGCATCATTCGAAGTGATAGAAATCAAGTTTTAATGAAAATTATCATACTCGGCCAAAACATGCTTTTCAGCCCCTGAAAAGCACATTTTGGCCATAAAACCTGAATATGTCCCCTGCAACCAAACGAACTGTCAGAGACACAAATCTACAATGGACATATTGTAAAATGGTCCAATTCAAGTAAGTTATTCATTTGGCATCATTCGAAGTGATAGAAATTAGGTTTTAATGAAAATTATCATACTCTGCCAAAACATGCTTTTCAGCCTCTGAAAAGCACATTTTGGCCATAAAAACTGAACATGTCCCCTGCAACCAAACGATGTCAGAGACACAAATCTACAATGGACATAGTGTAAAATGGTCCAATTCAAGTAAGTTATTCATTTGGCATCATTCGAAGTGATAGAAATCAAGTTTTAATGAAAATTATCATACTCGGCCAAAACATGCTTTTCAGCACATTTGGCCATAAAAACTGAATATGTCCCCTGCAACCAAACGAACTGTCAGAGACACAAATCTACAATGGACATAGTGTAAAATGGTCCAATTCAAGTAAGTTATTCATTTGGCATCATTCGAAGTGATAGAAATCAAGTTTTAATGAAAATTATCATACTCGGCCAAAACATGCTTTTCAGCCCCTGAAAAGCACATTTTGGCCATAAAAACTGAATATGTCCCCTGCAACCAAACGAACTGTCAGAGACACAAATCTACAATGGACATAGTGTAAAATGGTCCAATTCAAGTAAGTTATTCATTTGGCATCATTCGAAGTGATAGAAATTAAGTTTTAATGAAAATCATCATACTCGGCCAAAACATGCTTTTCAGCCCCTGAAAAGCACATTTTGGCCATAAATACTGAAAATGTCCCCTGCAACCAAACGAACTGTCGGAGACACAAATCTACAATAGACATAGTGTAAAATGGTCCAATTCAAGTAAGTTATTCATTTGGCATCAATAAAAAAGATAGAAATCAAGTTTTAATGAAAATTATCAAACTCGGCCAAAACATGCTTTTCAGCCCCTGAAAAGCACATTTTGGCCATAAAAACTGAAAATGTCCCCTGCAACCAAACGAACTGTCGGAGACACAAATCTACAATTGACATAGTGTAAAATGGTCCAATTCAAGTAAGTTATTCATTTGGCATCATTCGAAGTGATAGAAATCAAGTTTTAATGAAAATGATCATACTCGGCCAAAACATGCTTTTTAGCCCCTGAAAAGCACATTTTGGCCATAAAAACTGAATATGTCCCCTGCAACCAAACGAACTGTCAGAGACACAAATCTACAATGGACATAGTGTAAAATGGTCCAATTCAAGTAAGTTATTCATTTGGCATCATTCGAAGTGATAGAAATTAAGTTTTAATGAAAATTATCATACTCTGCCAAAACATGCTTTTCAGCCTCTGAAAAGCACATTTTGGCCATAAAAACTGAAAATGTCCCCTGCAACCAAACGAACTGTCGGAGACACAAATCTACAATGGACATAGTGTAAAATGGTCCAATTCAAGTAAGTTATTCATTTGGCATCATTCGAAGTGATAGAAATTAAGTTTTAATGAAAATCATCATACTCGGCCAAAACATGCTTTTCAGCCTCTGAAAAGCGCATTTTGGCCATAAAAACTGAATAAGTCCCCTGCAACCAAACGAACTGTCAGAGATACAAATCTACAATGGACATAGTGTAAAATGGTCCAATTCAAGTAAATTATTCAATTGGCATCATTCGAAGTGATAGAAATTAAGTTTTAATGAAAATTATCATACTCGGCCAAAACATGCTTTTCAGCCTCTGAAAAGCACATTTTGGCCATAAAAACTGAATATGTCCCCTGCAACCAAACGAACTGTCAGAGACACAAATCTACAATGGACATAGTGTAAAATGGTCCAATTCAAGTAAGTTATTCATTTGGCATCATTCGAATGGATAGAAATCAAGTTTTAATGAAAATTATCATATTCTGCCAAAACGTGCTTTTCAGCCCCTGAAAAGCACATTTTGGCCATAAAAACTGAATATGTCCCCTGCAACCAAACGATGTCAGAGACACAAATCTACAATGGACATAGTGTAAAATGGTCCAATTCAAGTAAGTTATTCATTTGGCATCATTCGAAGTGATAGAAATCAAGTTTTAATGAAAATTATCATACTCGGCCAAAACATGCTTTTCAGCACATTTGGCCATAAAAACTGAATTTGTCCCCTGCAACCAAACGAACTGTCAGAGACACAAATCTACAATGGACATAGTGTAAAATGGTCCAATTCAAGTAAGTTATTCATTTGGCATCATTCGAAGTGATAGAAATCAAGTTTTAATGAAAATTATCATACTCTGCCAAAACATGCTTTTCAGCCTCTTAAAAGCACATTTTGGCCATAAAAACTGAAAATGTCCCCTGCAACCAAACGAACTGTCGGAGACACAAATCTACAATGGACATAGTGTAAAATGGTCCAATTCAAGTAAGTTATTCATTTGGCATCATTCGAAGTGATAGAAATTAAGTTTTAATGAAAATCATCATACTCGGCCAAAACATGCTTTTCAGCCCCTGAAAAGCACATTTTGGCCATAAAAACTGAAAATGTCCCCTGCAACCAAACGAACTGTCGGAGACACAAATCTACAATTGACATAGTGTAAAATGGTCCAATTCAAGTAAGTTATTCAATTGGCATCATTCGAAGTGATAGAAATCAAGTTTTAATGAAAATTATCATACTCGGCCAAAACATGCTTTTCAGCCCCTGAAAAGCACATTTTGGCCATAAAACCTGAATATGTCCCCTGCAACCAAACGAACTGTCAGAGACACAAATCTACAATGGACATATTGTAAAATGGTCCAATTCAAGTAAGTTATTCATTTGGCATCATTCGAAGTGATAGAAATTAGGTTTTAATGAAAATTATCATACTCTGCCAAAACATGCTTTTCAGCCTCTGAAAAGCACATTTTGGCCATAAAAACTGAATATGTCCCCTGCAACCAAACGATGTCAGAGACACAAATCTACAATGGACATAGTGTAAAATGGTCCAATTCAAGTAAGTTATTCATTTGGCATCATTCGAAGTGATAGAAATCAAGTTTTAATGAAAATTATCATACTCGGCCAAAACATGCTTTTCAGCACATTTGGCCATAAAAACTGAATATGTCCCCTGCAACCAAACGAACTGTCAGAGACACAAATCTACAATGGACATAGTGTAAAATGGTCCAATTCAAGTAAGTTATTCATTTGGCATCATTCGAAGTGATAGAAATCAAGTTTTAATGAAAATTATCATACTCGGCCAAAACATGCTTTTCAGCCCCTGAAAAGCACATTTTGGCCATAAAAACTGAATATGTCCCCTGCAACCAAACGAACTGTCAGAGACACAAATCTACAATGGACATAGTGTAAAATGGTCCAATTCAAGTAAGTTATTCATTTGGCATCATTCGAAGTGATAGAAATTAAGTTTTAATGAAAATCATCATACTCGGCCAAAACATGCTTTTCAGCCCCTGAAAAGCACATTTTGGCCATAAATACTGAAAATGTCCCCTGCAACCAAACGAACTGTCGGAGACACAAATCTACAATAGACATAGTGTAAAATGGTCCAATTCAAGTAAGTTATTCATTTGGCATCAATAAAAAAGATAGAAATCAAGTTTTAATGAAAATTATCAAACTCGGCCAAAACATGCTTTTCAGCCCCTGAAAAGCACATTTTGGCCATAAAAACTGAAAATGTCCCCTGCAACCAAACGAACTGTCGGAGACACAAATCTACAATTGACATAGTGTAAAATGGTCCAATTCAAGTAAGTTATTCATTTGGCATCATTCGAAGTGATAGAAATTAAGTTTTAATGAAAATTATCATACTCGGCCAAAACATGCTTTTTAGCCCCTGAAAAGCACATTTTGGCCATAAAAACTGAATATGTCCCTTGCAACCAAACGAACTGTCAGAGACACAAATCTACAATGGACATAGTGTAAAATGGTCCAATTCAAGTAAGTTATTCATTTGGCATCATTCGAAGTGATAGAAATCAAGTTTTAATGAAAATTATCATACTCGGCCAAAACATGCTTTTCAGCACATTTGGCCATAAAAACTGAATATGTCCCCTGCAACCAAACGAACTGTCAGAGACACAAATCTACAATGGACATAGTGTAAAATGGTCCAATTCAAGTAAGTTATTCATTTGGCATCATTCGAAGTGATAGAAATCAAGTTTTAATGAAAATTATCATACTCGGCCAAAACATGCTTTTCAGCCCCTGAAAAGCACATTTTGGCCATAAAAACTGAATATGTCCCCTGCAACCAAACGAACTGTCAGAGACACAAATCTACAATGGACATAGTGTAAAATGGTCCAATTCAAGTAAGTTATTCATTTGGCATCATTCGAAGTGATAGAAATTAAGTTTTAATGAAAATTATCATACTCTGCCAAAACATGCTTTTCAGCCTCTGAAAAGCACATTTTGGCCATAAAAACTGAAAATGTCCCCTGCAACCAAACGAACTGTCGGAGACACAAATCTACAATGGACATAGTGTAAAATGGTCCAATTCAAGTAAGTTATTCATTTGGCATCATTCGAAGTGATAGAAATTAAGTTTTAATGAAAATCATCATACTCGGCCAAAACATGCTTTTCAGCCTCTGAAAAGCGCATTTTGGCCATAAAAACTGAATATGTCCCCTGCAACCAAACGAACTGTCAGAGATACAAATCTACAATGGACATAGTGTAAAATGGTCCAATTCAAGTAAATTATTCATTTGGCATCATTCGAAGTGATAGAAATTAAGTTTTAATGAAAATTATCATACTCGGCCAAAACATGCTTTTCAGCCTCTGAAAAGCACATTTTGGCCATAAAAACTGAATATGTCCCCTGCAACCAAACGAACTGTCAGAGACACAAATCTACAATGGACATAGTGTAAAATGGTCCAATTCAAGTAAGTTATTCATTTGGCATCATTCGAATGGATAGAAATCAAGTTTTAATGAAAATTATCATATTCTGCCAAAACGTGCTTTTCAGCCCCTGAAAAGCACATTTTGGCCATAAAAACTGAATATGTCCCCTGCAACCAAACGAACTGTCAGAGATACAAATCTTCAATGGACATAGTGTAAAATGGTCCAATTCAAGTAAATTATTCATTTGGCATCATTCGAAGTGATAGAAATTAAGTTTTAATGAAAATTATCATACTCGGCCAAAACATGCTTTTCAGCCTCTGAAAAGCACATTTTGGCCATAAAAACTGAAAATGTCCCCTGCAACCAAACGAACTGTCGGAGACACAAATCTACAATGGACATAGTGTAAAATGGTCCAATTCAAGTAAGTTATTCATTTGGCATCAATCAAAGTGATAGAAATCAAGTTTTAATGAAAATTATCAAACTCGGCCAAAACATGCTTTTCAGCCCCTGAAAAGCACATTTTGGCCATAAAAACTGAAAATGTCCCCTGCAACCAAACGAACTGTCGGAGACACAAATCTACAATGGACATAGTGTAAAATGGTCCAATTCAAGTAAGTTATTCATTTGGCATCATTCGAAGTGATAGAAATTAAGTTTTAATGAAAATCATCATACTCGGCCAAAACATGCTTTTCAGCCCCTGAAAAGCACATTTTGGCCATAAAAACTGAAAATGTCCCCTGCAACCAAACGAACTGTCGGAGACACAAATCTACAATTGACATAGTGTAAAATGGTCCAATTCAAGTAAGTTATTCATTTGGCATCATTCGAAGTGATAGAAATCAAGTTTTAATGAAAATTATCATACTCGGCCAAAACATGCTTTTCAGCCCCTGAAAAGCACATTTTGGCCATAAAAACTGAATATGTCCCCTGCAACCAAACGAACTGTCGGAGACACAAATCTACAATGGACATAGTGTAAAATGGTCCAATTCAAGTAAGTTATTCATTTGGCATCAATCGAAGTGATAGAAATCAAGTTTTAATGAAAATTATCAAACTCGGCCAAAACATGCTTTTCAGCCCCTGAAAAGCACATTTTGGCCATAAAAACTGAATATGTCCCCTGCAACCAAACGAACTGTCAGAGACACAAATCTACAATGGACATAGTGTAAAATGGTCCAATTCAAGTAAGTTATTCATTTGGCATCATTCGAAGTGATAAATTAAGTTTTAATGAAAATTATCATACTCTGCCAAAACATGCTTTTCAGCCTCTGAAAAGCACATTTTGGCCATAAAAACTGAAAATGTCCCCTGCAACCAAACGAACTGTCGGAGACACAAATCTACAATGGACATAGTGTAAAATGGTCCAATTCAAGTAAGTTATTCATTTGGCATCATTCGAAGTGATAGAAATTAAGTTTTAATGAAAATCATCATACTCGGCCAAAACATGCTTTTCAGCCCCTGAAAAGCACATTTTGGCCATAAAAACTGAAAATGTCCCCTGCAACCAAACGAACTGTCGGAGACACAAATCTACAATTGACATAGTGTAAAATGGTCCAATTCAAGTAAGTTATTCATTTGGCATCATTCGAAGTGATAGAAATCAAGTTTTAATGAAAATTATCATACTCGGCCAAAACATGCTTTTCAGCCCCTGAAAAGCACATTTTGGCCATAAAAACTGAATATGTCCCCTGCAACCAAACGAACTGTCAGAGACACAAATCTACAACGGACATAGTGTAAAATGGTCCAATTCAAGTAAGTTATTCATTTGGCATCATTCGAATGGATAGAAATCAAGTTTTAATGAAAATTATCATATTCTGCCAAAACGTGCTTTTCAGCCCCTGAAAAGCACATTTTGGCCATAAAAACTGAATATGTCCCCTGCAACCAAATGAACTGTCAGAGACACAAATCTACAATGGACATAGTGTAAAATGGTCCAATTCAAGTAAGTTATTCATTTGGCATCATTCGAAGTGATAGAAATCAAGTTTTAATGAAAATTATCATACTCTGCCAAAACATGCTTTTCAGCCTCTGAAAAGCACATTTTGGCCATAAAAACTGAAAATGTCCCCTGCAACCAAACGAACTGTCGGAGACACAAATCTACAATGGACATAGTGTAAAATGGTCCAATTCAAGTAAGTTATTCATTTGGCATCATTCGAAGTGATAGAAATCAAGTTTTAATGAAAATTATCATACTCTGCCAAAACATGCTTTTCAGCCTCTGAAAAGCACATTTTGGCCATAAAAACTGAATATGTCCCCTGCAACCAAATGAACTGTCAGAGACACAAATCTACAATGGACATAGTGTAAAATGGTCCAATTCAAGTAAGTTATTCATTTGGCATCATTCGAATGAATAGAAATCAAGTTTTAATGAAAATTATCATACTCGGCCAAAACATGCTTTTCAGCCTCTGAAAAGCACATTTTGGCCATAAAAACTGGAAATGTCCCCTGCAACCAAACGAACTGTCGGAGACACAAATCTACAATTGACATAGTGTAAAATGGTCCAATTCAAGTAAGTTATTCATTTGGCATCATTCGAAGTGATAGAAATCAAGTTTTAATGAAAATTATCATACTCGGCCAAAACATGCTTTTCAGCCCCTGAAAAGCACATTTTGGCCATAAAAACTGAATATGTCCCCTGCAACCAAACGAACTGTCAGAGACACAAATCTACAACGGACATAGTGTAAAATGGTCCAATTCAAGTAAGTTATTCATTTGGCATCATTCGAATGGATAGAAATCAAGTTTTAATGAAAATTATCATATTCTGCCAAAACGTGCTTTTCAGCCCCTGAAAAGCACATTTTGGCCATAAAAACAATGTGTGATTATCCAACATCCAAAAAGATGTACAATCGATTATTGTTTTCGTCCAGGTCCGGAAAAAAAAGACATTCTTTGAAAATGTTGCTGATAAAGGCAAATGTCGTGACTCTCCCAAACTTTGGATATGTTGCCGGAATTCTCGCGGCGAGATTCCCGAACGCCGCCGTGGCAAAAATAAGCGCTAAGCAAAGTTAAAGGAAAATTAATTTGGGTTTATAGACGTCTATCCAGCCAATGAGTTGAATTGACATGGATTCTCACTGATATTTTTCAATCCAAATTTAGAGTAAATGGCGTCCAAAACCCCAAAATGTCCCCTGCAACCAAATGAACTGTCAGAGACACAAATCTACAATGGACATAGTGTAAAATGGTCCAATTCAAGTAAGTTATTCATTTGGCATCATTCGAATGGATAGAAATCAAGTTTTAATGAAAATTATCATACTCGGCCAAAACATGCTTTTCAGCCTCTGAAAAGCACATTTTGGCCATAAAAACTGAAAATGTCCCCTGCAACCAAACGAACTGTCAGAGACACAAATCTACAATGGACATAGTGTAAAATGGTCCAATTCAAGTAAGTTATTCATTTGGCATCATTCGAAGTGATAGAAATCAAGTTTTAATGAAAATTATCATACTCGGCCAAAACATGCTTTTCAGCCCCTGAAAAGCACATTTTGGCCATAAAAACTGAATATGTCACCTGCAACCAAACGAACTGTCAGAGACACAAATCTACAATAGACATAGTGTAAAATGGTCCAATTCAAGTAAGTTATTCATTTGGCATCATTCGAAGTGATAGAAATTAAGTTTTAATGAAAATTATCATACTCTGCCAAAACATGCTTTTCAGCCTCTGAAAAGCACATTTTGGCCATAAAAACTGAAAATGTCCCCTGCAACCAAACGAACTGTCGGAGACACAAATCTACAATGGACATAGTGTAAAATGGTCCAATTCAAGTAAGTTATTCATTTGGCATCAATCGAAGTGATAGAAATCAAGTTTTAATGAAAATTATCAAACTCGGCCAAAACATGCTTTTCAGCCCCTGAAAAGCACATTTTGGCCATAAAAACTGAATATGTCCCCTGCAACCAAACGAACTGTCAGAGACACAAATCTACAATGGACATAGTGTAAAATGGTCCAATTCAAGTAAATTATTCATTTGGCATCATTCGAAGTGATAGAAATCAAGTTTTAATGAAAATTATCATACTCGGCCAAAACATGCTTTTCAGCCCCTGAAAAGCACATTTTGGCCATAAAAACTGAATATGTCCCCTGCAACCAAACAAACTGTCAGAGACACAAATCTACAATGGACATAGTGTAAAATGGTCCAATTCAAGTAAGTTATTCATTTGGCATCATTCGAAGTGATAAATTAAGTTTTAATGAAAATTATCATACTCTGCCAAAACATGCTTTTCAGCCTCTGAAAAGCACATTTTGGCCATAAAAACTGAAAATGTCCCCTGCAACCAAACGAACTGTCGGAGACACAAATCTACAATGGACATAGTGTAAAATGGTCCAATTCAAGTAAGTTATTCATTTGGCATCATTCGAAGTGATAGAAATTAAGTTTTAATGAAAATTATCATACTCGGCCAAAACATGCATTTCAGCCTCTGAAAAGCACATTTTGGCCATAAAAACTGAAAATGTCCCCTGCAACCAAACGAACTGTCAGAGACACAAATCTACAATGGACATAGTGTAAAATGGTCCAATTCAAGTAAGTTATTCATTTGGCATCATTCGAAGTAATAGAAATTAAGTTTTAATGAAAATCATCATACTTGGCCAAAACATGCTTTTCAGCCCCTGAAAAGCACATTTTGGCCATAAAAACTGAATATGTCCCCTGCAACCAAACAAACTGTCGGAGACACAAATCTACAATGGACATAGTGTAAAATGGTCCAATTCAAGTAAGTTATTCATTTGGCATCATTCGAAGTGATAGAAATCAAGTTTTAATGAAAATTATCATACTCGGCCAAAACATGCTTTTCAGCCTCTGAAAAGCACATTTTGGCCATAAAAACTGAATATGTCCCCTGCAACCAAACGAACTGTCAGAGATACAAATCTACAATGGACATAGTGTAAAATGGTCCAATTCAAGTAAATTATTCATTTGGCATCATTCGAAGTGATAGAAATTAAGTTTTAATGAAAATTATCATACTCGGCCAAAACATGCTTTTCAGCCTCTGAAAAGCACATTTTGGCCATAAAAACTGAAAATGTCCCCTGCAACCAAACGAACTGTCGGAGACACAAATCTACAATGGACATAGTGTAAAATGGTCCAATTCAAGTAAATTATTCATTTGGCATCATTCGAAGTGATAGAAATTACGTTTTAATGAAAATTATCATACTCTGCCAAAACATGCTTTTCAGCCTCTGAAAAGCACATTTTGGCCATAAAATCTGAATATGTCCCCTGCAACCAAACGATGTCAGAGACACAAATCTACAATGGACATAGTGTAAAATGGTCCAATTCAAGTAAGTTATTCATTTGGCATCATTCGAAGTGATAGAAATCAAGTTTTAATGAAAATTATCATACTCGGCCAAAACATGCTTTTCAGCACATTTGGCCATAAAAACTGAATTTGTCCCCTGCAACCAAACGAACTGTCAGAGACACAAATCTACAATGGACATAGTGTAAAATGGTCCAATTCAAGTAAGTTATTCATTTGGCATCATTCGAAGTGATAGAAATCAAGTTTTAATGAAAATTATCATACTCTGCCAAAACATGCTTTTCAGCCTCTTAAAAGCACATTTTGGCCATAAAAACTGAAAATGTCCCCTGCAACCAAACGAACTGTCGGAGACACAAATCTACAATGGACATAGTGTAAAATGGTCCAATTCAAGTAAGTTATTCATTTGGCATCATTCGAAGTGATAGAAATTAAGTTTTAATGAAAATCATCATACTCGGCCAAAACATGCTTTTCAGCCCCTGAAAAGCACATTTTGGCCATAAAAACTGAAAATGTCCCCTGCAACCAAACGAACTGTCGGAGACACAAATCTACAATTGACATAGTGTAAAATGGTCCAATTCAAGTAAGTTATTCAATTGGCATCATTCGAAGTGATAGAAATCAAGTTTTAATGAAAATTATCATACTCGGCCAAAACATGCTTTTCAGCCCCTGAAAAGCACATTTTGGCCATAAAACCTGAATATGTCCCCTGCAACCAAACGAACTGTCAGAGACACAAATCTACAATGGACATATTGTAAAATGGTCCAATTCAAGTAAGTTATTCATTTGGCATCATTCGAAGTGATAGAAATTAGGTTTTAATGAAAATTATCATACTCTGCCAAAACATGCTTTTCAGCCTCTGAAAAGCACATTTTGGCCATAAAAACTGAACATGTCCCCTGCAACCAAACGATGTCAGAGACACAAATCTACAATGGACATAGTGTAAAATGGTCCAATTCAAGTAAGTTATTCATTTGGCATCATTCGAAGTGATAGAAATCAAGTTTTAATGAAAATTATCATACTCGGCCAAAACATGCTTTTCAGCACATTTGGCCATAAAAACTGAATATGTCCCCTGCAACCAAACGAACTGTCAGAGACACAAATCTACAATGGACATAGTGTAAAATGGTCCAATTCAAGTAAGTTATTCATTTGGCATCATTCGAAGTGATAGAAATCAAGTTTTAATGAAAATTATCATACTCGGCCAAAACATGCTTTTCAGCCCCTGAAAAGCACATTTTGGCCATAAAAACTGAATATGTCCCCTGCAACCAAACGAACTGTCAGAGACACAAATCTACAATGGACATAGTGTAAAATGGTCCAATTCAAGTAAGTTATTCATTTGGCATCATTCGAAGTGATAGAAATTAAGTTTTAATGAAAATCATCATACTCGGCCAAAACATGCTTTTCAGCCCCTGAAAAGCACATTTTGGCCATAAATACTGAAAATGTCCCCTGCAACCAAACGAACTGTCGGAGACACAAATCTACAATAGACATAGTGTAAAATGGTCCAATTCAAGTAAGTTATTCATTTGGCATCAATAAAAAAGATAGAAATCAAGTTTTAATGAAAATTATCAAACTCGGCCAAAACATGCTTTTCAGCCCCTGAAAAGCACATTTTGGCCATAAAAACTGAAAATGTCCCCTGCAACCAAACGAACTGTCGGAGACACAAATCTACAATTGACATAGTGTAAAATGGTCCAATTCAAGTAAGTTATTCATTTGGCATCATTCGAAGTGATAGAAATCAAGTTTTAATGAAAATTATCATACTCGGCCAAAACATGCTTTTTAGCCCCTGAAAAGCACATTTTGGCCATAAAAACTGAATATGTCCCCTGCAACCAAACGAACTGTCAGAGACACAAATCTACAATGGACATAGTGTAAAATGGTCCAATTCAAGTAAGTTATTCATTTGGCATCATTCGAAGTGATAGAAATTAAGTTTTAATGAAAATTATCATACTCTGCCAAAACATGCTTTTCAGCCTCTGAAAAGCACATTTTGGCCATAAAAACTGAAAATGTCCCCTGCAACCAAACGAACTGTCGGAGACACAAATCTACAATGGACATAGTGTAAAATGGTCCAATTCAAGTAAGTTATTCATTTGGCATCATTCGAAGTGATAGAAATTAAGTTTTAATGAAAATCATCATACTCGGCCAAAACATGCTTTTCAGCCTCTGAAAAGCGCATTTTGGCCATAAAAACTGAATAAGTCCCCTGCAACCAAACGAACTGTCAGAGATACAAATCTACAATGGACATAGTGTAAAATGGTCCAATTCAAGTAAATTATTCATTTGGCATCATTCGAAGTGATAGAAATTAAGTTTTAATGAAAATTATCATACTCGGCCAAAACATGCTTTTCAGCCTCTGAAAAGCACATTTTGGCCATAAAAACTGAATATGTCCCCTGCAACCAAACGAACTGTCAGAGACACAAATCTACAATGGACATAGTGTAAAATGGTCCAATTCAAGTAAGTTATTCATTTGGCATCATTCGAATGGATAGAAATCAAGTTTTAATGAAAATTATCATATTCTGCCAAAACGTGCTTTTCAGCCCCTGAAAAGCACATTTTGGCCATAAAAACTGAATATGTCCCCTGCAACCAAACGATGTCAGAGACACAAATCTACAATGGACATAGTGTAAAATGGTCCAATTCAAGTAAGTTATTCATTTGGCATCATTCGAAGTGATAGAAATCAAGTTTTAATGAAAATTATCATACTCGGCCAAAACATGCTTTTCAGCACATTTGGCCATAAAAACTGAATTTGTCCCCTGCAACCAAACGAACTGTCAGAGACACAAATCTACAATGGACATAGTGTAAAATGGTCCAATTCAAGTAAGTTATTCATTTGGCATCATTCGAAGTGATAGAAATCAAGTTTTAATGAAAATTATCATACTCTGCCAAAACATGCTTTTCAGCCTCTTAAAAGCACATTTTGGCCATAAAAACTGAAAATGTCCCCTGCAACCAAACGAACTGTCGGAGACACAAATCTACAATGGACATAGTGTAAAATGGTCCAATTCAAGTAAGTTATTCATTTGGCATCATTCGAAGTGATAGAAATTAAGTTTTAATGAAAATCATCATACTCGGCCAAAACATGCTTTTCAGCCCCTGAAAAGCACATTTTGGCCATAAAAACTGAAAATGTCCCCTGCAACCAAACGAATCGTCGGAGACACAAATCTACAATTGACATAGTGTAAAATGGTCCAATTCAAGTAAGTTATTCAATTGGCATCATTCGAAGTGATAGAAATCAAGTTTTAATGAAAATTATCATACTCGGCCAAAACATGCTTTTCAGCCCCTGAAAAGCACATTTTGGCCATAAAACCTGAATATGTCCCCTGCAACCAAACGAACTGTCAGAGACACAAATCTACAATGGACATATTGTAAAATGGTCCAATTCAAGTAAGTTATTCATTTGGCATCATTCGAAGTGATAGAAATTAGGTTTTAATGAAAATTATCATACTCTGCCAAAACATGCTTTTCAGCCTCTGAAAAGCACATTTTGGCCATAAAAACTGAATATGTCCCCTGCAACCAAACGATGTCAGAGACACAAATCTACAATGGACATAGTGTAAAATGGTCCAATTCAAGTAAGTTATTCATTTGGCATCATTCGAAGTGATAGAAATCAAGTTTTAATGAAAATTATCATACTCGGCCAAAACATGCTTTTCAGCACATTTGGCCATAAAAACTGAATATGTCCCCTGCAACCAAACGAACTGTCAGAGACACAAATCTACAATGGACATAGTGTAAAATGGTCCAATTCAAGTAAGTTATTCATTTGGCATCATTCGAAGTGATAGAAATCAAGTTTTAATGAAAATTATCATACTCGGCCAAAACATGCTTTTCAGCCCCTGAAAAGCACATTTTGGCCATAAAAACTGAATATGTCCCCTGCAACCAAACGAACTGTCAGAGACACAAATCTACAATGGACATAGTGTAAAATGGTCCAATTCAAGTAAGTTATTCATTTGGCATCATTCGAAGTGATAGAAATTAAGTTTTAATGAAAATCATCATACTCGGCCAAAACATGCTTTTCAGCCCCTGAAAAGCACATTTTGGCCATAAATACTGAAAATGTCCCCTGCAACCAAACGAACTGTCGGAGACACAAATCTACAATAGACATAGTGTAAAATGGTCCAATTCAAGT
Organism: Stigmatopora argus; assembly: GCF_051989625.1. Classification (NCBI taxonomy): domain Eukaryota; kingdom Metazoa; phylum Chordata; class Actinopteri; order Syngnathiformes; family Syngnathidae; genus Stigmatopora; species Stigmatopora argus. The sequence goes on along the minus strand of NC_135396.1, from coordinate 18,992,388 downwards.
AAGTTATTCATTTGGCATCAATAAAAAAGATAGAAATCAAGTTTTAATGAAAATTATCAAACTCGGCCAAAACATGCTTTTCAGCCCCTGAAAAGCACATTTTGGCCATAAAAACTGAAAATGTCCCCTGCAACCAAACGAACTGTCGGAGACACAAATCTACAATTGACATAGTGTAAAATGGTCCAATTCAAGTAAGTTATTCATTTGGCATCATTCGAAGTGATAGAAATCAAGTTTTAATGAAAATTATCATACTCGGCCAAAACATGCTTTTTAGCCCCTGAAAAGCACATTTTGGCCATAAAAACTGAATATGTCCCTTGCAACCAAACGAACTGTCAGAGACACAAATCTACAATGGACATAGTGTAAAATGGTCCAATTCAAGTAAGTTATTCATTTGGCATCATTCGAAGTGATAGAAATTAAGTTTTAATGAAAATTATCATACTCTGCCAAAACATGCTTTTCAGCCTCTGAAAAGCACATTTTGGCCATAAAAACTGAAAATGTCCCCTGCAACCAAACGAACTGTCGGAGACACAAATCTACAATGGACATAGTGTAAAATGGTCCAATTCAAGTAAGTTATTCATTTGGCATCATTCGAAGTGATAGAAATTAAGTTTTAATGAAAATCATCATACTCGGCCAAAACATGCTTTTCAGCCTCTGAAAAGCGCATTTTGGCCATAAAAACTGAATATGTCCCCTGCAACCAAACGAACTGTCAGAGATACAAATCTACAATGGACATAGTGTAAAATGGTCCAATTCAAGTAAATTATTCATTTGGCATCATTCGAAGTGATAGAAATTAAGTTTTAATGAAAATTATCATACTCGGCCAAAACATGCTTTTCAGCCTCTGAAAAGCACATTTTGGCCATAAAAACTGAATATGTCCCCTGCAACCAAACGAACTGTCAGAGACACAAATCTACAATGGACATAGTGTAAAATGGTCCAATTCAAGTAAGTTATTCATTTGGCATCATTCGAATGGATAGAAATCAAGTTTTAATGAAAATTATCATATTCTGCCAAAACGTGCTTTTCAGCCCCTGAAAAGCACATTTTGGCCATAAAAACTGAATATGTCCCCTGCAACCAAACGAACTGTCAGAGATACAAATCTTCAATGGACATAGTGTAAAATGGTCCAATTCAAGTAAATTATTCATTTGGCATCATTCGAAGTGATAGAAATTAAGTTTTAATGAAAATTATCATACTCGGCCAAAACATGCTTTTCAGCCTCTGAAAAGCACATTTTGGCCATAAAAACTGAAAATGTCCCCTGCAACCAAACGAACTGTCGGAGACACAAATCTACAATGGACATAGTGTAAAATGGTCCAATTCAAGTAAGTTATTCATTTGGCATCAATCAAAGTGATAGAAATCAAGTTTTAATGAAAATTATCAAACTCGGCCAAAACATGCTTTTCAGCCCCTGAAAAGCACATTTTGGCCATAAAAACTGAAAATGTCCCCTGCAACCAAACGAACTGTCGGAGACACAAATCTACAATGGACATAGTGTAAAATGGTCCAATTCAAGTAAGTTATTCATTTGGCATCATTCGAAGTGATAGAAATTAAGTTTTAATGAAAATCATCATACTCGGCCAAAACATGCTTTTCAGCCCCTGAAAAGCACATTTTGGCCATAAAAACTGAAAATGTCCCCTGCAACCAAACGAACTGTCGGAGACACAAATCTACAATTGACATAGTGTAAAATTGTCCAATTCAAGTAAGTTATTCATTTGGCATCATTCGAAGTGATAGAAATCAAGTTTTAATGAAAATTATCATACTCGGCCAAAACATGCTTTTCAGCCCCTGAAAAGCACATTTTGGCCATAAAAACTGAATATGTCCCCTGCAACCAAACGAACTGTCGGAGACACAAATCTACAATGGACATAGTGTAAAATGGTCCAATTCAAGTAAGTTATTCATTTGGCATCAATCGAAGTGATAGAAATCAAGTTTTAATGAAAATTATCAAACTCGGCCAAAACATGCTTTTCAGCCCCTGAAAAGCACATTTTGGCCATAAAAACTGAATATGTCCCCTGCAACCAAACGAACTGTCAGAGACACAAATCTACAATGGACATAGTGTAAAATGGTCCAATTCAAGTAAGTTATTCATTTGGCATCATTCGAAGTGATAAATTAAGTTTTAATGAAAATTATCATACTCTGCCAAAACATGCTTTTCAGCCTCTGAAAAGCACATTTTGGCCATAAAAACTGAAAATGTCCCCTGCAACCAAACGAACTGTCGGAGACACAAATCTACAATGGACATAGTGTAAAATGGTCCAATTCAAGTAAGTTATTCATTTGGCATCATTCGAAGTGATAGAAATTAAGTTTTAATGAAAATCATCATACTCGGCCAAAACATGCTTTTCAGCCCCTGAAAAGCACATTTTGGCCATAAAAACTGAAAATGTCCCCTGCAACCAAACGAACTGTCGGAGACACAAATCTACAATTGACATAGTGTAAAATGGTCCAATTCAAGTAAGTTATTCATTTGGCATCATTCGAAGTGATAGAAATCAAGTTTTAATGAAAATTATCATACTCGGCCAAAACATGCTTTTCAGCCTCTGAAAAGCACATTTTGGCCATAAAAACTGAATATGTCCCCTGCAACCAAACGAACTGTCAGAGACACAAATCTACAACGGACATAGTGTAAAATGGTCCAATTCAAGTAAGTTATTCATTTGGCATCATTCGAATGGATAGAAATCAAGTTTTAATGAAAATTATCATATTCTGCCAAAACGTGCTTTTCAGCCCCTGAAAAGCACATTTTGGCCATAAAAACTGAATATGTCCCCTGCAACCAAATGAACTGTCAGAGACACAAATCTACAATGGACATAGTGTAAAATGGTCCAATTCAAGTAAGTTATTCATTTGGCATCATTCGAAGTGATAGAAATCAAGTTTTAATGAAAATTATCATACTCTGCCAAAACATGCTTTTCAGCCTCTGAAAAGCACATTTTGGCCATAAAAACTGAAAATGTCCCCTGCAACCAAACGAACTGTCGGAGACACAAATCTACAATGGACATAGTGTAAAATGGTCCAATTCAAGTAAGTTATTCATTTGGCATCATTCGAAGTGATAGAAATCAAGTTTTAATGAAAATTATCATACTCTGCCAAAACATGCTTTTCAGCCTCTGAAAAGCACATTTTGGCCATAAAAACTGAATATGTCCCCTGCAACCAAATGAACTGTCAGAGACACAAATCTACAATGGACATAGTGTAAAATGGTCCAATTCAAGTAAGTTATTCATTTGGCATCATTCGAATGAATAGAAATCAAGTTTTAATGAAAATTATCATACTCGGCCAAAACATGCTTTTCAGCCTCTGAAAAGCACATTTTGGCCATAAAAACTGGAAATGTCCCCTGCAACCAAACGAACTGTCGGAGACACAAATCTACAATTGACATAGTGTAAAATGGTCCAATTCAAGTAAGTTATTCATTTGGCATCATTCGAAGTGATAGAAATCAAGTTTTAATGAAAATTATCATACTCGGCCAAAACATGCTTTTCAGCCCCTGAAAAGCACATTTTGGCCATAAAAACTGAATATGTCCCCTGCAACCAAACGAACTGTCAGAGACACAAATCTACAACGGACATAGTGTAAAATGGTCCAATTCAAGTAAGTTATTCATTTGGCATCATTCGAATGGATAGAAATCAAGTTTTAATGAAAATTATCATATTCTGCCAAAACGTGCTTTTCAGCCCCTGAAAAGCACATTTTGGCCATAAAAACAATGTGTGATTATCCAACATCCAAAAAGATGTACAATCGATTATTGTTTTCGTCCAGGTCCGGAAAAAAAAGACATTCTTTGAAAATGTTGCTGATAAAGGCAAATGTCGTGACTCTCCCAAACTTTGGATATGTTGCCGGAATTCTCGCGGCGAGATTCCCGAACGCCGCCGTGGCAAAAATAAGCGCTAAGCAAAGTTAAAGGAAAATTAATTTGGGTTTATAGACGTCTATCCAGCCAATGAGTTGAATTGACATGGATTCTCACTGATATTTTTCAATCCAAATTTAGAGTAAATGGCGTCCAAAACCCCAAAATGTCCCCTGCAACCAAATGAACTGTCAGAGACACAAATCTACAATGGACATAGTGTAAAATGGTCCAATTCAAGTAAGTTATTCATTTGGCATCATTCGAATGGATAGAAATCAAGTTTTAATGAAAATTATCATACTCGGCCAAAACATGCTTTTCAGCCTCTGAAAAGCACATTTTGGCCATAAAAACTGAAAATGTCCCCTGCAACCAAACGAACTGTCAGAGACACAAATCTACAATGGACATAGTGTAAAATGGTCCAATTCAAGTAAGTTATTCATTTGGCATCATTCGAAGTGATAGAAATCAAGTTTTAATGAAAATTATCATACTCGGCCAAAACATGCTTTTCAGCCCCTGAAAAGCACATTTTGGCCATAAAAACTGAATATGTCACCTGCAACCAAACGAACTGTCAGAGACACAAATCTACAATAGACATAGTGTAAAATGGTCCAATTCAAGTAAGTTATTCATTTGGCATCATTCGAAGTGATAGAAATTAAGTTTTAATGAAAATTATCATACTCTGCCAAAACATGCTTTTCAGCCTCTGAAAAGCACATTTTGGCCATAAAAACTGAAAATGTCCCCTGCAACCAAACGAACTGTCGGAGACACAAATCTACAATGGACATAGTGTAAAATGGTCCAATTCAAGTAAGTTATTCATTTGGCATCAATCGAAGTGATAGAAATCAAGTTTTAATGAAAATTATCAAACTCGGCCAAAACATGCTTTTCAGCCCCTGAAAAGCACATTTTGGCCATAAAAACTGAATATGTCCCCTGCAACCAAACGAACTGTCAGAGACACAAATCTACAATGGACATAGTGTAAAATGGTCCAATTCAAGTAAATTATTCATTTGGCATCATTCGAAGTGATAGAAATCAAGTTTTAATGAAAATTATCATACTCGGCCAAAACATGCTTTTCAGCCCCTGAAAAGCACATTTTGGCCATAAAAACTGAATATGTCCCCTGCAACCAAACAAACTGTCAGAGACACAAATCTACAATGGACATAGTGTAAAATGGTCCAATTCAAGTAAGTTATTCATTTGGCATCATTCGAAGTGATAAATTAAGTTTTAATGAAAATTATCATACTCTGCCAAAACATGCTTTTCAGCCTCTGAAAAGCACATTTTGGCCATAAAAACTGAAAATGTCCCCTGCAACCAAACGAACTGTCGGAGACACAAATCTACAATGGACATAGTGTAAAATGGTCCAATTCAAGTAAGTTATTCATTTGGCATCATTCGAAGTGATAGAAATTAAGTTTTAATGAAAATTATCATACTCGGCCAAAACATGCATTTCAGCCTCTGAAAAGCACATTTTGGCCATAAAAACTGAAAATGTCCCCTGCAACCAAACGAACTGTCAGAGACACAAATCTACAATGGACATAGTGTAAAATGGTCCAATTCAAGTAAGTTATTCATTTGGCATCATTCGAAGTAATAGAAATTAAGTTTTAATGAAAATCATCATACTTGGCCAAAACATGCTTTTCAGCCCCTGAAAAGCACATTTTGGCCATAAAAACTGAATATGTCCCCTGCAACCAAACAAACTGTCGGAGACACAAATCTACAATGGACATAGTGTAAAATGGTCCAATTCAAGTAAGTTATTCATTTGGCATCATTCGAAGTGATAGAAATCAAGTTTTAATGAAAATTATCATACTCGGCCAAAACATGCTTTTCAGCCTCTGAAAAGCACATTTTGGCCATAAAAACTGAATATGTCCCCTGCAACCAAACGAACTGTCAGAGATACAAATCTACAATGGACATAGTGTAAAATGGTCCAATTCAAGTAAATTATTCATTTGGCATCATTCGAAGTGATAGAAATTAAGTTTTAATGAAAATTATCATACTCGGCCAAAACATGCTTTTCAGCCTCTGAAAAGCACATTTTGGCCATAAAAACTGAAAATGTCCCCTGCAACCAAACGAACTGTCGGAGACACAAATCTACAATGGACATAGTGTAAAATGGTCCAATTCAAGTAAATTATTCATTTGGCATCATTCGAAGTGATAGAAATTACGTTTTAATGAAAATTATCATACTCTGCCAAAACATGCTTTTCAGCCTCTGAAAAGCACATTTTGGCCATAAAATCTGAATATGTCCCCTGCAACCAAACGATGTCAGAGACACAAATCTACAATGGACATAGTGTAAAATGGTCCAATTCAAGTAAGTTATTCATTTGGCATCATTCGAAGTGATAGAAATCAAGTTTTAATGAAAATCATCATACTTGGCCAAAACATGCTTTTCAGCCCCTGAAAAGCACATTTTGGCCATAAAAACTGAATATGTCCCCTGCAACCAAACAAACTGTCGGAGACACAAATCTACAATGGACATAGTGTAAAATGGTCCAATTCAAGTAAGTTATTCATTTGGCATCATTCGAAGTGATAGAAATCAAGTTTTAATGAAAATTATCATACTCGGCCAAAACATGCTTTTCAGCCTCTGAAAAGCACATTTTGGCCATAAAAACTGAATATGTCCCCTGCAACCAAACGAACTGTCAGAGATACAAATCTACAATGGACATAGTGTAAAATGGTCCAATTCAAGTAAATTATTCATTTGGCATCATTCGAAGTGATAGAAATTAAGTTTTAATGAAAATTATCATACTCGGCCAAAACATGCTTTTCAGCCTCTGAAAAGCACATTTTGGCCATAAAAACTGAAAATGTCCCCTGCAACCAAACGAACTGTCGGAGACACAAATCTACAATGGACATAGTGTAAAATGGTCCAATTCAAGTAAATTATTCATTTGGCATCATTCGAAGTGATAGAAATTACGTTTTAATGAAAATTATCATACTCTGCCAAAACATGCTTTTCAGCCTCTGAAAAGCACATTTTGGCCATAAAATCTGAATATGTCCCCTGCAACCAAACGATGTCAGAGACACAAATCTACAATGGACATAGTGTAAAATGGTCCAATTCAAGTAAGTTATTCATTTGGCATCATTCGAAGTGATAGAAATCAAGTTTTAATGAAAATTATCATACTCGGCCAAAACATGCTTTTCAGCCCCTGAAAAGCACATTTTGGCCATAAAAACTGAATATGTCCCCTGCAATCAAACAAACTGTCAGAGACACAAATCTACAATGGACATAGTGTAAAATGGTCCAATTCAAGTAAGTTATTCATTTGGCATCATTCGAAGTGATAAATTAAGTTTTAATGAAAATTATCATACTCTGCCAAAACATGCTTTTCAGCCTCTGAAAAGCACATTTTGGCCATAAAAACTGAAAATGTCCCCTGCAACCAAACGAACTGTCGGAGACACAAATCTACAATGGACATAGTGTAAAATGGTCCAATTCAAGTAAGTTATTCATTTGGCATCATTCGAAGTGATAGAAATTAAGTTTTAATGAAAATTATCATACTCGGCCAAAACATGCATTTCAGCCTCTGAAAAGCACATTTTGGCCATAAAAACTGAAAATGTCCCCTGCAACCAAACGAACTGTCGGAGACACAAATCTACAATGGACATAGTGTAAAATGGTCCAATTCAAGTAAGTTATTCATTTGGCATCATTCGAATGGATAGAAATCAAGTTTTAATGAAAATTATCATACTCTGCCAAAACGTGCTTTTCAGCCCCTGAAAAGCACATTTTGGCCATAAAAACTGAATATGTCCCCTGCAACCAAACGAACTGTCAGAGACACAAATCTACAATGGACATAGTGTAAAATGGTCCAATTCAAGTAAATTATTCATTTGGCATCATTCGAAGTGATAGAAATCAAGTTTTAATGAAAATTATCATACTCGGCCAAAACATGCTTTTCAGCCTCTGAAAAGCACATTTTGGCCATAAAAACTGAAAATGTCCCCTGCAACCAAACGAACTGTCGGAGACACAAATCTACAATGGACATAGTGTAAAATGGTCCAATTCAAGTAAGTTATTCATTTGGCATCAATCGAAGTGATAGAAATCAAGTTTTAATGAAAATTATCAAACTCGGCCAAAACATGCTTTTCAGCCCCTGAAAAGCACATTTTGGCCATAAAAACTGAATATGTCCCCTGCAACCAAACGAACTGTCAGAGACACAAATCTACAATGGACATAGTGTAAAATGGTCCAATTCAAGTAAGTTATTCATTTGGCATCATTCGAAGTGATAAATTAAGTTTTAATGAAAATTATCATACTCTGCCAAAACATGCTTTTCAGCCTCTGAAAAGCACATTTTGGCCATAAAAACTGAAAATGTCCCCTGCAACCAAACGAACTGTCGGAGACACAAATCTACAATGGACATAGTGTAAAATGGTCCAATTCAAGTAAGTTATTCATTTGGCATCATTCGAAGTGATAGAAATTAAGTTTTAATGAAAATCATCATACTCGGCCAAAACATGCTTTTCAGCCCCTGAAAAGCACATTTTGGCCATAAAAACTGAAAATGTCCCCTGCAACCAAACGAACTGTCGGAGACACAAATCTACAATTGACATAGTGTAAAATGGTCCAATTCAAGTAAGTTATTCATTTGGCATCATTCGAAGTGATAGAAATCAAGTTTTAATGAAAATTATCATACTCGGCCAAAACATGCTTTTCAGCCCCTGAAAAGCACATTTTGGCCATAAAAACTGAATATGTCCCCTGCAACCAAACGAACTGTCAGAGACACAAATCTACAACGGACATAGTGTAAAATGGTCCAATTCAAGTAAGTTATTCATTTGGCATCATTCGAATGGATAGAAATCAAGTTTTAATGAAAATTATCATATTCTGCCAAAACGTGCTTTTCAGCCCCTGAAAAGCACATTTTGGCCATAAAAACTGAATATGTCCCCTGCAACCAAATGAACTGTCAGAGACACAAATCTACAATGGACATAGTGTAAAATGGTCCAATTCAAGTAAGTTATTCATTTGGCATCATTCGAAGTGATAGAAATCAAGTTTTAATGAAAATTATCATACTCTGCCAAAACATGCTTTTCAGCCTCTGAAAAGCACATTTTGGCCATAAAAACTGAAAATGTCCCCTGCAACCAAACGAACTGTCGGAGACACAAATCTACAATGGACATAGTGTAAAATGGTCCAATTCAAGTAAGTTATTCATTTGGCATCATTCGAAGTGATAGAAATCAAGTTTTAATGAAAATTATCATACTCTGCCAAAACATGCTTTTCAGCCTCTGAAAAGCACATTTTGGCCATAAAAACTGAATATGTCCCCTGCAACCAAATGAACTGTCAGAGACACAAATCTACAATGGACATAGTGTAAAATGGTCCAATTCAAGTAAGTTATTCATTTGGCATCATTCGAATGGATAGAAATCAAGTTTTAATGAAAATTATCATACTCGGCCAAAACATGCTTTTCAGCCTCTGAAAAGCACATTTTGGCCATAAAAACTGAAAATGTCCCCTGCAACCAAACGAACTGTCGGAGACACAAATCTACAATTGACATAGTGTAAAATGGTCCAATTCAAGTAAGTTATTCATTTGGCATCATTCGAAGTGATAGAAATCAAGTTTTAATGAAAATTATCATACTCGGCCAAAACATGCTTTTCAGCCCCTGAAAAGCACATTTTGGCCATAAAAACTGAATATGTCCCCTGCAACCAAACGAACTGTCAGAGACACAAATCTACAACGGACATAGTGTAAAATGGTCCAATTCAAGTAAGTTATTCATTTGGCATCATTCGAATGGATAGAAATCAAGTTTTAATGAAAATTATCATATTCTGCCAAAACGTGCTTTTCAGCCCCTGAAAAGCACATTTTGGCCATAAAAACAATGTGTGATTATCCAACATCCAAAAAGATGTACAATCAATTATTGTTTTCGTCCAGGTCCGGAAAAAAAAGACATTCTTTGAAAATGTTGCTGATAAAGGCAAATGTCGTGACTCTCCCAAACTTTGGATATGTTGCCGGAATTCTCGCGGCGAGATTCCCGAACGCCGCCGTGGCAAAAATAAGCGCTAAGCAAAGTTAAAGGAAAATTAATTTGGGTTTATAGACGTCTATCCAGCCAATGAGTTGAATTGACATGGATTCTCACTGATATTTTTCAATCCAAATTTAGAGTAAATGGCGTCCAAAACCCCAAAATGTCCCCTGCAACCAAATGAACTGTCAGAGACACAAATCTACAATGGACACAGTGTAAAATGGTCCAATTCAAGTAAGTTATTCATTTGGCATCATTCGAATGGATAGAAATCAAGTTTTAATGAAAATTATCATACTCGGCCAAAACATGCTTTTCAGCCTCTGAAAAGCACATTTTGGCCATAAAAACTGAAAATGTCCCCTGCAACCAAACGAACTGTCAGAGACACAAATCTACAATGGACATAGTGTAAAATGGTCCAATTCAAGTAAGTTATTCATTTGGCATCATTCGAAGTGATAGAAATCAAGTTTTAATGAAAATTATCATACTCGGCCAAAACATGCTTTTCAGCCCCTGAAAAGCACATTTTGGCCATAAAAACTGAATATGTCCCCTGCAACCAAACGAACTGTCAGAGACACAAATCTACAATAGACATAGTGTAAAATGGTCCAATTCAAGTAAGTTATTCATTTGGCATCATTCGAAGTGATAGAAATTAAGTTTTAATGAAAATTATCATACTCTGCCAAAACATGCTTTTCAGCCTCTGAAAAGCACATTTTGGCCATAAAAACTGAAAATGTCCCCTGCAACCAAACGAACTGTCGGAGACACAAATCTACAATGGACATAGTGTAAAATGGTCCAATTCAAGTAAGTTATTCATTTGGCATCAATCGAAGTGATAGAAATCAAGTTTTAATCAAAATTATCAAACTCGGCCAAAACATGCTTTTCAGCCCCTGAAAAGCACAGTTTGGCCATAAAAACTGAATATGTCCCCTGCAACCAAACGAACTGTCAGAGACACAAATCTACAATGGACATAGTGTAAAATGGTCCAATTCAAGTAAGTTATTCATTTGGCATCATTTGAAATGATAGAAATTAAGTTTTAATGAAAATTATCATACTCGGCCAAAACATGCTTTTCAGCCTCTGAAAAGCACATTTTGGCCATAAAAACTGAAAATGTCCCCTGCAACCAAACGAACTGTCGGAGACACAAATCTACAATGGACATAGTGTAAAATGGTCCAATTCAAGTAAGTTATTCATTTGGCATCATTCGAATGGATAGAAATCAAGTTTTAATGAAAATTATCATACTCTGCCAAAACGTGCTTTTCAGCCCCTGAAAAGCACATTTTGGCCATAAAAACTGAATATGTCCCCTGCAACCAAACGAACTGTCAGAGACACAAATCTACAATGGACATAGTGTAAAATGGTCCAATTCAAGTAAATTATTCATTTGGCATCATTCGAAGTGATAGAAATCAAGTTTTAATGAAAATTATCATACTCGGCCAAAACATGCTTTTCAGCCCCTGAAAAGCACATTTTGGCCATAAAAACTGAATATGTCCCCTGCAACCAAACGAACTGTCAGAGACACAAATCTACAATGGACATAGTGTAAAATGGTCCAATTCAAGTAAATTATTCATTTGGCATCATTCGAAGTGATAGAAATTAAGTTTTAATGAAAATTATCATACTCGGCCAAAACATGCTTTTCAGCCTCTGAAAAGCACATTTTGGCCATAAAAACTGAAAATGTCCCCTGCAACCAAACGAACTGTCGGAGACACAAATCTACAATGGACATAGTGTAAAATGGTCCAATTCAAGTAAGTTATTCATTTGGCATCAATCGAAGTGATAGAAATCAAGTTTTAATGAAAATTATCAAACTCGGCCAAAACATGCTTTTCAGCCCCTGAAAAGCACATTTTGGCCATAAAAACTGAATATGTCCCCTGCAACCAAACGAACTGTCAGAGACACAAATCTACAATGGACATAGTGTAAAATGGTCCAATTCAAGTAAGTTATTCATTTGGCATCATTCGAAGTGATAAATTAAGTTTTAATGAAAATTATCATACTCTGCCAAAACATGCTTTTCAGGCTCTGAAAAGCACATTTTGGCCATAAAAACTGAAAATGTCCCCTGCAACCAAACGAACTGTCGGAGACACAAATCTACAATGGACATAGTGTAAAATGGTCCAATTCAAGTAAGTTATTCATTTGGCATCATTCGAAGTGATAGAAATTAAGTTTTAATGAAAATCATCATACTCGGCCAAAACATGCTTTTCAGCCCCTGAAAAGCACATTTTGGCCATAAAAACTGAAAATGTCCCCTGCAACCAAACGAACTGTCGGAGACACAAATCTACAATTGACATAGTGTAAAATGGTCCAATTCAAGTAAGTTATTCATTTGGCATCATTCGAAGTGATAGAAATCAAGTTTTAATGAAAATTATCATACTCGGCCAAAACATGCTTTTCAGCCCCTGAAAAGCACATTTTGGCCATAAAAACTGAATATGTCCCCTGCAACCAAACGAAATGTCAGAGACACAAATCTACAACGGACATAGTGTAAAATGGTCCAATTCAAGTAAGTTATTCATTTGGCATCATTCGAATGGATAGAAATCAAGTTTTAATGAAAATTATCATATTCTGCCAAAACGTGCTTTTCAGCCCCTGAAAAGCACATTTTGGACATAAAAACTGAATATGTCCCCTGCAACCAAATGAACTGTCAGAGACACAAATCTACAATGGACATAGTGTAAAATGGTCCAATTCAAGTAAGTTATTCATTTGGCATCATTCGAAGTGATAAATTAAGTTTTAATGAAAATTATCATACTCTGCCAAAACATGCTTTTCAGCCCCTGAAAAGCACATTTTGGCCATAAAAACTGAATATGTCCCCTGCAACCAAACAAACTGTCGGAGACACAAATCTACAATGGACATAGTGTAAAATGGTCCAATTCAAGTAAGTTATTCATTTGGCATCATTCGAAGTGATAGAAATTAAGTTTTAATGAAAATTATCATACTCTGCCAAAACATGCTTTTCAGCCTCTGAAAAGCACATTTTGGCCATAAAAACTGAAAATGTCCCCTGCAACCAAACGAACTGTCGGAGACACAAATCTACAATGGACATAGTGTAAAATGGTCCAATTCAAGTAAGTTATTCATTTGGCATCAATCGAAGTGATAGAAATCAAGTTTTAATCAAAATTATCAAACTCGGCCAAAACATGCTTTTCAGCCCCTGAAAAGCACAGTTTGGCCATAAAAACTGAATATGTCCCCTGCAACCAAACGAACTGTCAGAGACACAAATCTACAATGGACATAGTGTAAAATGGTCCAATTCAAGTAAGTTATTCATTTGGCATCATTTGAAATGATAGAAATTAAGTTTTAATGAAAATTATCATACTCGGCCAAAACATGCTTTTCAGCCTCTGAAAAGCACATTTTGGCCATAAAAACTGAAAATGTCCCCTGCAACCAAACGAACTGTCGGAGACACAAATCTACAATGGACATAGTGTAAAATGGTCCAATTCAAGTAAGTTATTCATTTGGCATCATTCGAATGGATAGAAATCAAGTTTTAATGAAAATTATCATACTCTGCCAAAACGTGCTTTTCAGCCCCTGAAAAGCACATTTTGGCCATAAAAACTGAATATGTCCCCTGCAACCAAACGAACTGTCAGAGACACAAATCTACAATGGACATAGTGTAAAATGGTCCAATTCAAGTAAATTATTCATTTGGCATCATTCGAAGTGATAGAAATCAAGTTTTAATGAAAATTATCATACTCGGCCAAAACATGCTTTTCAGCCCCTGAAAAGCACATTTTGGCCATAAAAACTGAATATGTCCCCTGCAACCAAACGAACTGTCAGAGACACAAATCTACAATGGACATAGTGTAAAATGGTCCAATTCAAGTAAATTATTCATTTGGCATCATTCGAAGTGATAGAAATTAAGTTTTAATGAAAATTATCATACTCGGCCAAAACATGCTTTTCAGCCTCTGAAAAGCACATTTTGGCCATAAAAACTGAAAATGTCCCCTGCAACCAAACGAACTGTCGGAGACACAAATCTACAATGGACATAGTGTAAAATGGTCCAATTCAAGTAAGTTATTCATTTGGCATCAATCGAAGTGATAGAAATCAAGTTTTAATGAAAATTATCAAACTCGGCCAAAACATGCTTTTCAGCCCCTGAAAAGCACATTTTGGCCATAAAAACTGAATATGTCCCCTGCAACCAAACGAACTGTCAGAGACACAAATCTACAATGGACATAGTGTAAAATGGTCCAATTCAAGTAAGTTATTCATTTGGCATCATTCGAAGTGATAAATTAAGTTTTAATGAAAATTATCATACTCTGCCAAAACATGCTTTTCAGGCTCTGAAAAGCACATTTTGGCCATAAAAACTGAAAATGTCCCCTGCAACCAAACGAACTGTCGGAGACACAAATCTACAATGGACATAGTGTAAAATGGTCCAATTCAAGTAAGTTATTCATTTGGCATCATTCGAAGTGATAGAAATTAAGTTTTAATGAAAATCATCATACTCGGCCAAAACATGCTTTTCAGCCCCTGAAAAGCACATTTTGGCCATAAAAACTGAAAATGTCCCCTGCAACCAAACGAACTGTCGGAGACACAAATCTACAATTGACATAGTGTAAAATGGTCCAATTCAAGTAAGTTATTCATTTGGCATCATTCGAAGTGATAGAAATCAAGTTTTAATGAAAATTATCATACTCGGCCAAAACATGCTTTTCAGCCCCTGAAAAGCACATTTTGGCCATAAAAACTGAATATGTCCCCTGCAACCAAACGAAATGTCAGAGACACAAATCTACAACGGACATAGTGTAAAATGGTCCAATTCAAGTAAGTTATTCATTTGGCATCATTCGAATGGATAGAAATCAAGTTTTAATGAAAATTATCATATTCTGCCAAAACGTGCTTTTCAGCCCCTGAAAAGCACATTTTGGACATAAAAACTGAATATGTCCCCTGCAACCAAATGAACTGTCAGAGACACAAATCTACAATGGACATAGTGTAAAATGGTCCAATTCAAGTAAGTTATTCATTTGGCATCATTCGAAGTGATAAATTAAGTTTTAATGAAAATTATCATACTCTGCCAAAACATGCTTTTCAGCCCCTGAAAAGCACATTTTGGCCATAAAAACTGAATATGTCCCCTGCAACCAAACAAACTGTCGGAGACACAAATCTACAATGGACATAGTGTAAAATGGTCCAATTCAAGTAAGTTATTCATTTGGCATCATTCGAAGTGATAGAAATTAAGTTTTAATGAAAATTATCATACTCGGCCAAAACATGCTTTTCAGCCTCTGAAAAGCACATTTTGGCCATAAAAACTGAAAATGTCCCCTGCAACCAAACGAACTGTCGGAGACACAAATCTACAATGGACATAGTGTAAAATGGTCCAATTCAAGTAAGTTATTCATTTGGCATCAATCGAAGTGATAGAAATCAAGTTTTAATGAAAATTATCAAACTCGGCCAAAACATGCTTTTCAGCCCCTGAAAAGCACATTTTGGCCTTAAAAACTGAATATGTCCCCTGCAACCAAACGAACTGTCAGAGACACAAATCTACAATGGACATAGTGTAAAATGGTCCAATTCAAGCAAATTATTCATTTGGCATCATTCGAAGTGATAGAAATCAAGTTTTAATGAAAATTATCATACTCGGCCAAAACATGCTTTTCAGCCTCTGAAAAGCACATTTTGGCCATAAAAACTGAAAATGTCCCCTGCAACCAAACGAACTGTCGGAGACACAAATCTACAATGGACATAGTGTAAAATGGTCCAATTCAAGTAAGTTATTCATTTGGCATCATTCGAATGGATAGAAATCAAGTTTTAATGAAAATTATCATACTCTGCCAAAACGTGCTTTTCAGCCCCTGAAAAGCACATTTTGGCCATAAAAACTGAATATGTCCCCTGCAACCAAACGAACTGTCAGAGACACAAATCTACAATGGACATAGTGTAAAATGGTCCAATTCAAGTAAATTATTCATTTGGCATCATTCGAAGTGATAGAAATCAAGTTTTAATGAAAATTATCATACTCGGCCAAAACATGCTTTTCAGCCTCTGAAAAGCACATTTTGGCCATAAAAACTGAAAATGTCCCCTGCAACCAAACGAACTGTCGGAGACACAAATCTACAATGGACATAGTGTAAAATGGTCCAATTCAAGTAAGTTATTCATTTGGCATCAATCGAAGTGATAGAAATCAAGTTTTAATGAAAATTATCAAACTCGGCCAAAACATGCTTTTCAGCCCCTGAAAAGCACATTTTGGCCATAAAAACTGAATATGTCCCCTGCAACCAAACGAACTGTCAGAGACACAAATCTACAATGGACATAGTCTAAAATGGTCCAATTCAAGTAAGTTATTCATTTGGCATCATTCGAAGTGATAAATTAAGTTTTAATGAAAATTATCATACTCTGCCAAAACATGCTTTTCAGCCTCTGAAAAGCACATTTTGGCCATAAAAACTGAAAATGTCCCCTGCAACCAAACGAACTGTCGGAGACACAAATCTACAATGGACATAGTGTAAAATGGTCCAATTCAAGTAAGTTATTCATTTGGCATCATTCGAAGTGATGGAAATGAAGTTTTAATGAAAATTATCATACTCGGCCAAAACATGCTTTTCAGCCTCTGAAAAGCACATTTTGGCCATAAAAACTGAAAATGTCCCCTGCAACCAAACGAACTGTCGGAGACACAAATCTACAATGGACATAGTGTAAAATGGTCCAATTCAAGTAATTTATTCATTTGGCATCATTCGAAGTGATAGAAATCAAGATTTAATGAAAATTACCATACTCGGCCAAAACATGCTTTTCAGCCCCGAAAAGCACATTTTGGCCTTAAAAACTGAATATGTCCCCTGCAACCAAACGAACTGTCAGAGATACAAATCTACAATGGACATAGTGTAAAATGGTCCAATTCAAGTAAATTATTCATTTGGCATCATTCGAAGTGATAGAAATTAAGTTTTAATGAAAATTATCATACTCTGCCAAAACATGCTTTTCAGCCTCTGAAAAGCACATTTTGGCCATAAAAACTGAAAATGTCCCCTGCAACCAAACGAACTGTCGGAGACACAAATCTACAATGGACATAGTGTAAAATGGTCCAATTCAAGTAAGTTATTCATTTGGCATCATTCGAAGTGATAGAAATTAAGTTTTAATGAAAATCATCATACTCGGCCAAAACATGCTTTTCAGCCCCTGAAAAGCACATTTTGGCCATAAAAACTGAAAATGTCCCCTGCAACCAAACGAACTGTCGGAGACACAAATCTACAATTGACATAGTGTAAAATGGTCCAATTCAAGTAAGTTATTCATTTGGCATCATTCGAAGTGATAGAAATCAAGTTTTAATGAAAATTATCATACTCGGCCAAAACATGCTTTTCAGCCTCTGAAAAGCACATTTTGGCCATAAAAACTGAAAATGTCCCCTGCAACCAAACGAACTGTCGGAGACACAAATCTACAATGGACATAGTGTAAAATGGTCCAATTCAAGTAAGTTATTCATTTGGCATCAATCGAAGTGATAGAAATCAAGTTTTAATGAAAATTATCAAACTCGGCCAAAACATGCTTTTCAGCCCCTGAAAAGCACATTTTGGCCTTAAAAACTGAATATGTCCCCTGCAACCAAACGAACTGTCAGAGACACAAATCTACAATGGACATAGTGTAAAATGGTCCAATTCAAGCAAATTATTCATTTGGCATCATTCGAAGTGATAGAAATCAAGTTTTAATGAAAATTATCATACTCGGCCAAAACATGCTTTTCAGCCTCTGAAAAGCACATTTTGGCCATAAAAACTGAAAATGTCCCCTGCAACCAAACGAACTGTCGGAGACACAAATCTACAATGGACATAGTGTAAAATGGTCCAATTCAAGTAAGTTATTCATTTGGCATCATTCGAAGTGATAGAAATTAAGTTTTAATGAAAATTATCATACTCTGCCAAAACATGCTTTTCAGCCTCTGAAAAGCACATTTTGGCCATAAAAACTGAAAATGTCCCCTGCAACCAAACGAACTGTCGGAGACACAAATCTACAATGGACATAGTGTAAAATGGTCCAATTCAAGTAAGTTATTCATTTGGCATCATTCGAAGTGATAGAAATCAAGTTTTAATGAAAATTATCATACTCGGCCAAAACATGCTTTTTAGCCCCTGAAAAGCACATTTTGGCCATAAAAACTGAATATGTCCCCTGCAACCAAACGAACTGTCAGAGACACAAATCTACAATGGACATAGTGTAAAATGGTCCAATTCAAGTAAGTTATTCATTTGGCATCATTCGAAGTGATAGAAATTAAGTTTTAATGAAAATTATCATACTCTGCCAAAACATGCTTTTCAGCCTCTGAAAAGCACATTTTGGCCATAAAAACTGAAAATGTCCCCTGCAACCAAACGAACTGTCGGAGACACAAATCTACAATGGACATAGTGTAAAATGGTCCAATTCAAGTAAGTTATTCATTTGGCATCATTCGAAGTGATAGAAATTAAGTTTTAATGAAAATCATCATACTTGGCCAAAACATGCTTTTCAGCCCCTGAAAAGCACATTTTGGCCATGAAAACTGAATATGTCCCCTGCAACCAAACAAACTGTCGGAGACACAAATCTACAATGGACATAGTGTAAAATGGTCCAATTCAAGTAAGTTATTCATTTGGCATCATTCGAAGTGATAGAAATCAAGTTTTAATGAAAATTATCATACTCGGCCAAAACATGCTTTTCAGCCTCTGAAAAGCACATTTTGGCCATAAAAACTGAAAATGTCCCCTGCAACCAAACGAACTGTCGGAGACACAAATCTACAATGGACATAGTGTAAAATGGTCCAATTCAAGTAAGTTATTCATTTGGCATCATTCGAAGTGATAGAAATTAAGTTTGAATGAAAATCATCATACTCGGCCAAAACATGCTTTTCAGCCCCTGAAAAGCACATTTTGGCCATAAAAACTGAAAATGTCCCCTGCAACCAAACGAACTGTCGGAGACACAAATCTACAATTGACATAGTGTAAAATGGTCCAATTCAAGTAAGTTATTCATTTGGCATCATTCGAAGTGATAGAAATCAAGTTTTAATGAAAATTATCATACTCGGCCAAAACATGCTTTTCAGCCTCTGAAAAGCACATTTTGGCCATAAAAACTGAAAATGTCCCCTGCAACCAAACGAACTGTCGGAGACACAAATCTACAATGGACATAGTGTAAAATGGTCCAATTCAAGTAAGTTATTCATTTGGCATCAATCGAAGTGATAGAAATCAAGTTTTAATGAAAATTATCAAACTCGGCCAAAACATGCTTTTCAGCCCCTGAAAAGCACATTTTGGCCTTAAAAACTGAATATGTCCCCTGCAACCAAACGAACTGTCAGAGACACAAATCTACAATGGACATAGTGTAAAATGGTCCAATTCAAGCAAATTATTCATTTGGCATCATTCGAAGTGATAGAAATCAAGTTTTAATGAAAATTATCATACTCGGCCAAAACATGCTTTTCAGCCTCTGAAAAGCACATTTTGGCCATAAAAACTGAAAATGTCCCCTGCAACCAAACGAACTGTCGGAGACACAAATCTACAATGGACATAGTGTAAAATGGTCCAATTCAAGTAAGTTATTCATTTGGCATCATTCGAATGGATAGAAATCAAGTTTTAATGAAAATTATCATACTCTGCCAAAACGTGCTTTTCAGCCCCTGAAAAGCACATTTTGGCCATAAAAACTGAATATGTCCCCTGCAACCAAACGAACTGTCGGAGACACAAATCTACAATGGACATAGTGTAAAATGGTCCAATTCAAGTAAGTTATTCATTTGGCATCAATCGAAGTGATAGAAATCAAGTTTTAATGAAAATTATCAAACTCGGCCAAAACATGCTTTTCAGCCCCTGAAAAGCACATTTTGGCCTTAAAAACTGAATATGTCCCCTGCAACCAAACGAACTGTCAGAGACACAAATCTACAATGGACATAGTGTAAAATGGTCCAATTCAAGCAAATTATTCATTTGGCATCATTCGAAGTGATAGAAATCAAGTTTTAATGAAAATTATCATACTCGGCCAAAACATGCTTTTCAGCCTCTGAAAAGCACATTTTGGCCATAAAAACTGAAAATGTCCCCTGCAACCAAACGAACTGTCGGAGACACAAATCTACAATGGACATAGTGTAAAATGGTCCAATTCAAGTAAGTTATTCATTTGGCATCATTCGAATGGATAGAAATCAAGTTTTAATGAAAATTATCATACTCTGCCAAAACGTGCTTTTCAGCCCCTGAAAAGCACATTTTGGCCATAAAAACTGAATATGTCCCCTGCAACCAAACGAACTGTCGGAGACACAAATCTACAATGGACATAGTGTAAAATGGTCCAATTCAAGTAAGTTATTCATTTGGCATCATTCGAAGTGATAAATTAAGTTTTAATGAAAATTATCATACTCTGCCAAAACATGCTTTTCAGCCTCTGAAAAGCACATTTTGGCCATAAAAACTGAAAATGTCCCCTGCAACCAAACGAACTGTCAGAGACACAAATCTACAATGGACATAGTGTAAAATGGTCCAATTCAAGTAAGTTATTCATTTGGCATCATTCGAAGTGATAGAAATTAAGTTTTAATGAAAATCATCATACTCGGCCAAAACATGCTTTTCAGCCCCTGAAAAAAACATTTTGGCCATAAAAACTGAAAATGTCCCCTGCAACCAAACGAACTGTCGGAGACACAAATCTACAATTGACATAGTGTAAAATGGTCCAATTCAAGTAAGTTATTCATTTGGCATCATTCGAAGTGATAGAAATCAAGTTTTAATGAAAATTATCATACTCGGCCAAAACATGCTTTTCAGCCCCTGAAAAGCACATTTTGGCCATAAAAACTGAATATGTCCCCTGCAACCAAACGAACTGTCAGAGACACAAATCTACAACGGACATAGTGTAAAATGGTCCAATTCAAGTAAGTTATTCATTTGGCATCATTCGAAGTGATAGAAATTAAGTTTTAATGAAAATTATCATACTCTGCCAAAACATGCTTTTCAGCCTCTGAAAAGCACATTTTGGCCATAAAAACTGAAAATGTCCCCTGCAACCAAACGAACTGTCGGAGACACAAATCTACAATGGACATAGTGTAAAATGGTCCAATTCAAGTAAGTTATTCATTTGGCATCATTCGAAGTGATAGAAATCAAGTTTTAATGAAAATTATCATACTCGGCCAAAACATGCTTTTTAGCCCCTGAAAAGCACATTTTGGCCATAAAAACTGAATATGTCCCCTGCAACCAAACGAACTGTCAGAGACACAAATCTACAATGGACATAGTGTAAAATGGTCCAATTCAAGTAAGTTATTCATTTGGCATCATTCGAAGTGATAGAAATTAAGTTTTAATGAAAATTATCATACTCTGCCAAAACATGCTTTTCAGCCTCTGAAAAGCACATTTTGGCCATAAAAACTGAAAATGTCCCCTGCAACCAAACGAACTGTCGGAGACACAAATCTACAATGGACATAGTGTAAAATGGTCCAATTCAAGTAAGTTATTCATTTGGCATCATTCGAAGTGATAGAAATTAAGTTTTAATGAAAATCATCATACTTGGCCAAAACATGCTTTTCAGCCCCTGAAAAGCACATTTTGGCCATGAAAACTGAATATGTCCCCTGCAACCAAACAAACTGTCGGAGACACAAATCTACAATGGACATAGTGTAAAATGGTCCAATTCAAGTAAGTTATTCATTTGGCATCATTCGAAGTGATAGAAATCAAGTTTTAATGAAAATTATCATACTCGGCCAAAACATGCTTTTCAGCCTCTGAAAAGCACATTTTGGCCATAAAAACTGAAAATGTCCCCTGCAACCAAACGAACTGTCGGAGACACAAATCTACAATGGACATAGTGTAAAATGGTCCAATTCAAGTAAGTTATTCATTTGGCATCAATCGAAGTGATAGAAATCAAGTTTTAATGAAAATTATCAAACTCGGCCAAAACATGCTTTTCAGCCTCTGAAAAGCACATTTTGGCCATAAAAACTGAAAATGTCCCCTGCAACCAAACGAACTGTCAGAGACACAAATCTACAATGGACATAGTGTAAAATGGTCCAATTCAAGCAAATTATTCATTTGGCATCATTCGAAGTGATAGAAATCAAGTTTTAATGAAAATTATCATACTCGGCCAAAACATGCTTTTCAGCCTCTGAAAAGCACATTTTGGCCATAAAAACTGAAAATGTCCCCTGCAACCAAACGAACTGTCGGAGACACAAATCTACAATGGACATAGTGTAAAATGGTCCAATTCAAGTAAGTTATTCATTTGGCATCATTCGAATGGATAGAAATCAAGTTTTAATGAAAATTATCATACTTTGCCAAAACGTGCTTTTCAGCCCCTGAAAAGCACATTTTGGCCATAAAAACTGAATATGTCTCCTGCAACCAAACGAACTGTAAGAGACACAAATCTACAATGGACATAGTGTAAAATGGTCCAATTCAAGTAAATTATTCATTTGGCATCATTCGAAGTGATAGAAATCAAGTTTTAATGAAAATTATCATACTCGGCCAAAACATGCTTTTCAGCCTCTGAAAAGCACATTTTGGCCATAAAAACTGAAAATGTCCCCTGCAACCAAACGAACTGTCGGAGACACAAATCTACAATTGACATAGTGTAAAATGGTCCAATTCAAGTAAGTTATTCATTTGGCATCATTCGAAGTGATAGAAATCAAGTTTTAATGAAAATTATCATACTCGGCCAAAACATGCTTTTCAGCCCCTGAAAAGCACATTTTGGCCATAAAAACTGAATATGTCCCCTGCAACCAAACGAACTGTCAGAGACACAAATCTACAACGGACATAGTGTAAAATGGTCCAATTCAAGTAAGTTATTCATTTGGCATCATTCGAAGTGATAGAAATTAAGTTTTAATGAAAATTATCATACTCTGCCAAAACATGCTTTTCAGCCTCTGAAAAGCACATTTTGGCCATAAAAACTGAAAATGTCCCCTGCAACCAAACGAACTGTCGGAGACACAAATCTACAATGGACATAGTGTAAAATGGTCCAATTCAAGTAAGTTATTCATTTGGCATCATTCGAAGTGATAGAAATCAAGTTTTAATGAAAATTATCATACTCGGCCAAAACATGCTTTTCAGCCTCTGAAAAGCACATTTTGGCCATAAAAACTGAATATGTCCCCTGCAACCAAACGAACTGTCAGAGACACAAATCTACAATGGACATAGTGTAAAATGGTCCAATTCAAGTAAGTTATTCATTTGGCATCATTCGAAGTGATAGAAATCAAGTTTTAATGAAAATTATCATACTCGGCCAAAACATGCTTTTTAGCCCCTGAAAAGCACATTTTGGCCATAAAAACTGAATATGTCCCCTGCAACCAAACGAACTGTCAGAGACACAAATCTACAATGGACATAGTGTAAAATGGTCCAATTCAAGTAAGTTATTCATTTGGCATCATTCGAAGTGATAGAAATTAAGTTTTAATGAAAATTATCATACTCTGCCAAAACATGCTTTTCAGCCTCTGAAAAGCACATTTTGGCCATAAAAACTGAAAATGTCCCCTGCAACCAAACGAACTGTTGGAGACACAAATCTACAATGGACATAGTGTAAAATGGTCCAATTCAAGTAAGTTATTCATTTGGCATCATTCGAAGTGATAGAAATTAAGTTTTAATGAAAATCATCATACTTGGCCAAAACATGCTTTTCAGCCCCTGAAAAGCACATTTTGGCCATAAAAACTGAATATGTCCCCTGCAACCAAACAAACTGTCGGAGACACAAATCTACAATGGACATAGTGTAAAATGGTCCAATTCAAGTAAGTTATTCATTTGGCATCATTCGAAGTGATAGAAATTAAGTTTTAATGAAAATTATCATACTCGGCCAAAACATGCTTTTCAGCCTCTGAAAAGCACATTTTGGCCTTAAAAACTGAATATGTCCCCTGCAACCAAACGAACTGTCAGAGATACAAATCTACAATGGACATAGTGTAAAATGGTCCAATTCAAGTAAATTATTCATTTGGCATCATTCGAAGTGATAGAAATTAAGTTTTAATGAAAATTATCATACTCTGCCAAAACATGCTTTTCAGCCTCTGAAAAGCACATTTTGGCCATAAAAACTGAAAATGTCCCCTGCAACCAAACGAACTGTCGGAGACACAAATCTACAATGGACATAGTGTAAAATGGTCCAATTCAAGTAAGTTATTCATTTGGCATCATTCGAAGTGATAGAAATTAAGTTTTAATGAAAATCATCATACTCGGCCAAAACATGCTTTTCAGCCCCTGAAAAGCACATTTTGGCCATAAAAACTGAAAATGTCCCCTGCAACCAAACGAACTGTCGGAGACACAAATCTACAATTGACATAGTGTAAAATGGTCCAATTCAAGTAAGTTATTCATTTGGCATCATTCGAAGTGATAGAAATCAAGTTTTAATGAAAATTATCATACTCGGCCAAAACATGCTTTTCAGCCTCTGAAAAGCACATTTTGGCCATAAAAACTGAAAATGTCCCCTGCAACCAAACGAACTGTCGGAGACACAAATCTACAATGGACATAGTGTAAAATGGTCCAATTCAAGTAAGTTATTCATTTGGCATCAATCGAAGTGATAGAAATCAAGTTTTAATGAAAATTATCAAACTCGGCCAAAACATGCTTTTCAGCCCCTGAAAAGCACATTTTGGCCTTAAAAACTGAATATGTCCCCTGCAACCAAACGAACTGTCAGAGACACAAATCTACAATGGACATAGTGTAAAATGGTCCAATTCAAGCAAATTATTCATTTGGCATCATTCGAAGTGATAGAAATCAAGTTTTAATGAAAATTATCATACTCGGCCAAAACATGCTTTTCAGCCTCTGAAAAGCACATTTTGGCCATAAAAACTGAAAATGTCCCCTGCAACCAAACGAACTGTCGGAGACACAAATCTACAATGGACATAGTGTAAAATGGTCCAATTCAAGTAAGTTATTCATTTGGCATCATTCGAATGGATAGAAATCAAGTTTTAATGAAAATTATCATACTCTGCCAAAACGTGCTTTTCAGCCCCTGAAAAGCACATTTTGGCCATAAAAACTGAATATGTCCCCTGCAACCAAACGAACTGTCGGAGACACAAATCTACAATTGACATAGTGTAAAATGGTCCAATTCAAGTAAGTTATTCATTTGGCATCATTCGAAGTGATAGAAATCAAGTTTTAATGAAAATTATCATACTCGGCCAAAACATGCTTTTCAGCCCCTGAAAAGCACATTTTGGCCATAAAAACTGAATATGTCCCCTGCAACCAAACGAACTGTCAGAGACACAAATCTACAATGGACATAGTGTAAAATGGTCCAATTCAAGTAAGTTATTCATTTGGCATCATTCGAAGTGATAAATTAAGTTTTAATGAAAATTATCATACTCTGCCAAAACATGCTTTTCAGCCTCTGAAAAGCACATTTTGGCCATAAAAACTGAAAATGTCCCCTGCAACCAAACGAACTGTCAGAGACACAAATCTACAATGGACATAGTGTAAAATGGTCCAATTCAAGTAAGTTATTCATTTGGCATCATTCGAAGTGATAGAAATTAAGTTTTAATGAAAATCATCATACTCGGCCAAAACATGCTTTTCAGCCCCTGAAAAGCACATTTTGGCCATAAAAACTGAAAATGTCCCCTGCAACCAAACGAACTGTCGGAGACACAAATCTACAATTGACATAGTGTAAAATGGTCCAATTCAAGTAAGTTATTCATTTGGCATCATTCGAAGTGATAGAAATCAAGTTTTAATGAAAATTATCATACTCGGCCAAAACATGCTTTTCAGCCCCTGAAAAGCACATTTTGGCCATAAAAACTGAATATGTCCCCTGCAACCAAACGAATTGTCAGAGACACAAATCTACAACGGACATAGTGTAAAATGGTCCAATTCAAGTAAGTTATTCATTTGGCATCATTCGAAGTGATAGAAATTAAGTTTTAATGAAAATTATCATACTCTGCCAAAACATGCTTTTCAGCCTCTGAAAAGCACATTTTGGCCATAAAAACTGAATATGTCCCCTGCAACCAAACGAACTGTCGGAGACACAAATCTACAATTGACATAGTGTAAAATGGTCCAATTCAAGTAAGTTATTCATTTGGCATCATTCGAAGTGATAGAAATCAAGTTTTAATGAAAATTATCATACTCGGCCAAAACATGCTTTTCAGCCCCTGAAAAGCACATTTTGGCCATAAAAACTGAATATGTCCCCTGCAACCAAACGAACTGTCAGAGACACAAATCTACAATGGACATAGTGTAAAATGGTCCAATTCAAGTAAGTTATTCATTTGGCATCATTCGAAGTGATAAATTAAGTTTTAATGAAAATTATCATACTCTGCCAAAACATGCTTTTCAGCCTCTGAAAAGCACATTTTGGCCATAAAAACTGAAAATGTCCCCTGCAACCAAACGAACTGTCAGAGACACAAATCTACAATGGACATAGTGTAAAATGGTCCAATTCAAGTAAGTTATTCATTTGGCATCATTCGAAGTGATAGAAATTAAGTTTTAATGAAAATCATCATACTCGGCCAAAACATGCTTTTCAGCCCCCGAAAAGCACATTTTGGCCATAAAAACTGAAAATGTCCCCTGCAACCAAACGAACTGTCGGAGACACAAATCTACAATTGACATAGTGTAAAATGGTCCAATTCAAGTAAGTTATTCATTTGGCATCATTCGAAGTGATAGAAATCAAGTTTTAATGAAAATTATCATACTCGGCCAAAACATGCTTTTCAGCCCCTGAAAAGCACATTTTGGCCATAAAAACTGAATATGTCCCCTGCAACCAAACGAATTGTCAGAGACACAAATCTACAACGGACATAGTGTAAAATGGTCCAATTCAAGTAAGTTATTCATTTGGCATCATTCGAAGTGATAGAAATTAAGTTTTAATGAAAATTATCATACTCTGCCAAAACATGCTTTTCAGCCTCTGAAAAGCACATTTTGGCCATAAAAACTGAAAATGTCCCCTGCAACCAAACGAACTGTCGGAGACACAAATCTACAATGGACATAGTGTAAAATGGTCCAATTCAAGTAAGTTATTCATTTGGCATCATTCGAAGTGATAGAAATCAAGTTTTAATGAAAATTATCATACTCGGCCAAAACATGCTTTTTAGCCCCTGAAAAGCACATTTTGGCCATAAAAACTGAATATGTCCCCTGCAACCAAACGAACTGTCAGAGACACAAATCTACAATGGACATAGTGTAAAATGGTCCAATTCAAGTAAGTTATTCATTTGGCATCATTCGAAGTGATAGAAATTAAGTTTTAATGAAAATTATCATACTCTGCCAAAACATGCTTTTCAGCCTCTGAAAAGCACATTTTGGCCATAAAAACTGAAAATGTCCCCTGCAACCAAACGAACTGTCGGAGACACAAATCTACAATGGACATAGTGTAAAATGGTCCAATTCAAGTAAGTTATTCATTTGGCATCATTCGAAGTGATAGAAATTAAGTTTTAATGAAAATCATCATACTTGGCCAAAACATGCTTTTCAGCCCCTGAAAAGCACATTTTGGCCATAAAAACTGAATATGTCCCCTGCAACCAAACAAACTGTCGGAGACACAAATCTACAATGGACATAGTGTAAAATGGTCCAATTCAAGTAAGTTATTCATTTGGCATCATTCGAAGTGATAGAAATCAAGTTTTAATGAAAATTATCATACTCGGCCAAAACATGCTTTTCAGCCTCTGAAAAGCACATTTTGGCCATAAAAACTGAAAATGTCCCCTGCAACCAAACGAACTGTCGGAGACACAAATCTACAATGGACATAGTGTAAAATGGTCCAATTCAAGTAAGTTATTCATTTGGCATCAATCGAAGTGATAGAAATCAAGTTTTAATGAAAATTATCAAACTCGGCCAAAACATGCTTTTCAGCCTCTGAAAAGCACATTTTGGCCATAAAAACTGAAAATGTCCCCTGCAACCAAACGAACTGTCAGAGACACAAATCTACAATGGACATAGTGTAAAATGGTCCAATTCAAGCAAATTATTCATTTGGCATCATTCGAAGTGATAGAAATCAAGTTTTAATGAAAATTATCATACTCGGCCAAAACATGCTTTTCAGCCTCTGAAAAGCACATTTTGGCCATAAAAACTGAATATGTCCCCTGCAACCAAACGAATTGTCAGAGACACAAATCTACAACGGACATAGTGTAAAATGGTCCAATTCAAGTAAGTTATTCATTTGGCATCATTCGAAGTGATAGAAATTAAGTTTTAATGAAAATTATCATACTCTGCCAAAACATGCTTTTCAGCCTCTGAAAAGCACATTTTGGCCATAAAAACTGAAAATGTCCCCTGCAACCAAACGAACTGTCGGAGACACAAATCTACAATGGACATAGTGTAAAATGGTCCAATTCAAGTAAGTTATTCATTTGGCATCATTCGAAGTGATAGAAATCAAGTTTTAATGAAAATTATCATACTCGGCCAAAACATGCTTTTTAGCCCCTGAAAAGCACATTTTGGCCATAAAAACTGAATATGTCCCCTGCAACCAAACGAACTGTCAGAGACACAAATCTACAATGGACATAGTGTAAAATGGTCCAATTCAAGTAAGTTATTCATTTGGCATCATTCGAAGTGATAGAAATTAAGTTTTAATGAAAATTATCATACTCTGCCAAAACATGCTTTTCAGCCTCTGAAAAGCACATTTTGGCCATAAAAACTGAAAATGTCCCCTGCAACCAAACGAACTGTCGGAGACACAAATCTACAATGGACATAGTGTAAAATGGTCCAATTCAAGTAAGTTATTCATTTGGCATCATTCGAAGTGATAGAAATTAAGTTTTAATGAAAATCATCATACTTGGCCAAAACATGCTTTTCAGCCCCTGAAAAGCACATTTTGGCCATAAAAACTGAATATGTCCCCTGCAACCAAACAAACTGTCGGAGACACAAATCTACAATGGACATAGTGTAAAATGGTCCAATTCAAGTAAGTTATTCATTTGGCATCATTCGAAGTGATAGAAATCAAGTTTTAATGAAAATTATCATACTCGGCCAAAACATGCTTTTCAGCCTCTGAAAAGCACATTTTGGCCATAAAAACTGAAAATGTCCCCTGCAACCAAACGAACTGTCGGAGACACAAATCTACAATGGACATAGTGTAAAATGGTCCAATTCAAGTAAGTTATTCATTTGGCATCAATCGAAGTGATAGAAATCAAGTTTTAATGAAAATTATCAAACTCGGCCAAAACATGCTTTTCAGCCTCTGAAAAGCACATTTTGGCCATAAAAACTGAAAATGTCCCCTGCAACCAAACGAACTGTCAGAGACACAAATCTACAATGGACATAGTGTAAAATGGTCCAATTCAAGCAAATTATTCATTTGGCATCATTCGAAGTGATAGAAATCAAGTTTTAATGAAAATTATCATACTCGGCCAAAACATGCTTTTCAGCCTCTGAAAAGCACATTTTGGCCATAAAAACTGAAAATGTCCCCTGCAACCAAACGAACTGTCGGAGACACAAATCTACAATGGACATAGTGTAAAATGGTCCAATTCAAGTAAGTTATTCATTTGGCATCATTCGAATGGATAGAAATCAAGTTTTAATGAAAATTATCATACTTTGCCAAAACGTGCTTTTCAGCCCCTGAAAAGCACATTTTGGCCATAAAAACTGAATATGTCCCCTGCAACCAAACGAACTGTAAGAGACACAAATCTACAATGGACATAGTGTAAAATGGTCCAATTCAAGTAAGTTATTCATTTGGCATCATTCGAAGTGATAAATTAAGTTTTAATGAAAATTATCATACTCTGCCAAAACATGCTTTTCAGCCTCTGAAAAGCACATTTTGGCCATAAAAACTGAAAATGTCCCCTGCAACCAAACGAACTGTCAGAGACACAAATCTACAATGGACATAGTGTAAAATGGTCCAATTCAAGTAAGTTATTCATTTGGCATCATTCGAAGTGATAGAAATTAAGTTTTAATGAAAATCATCATACTCGGCCAAAACATGCTTTTCAGCCCCTGAAAAAAACATTTTGGCCATAAAAACTGAAAATGTCCCCTGCAACCAAACGAACTGTCGGAGACACAAATCTACAATTGACATAGTGTAAAATGGTCCAATTCAAGTAAGTTATTCATTTGGCATCATTCGAAGTGATAGAAATCAAGTTTTAATGAAAATTATCATACTCGGCCAAAACATGCTTTTCAGCCCCTGAAAAGCACATTTTGGCCATAAAAACTGAATATGTCCCCTGCAACCAAACGAACTGTCAGAGACACAAATCTACAACGGACATAGTGTAAAATGGTCCAATTCAAGTAAGTTATTCATTTGGCATCATTCGAAGTGATAGAAATTAAGTTTTAATGAAAATTATCATACTCTGCCAAAACATGCTTTTCAGCCTCTGAAAAGCACATTTTGGCCATAAAAACTGAAAATGTCCCCTGCAACCAAACGAACTGTCGGAGACACAAATCTACAATGGACATAGTGTAAAATGGTCCAATTCAAGTAAGTTATTCATTTGGCATCATTCGAAGTGATAGAAATCAAGTTTTAATGAAAATTATCATACTCGGCCAAAACATGCTTTTTAGCCCCTGAAAAGCACATTTTGGCCATAAAAACTGAATATGTCCCCTGCAACCAAACGAACTGTCAGAGACACAAATCTACAATGGACATAGTGTAAAATGGTCCAATTCAAGTAAGTTATTCATTTGGCATCATTCGAAGTGATAGAAATTAAGTTTTAATGAAAATTATCATACTCTGCCAAAACATGCTTTTCAGCCTCTGAAAAGCACATTTTGGCCATAAAAACTGAAAATGTCCCCTGCAACCAAACGAACTGTCGGAGACACAAATCTACAATGGACATAGTGTAAAATGGTCCAATTCAAGTAAGTTATTCATTTGGCATCATTCGAAGTGATAGAAATTAAGTTTTAATGAAAATCATCATACTTGGCCAAAACATGCTTTTCAGCCCCTGAAAAGCACATTTTGGCCATGAAAACTGAATATGTCCCCTGCAACCAAACAAACTGTCGGAGACACAAATCTACAATGGACATAGTGTAAAATGGTCCAATTCAAGTAAGTTATTCATTTGGCATCATTCGAAGTGATAGAAATCAAGTTTTAATGAAATTTATCATACTCGGCCAAAACATGCTTTTCAGCCTCTGAAAAGCACATTTTGGCCATAAAAACTGAAAATGTCCCCTGCAACCAAACGAACTGTCGGAGACACAAATCTACAATGGACATAGTGTAAAATGGTCCAATTCAAGTAAGTTATTCATTTGGCATCAATCGAAGTGATAGAAATCAAGTTTTAATGAAAATTATCAAACTCGGCCAAAACATGCTTTTCAGCCTCTGAAAAGCACATTTTGGCCATAAAAACTGAAAATGTCCCCTGCAACCAAACGAACTGTCAGAGACACAAATCTACAATGGACATAGTGTAAAATGGTCCAATTCAAGCAAATTATTCATTTGGCATCATTCGAAGTGATAGAAATCAAGTTTTAATGAAAATTATCATACTCGGCCAAAACATGCTTTTCAGCCTCTGAAAAGCACATTTTGGCCATAAAAACTGAAAATGTCCCCTGCAACCAAACGAACTGTCGGAGACACAAATCTACAATGGACATAGTGTAAAATGGTCCAATTCAAGTAAGTTATTCATTTGGCATCATTCGAATGGATAGAAATCAAGTTTTAATGAAAATTATCATACTTTGCCAAAACGTGCTTTTCAGCCCCTGAAAAGCACATTTTGGCCATAAAAACTGAATATGTCTCCTGCAACCAAACGAACTGTAAGAGACACAAATCTACAATGGACATAGTGTAAAATGGTCCAATTCAAGTAAATTATTCATTTGGCATCATTCGAAGTGATAGAAATCAAGTTTTAATGAAAATTATCATACTCGGCCAAAACATGCTTTTCAGCCTCTGAAAAGCACATTTTGGCCATAAAAACTGAAAATGTCCCCTGCAACCAAACGAACTGTCGGAGACACAAATCTACAATTGACATAGTGTAAAATGGTCCAATTCAAGTAAGTTATTCATTTGGCATCATTCGAAGTGATAGAAATCAAGTTTTAATGAAAATTATCATACTCGGCCAAAACATGCTTTTCAGCCCCTGAAAAGCACATTTTGGCCATAAAAACTGAATATGTCCCCTGCAACCAAACGAACTGTCAGAGACACAAATCTACAACGGACATAGTGTAAAATGGTCCAATTCAAGTAAGTTATTCATTTGGCATCATTCGAAGTGATAGAAATTAAGTTTTAATGAAAATTATCATACTCTGCCAAAACATGCTTTTCAGCCTCTGAAAAGCACATTTTGGCCATAAAAACTGAAAATGTCCCCTGCAACCAAACGAACTGTCGGAGACACAAATCTACAATGGACATAGTGTAAAATGGTCCAATTCAAGTAAGTTATTCATTTGGCATCATTCGAAGTGATAGAAATCAAGTTTTAATGAAAATTATCATACTCGGCCAAAACATGCTTTTCAGCCTCTGAAAAGCACATTTTGGCCATAAAAACTGAATATGTCCCCTGCAACCAAACGAACTGTCAGAGACACAAATCTACAATGGACATAGTGTAAAATGGTCCAATTC
Source organism: Stigmatopora argus (assembly GCF_051989625.1). Taxonomy (NCBI): domain Eukaryota; kingdom Metazoa; phylum Chordata; class Actinopteri; order Syngnathiformes; family Syngnathidae; genus Stigmatopora; species Stigmatopora argus. The sequence continues at coordinate 18,959,067 of NC_135396.1, read as the reverse complement.
AAGTAAGTTATTCATTTGGCATCATTCGAAGTGATAGAAATCAAGTTTTAATGAAAATTATCATACTCTGCCAAAACATGCTTTTCAGCCTCTGAAAAGCACATTTTGGCCATAAAAACTGAAAATGTCCCCTGCAACCAAACGAACTGTTGGAGACACAAATCTACAATGGACATAGTGTAAAATGGTCCAATTCAAGTAAGTTATTCATTTGGCATCATTCGAAGTGATAGAAATTAAGTTTTAATGAAAATCATCATACTTGGCCAAAACATGCTTTTCAGCCCCTGAAAAGCACATTTTGGCCATAAAAACTGAATATGTCCCCTGCAACCAAACAAACTGTCGGAGACACAAATCTACAATGGACATAGTGTAAAATGGTCCAATTCAAGTAAGTTATTCATTTGGCATCATTCGAAGTGATAGAAATTAAGTTTTAATGAAAATTATCATACTCGGCCAAAACATGCTTTTCAGCCTCTGAAAAGCACATTTTGGCCTTAAAAACTGAATATGTCCCCTGCAACCAAACGAACTGTCAGAGATACAAATCTACAATGGACATAGTGTAAAATGGTCCAATTCAAGTAAATTATTCATTTGGCATCATTCGAAGTGATAGAAATTAAGTTTTAATGAAAATTATCATACTCTGCCAAAACATGCTTTTCAGCCTCTGAAAAGCACATTTTGGCCATAAAAACTGAAAATGTCCCCTGCAACCAAACGAACTGTCGGAGACACAAATCTACAATGGACATAGTGTAAAATGGTCCAATTCAAGTAAGTTATTCATTTGGCATCATTCGAAGTGATAGAAATTAAGTTTTAATGAAAATCATCATACTCGGCCAAAACATGCTTTTCAGCCCCTGAAAAGCACATTTTGGCCATAAAAACTGAAAATGTCCCCTGCAACCAAACGAACTGTCGGAGACACAAATCTACAATTGACATAGTGTAAAATGGTCCAATTCAAGTAAGTTATTCATTTGGCATCATTCGAAGTGATAGAAATCAAGTTTTAATGAAAATTATCATACTCGGCCAAAACATGCTTTTCAGCCTCTGAAAAGCACATTTTGGCCATAAAAACTGAAAATGTCCCCTGCAACCAAACGAACTGTCGGAGACACAAATCTACAATGGACATAGTGTAAAATGGTCCAATTCAAGTAAGTTATTCATTTGGCATCAATCGAAGTGATAGAAATCAAGTTTTAATGAAAATTATCAAACTCGGCCAAAACATGCTTTTCAGCCCCTGAAAAGCACATTTTGGCCTTAAAAACTGAATATGTCCCCTGCAACCAAACGAACTGTCAGAGACACAAATCTACAATGGACATAGTGTAAAATGGTCCAATTCAAGCAAATTATTCATTTGGCATCATTCGAAGTGATAGAAATCAAGTTTTAATGAAAATTATCATACTCGGCCAAAACATGCTTTTCAGCCTCTGAAAAGCACATTTTGGCCATAAAAACTGAAAATGTCCCCTGCAACCAAACGAACTGTCGGAGACACAAATCTACAATGGACATAGTGTAAAATGGTCCAATTCAAGTAAGTTATTCATTTGGCATCATTCGAATGGATAGAAATCAAGTTTTAATGAAAATTATCATACTCTGCCAAAACGTGCTTTTCAGCCCCTGAAAAGCACATTTTGGCCATAAAAACTGAATATGTCCCCTGCAACCAAACGAACTGTCGGAGACACAAATCTACAATTGACATAGTGTAAAATGGTCCAATTCAAGTAAGTTATTCATTTGGCATCATTCGAAGTGATAGAAATCAAGTTTTAATGAAAATTATCATACTCGGCCAAAACATGCTTTTCAGCCCCTGAAAAGCACATTTTGGCCATAAAAACTGAATATGTCCCCTGCAACCAAACGAACTGTCAGAGACACAAATCTACAATGGACATAGTGTAAAATGGTCCAATTCAAGTAAGTTATTCATTTGGCATCATTCGAAGTGATAAATTAAGTTTTAATGAAAATTATCATACTCTGCCAAAACATGCTTTTCAGCCTCTGAAAAGCACATTTTGGCCATAAAAACTGAAAATGTCCCCTGCAACCAAACGAACTGTCAGAGACACAAATCTACAATGGACATAGTGTAAAATGGTCCAATTCAAGTAAGTTATTCATTTGGCATCATTCGAAGTGATAGAAATTAAGTTTTAATGAAAATCATCATACTCGGCCAAAACATGCTTTTCAGCCCCTGAAAAGCACATTTTGGCCATAAAAACTGAAAATGTCCCCTGCAACCAAACGAACTGTCGGAGACACAAATCTACAATTGACATAGTGTAAAATGGTCCAATTCAAGTAAGTTATTCATTTGGCATCATTCGAAGTGATAGAAATCAAGTTTTAATGAAAATTATCATACTCGGCCAAAACATGCTTTTCAGCCCCTGAAAAGCACATTTTGGCCATAAAAACTGAATATGTCCCCTGCAACCAAACGAATTGTCAGAGACACAAATCTACAACGGACATAGTGTAAAATGGTCCAATTCAAGTAAGTTATTCATTTGGCATCATTCGAAGTGATAGAAATTAAGTTTTAATGAAAATTATCATACTCTGCCAAAACATGCTTTTCAGCCTCTGAAAAGCACATTTTGGCCATAAAAACTGAATATGTCCCCTGCAACCAAACGAACTGTCGGAGACACAAATCTACAATTGACATAGTGTAAAATGGTCCAATTCAAGTAAGTTATTCATTTGGCATCATTCGAAGTGATAGAAATCAAGTTTTAATGAAAATTATCATACTCGGCCAAAACATGCTTTTCAGCCCCTGAAAAGCACATTTTGGCCATAAAAACTGAATATGTCCCCTGCAACCAAACGAACTGTCAGAGACACAAATCTACAATGGACATAGTGTAAAATGGTCCAATTCAAGTAAGTTATTCATTTGGCATCATTCGAAGTGATAAATTAAGTTTTAATGAAAATTATCATACTCTGCCAAAACATGCTTTTCAGCCTCTGAAAAGCACATTTTGGCCATAAAAACTGAAAATGTCCCCTGCAACCAAACGAACTGTCAGAGACACAAATCTACAATGGACATAGTGTAAAATGGTCCAATTCAAGTAAGTTATTCATTTGGCATCATTCGAAGTGATAGAAATTAAGTTTTAATGAAAATCATCATACTCGGCCAAAACATGCTTTTCAGCCCCTGAAAAGCACATTTTGGCCATAAAAACTGAAAATGTCCCCTGCAACCAAACGAACTGTCGGAGACACAAATCTACAATTGACATAGTGTAAAATGGTCCAATTCAAGTAAGTTATTCATTTGGCATCATTCGAAGTGATAGAAATCAAGTTTTAATGAAAATTATCATACTCGGCCAAAACATGCTTTTCAGCCCCTGAAAAGCACATTTTGGCCATAAAAACTGAATATGTCCCCTGCAACCAAACGAATTGTCAGAGACACAAATCTACAACGGACATAGTGTAAAATGGTCCAATTCAAGTAAGTTATTCATTTGGCATCATTCGAAGTGATAGAAATTAAGTTTTAATGAAAATTATCATACTCTGCCAAAACATGCTTTTCAGCCTCTGAAAAGCACATTTTGGCCATAAAAACTGAAAATGTCCCCTGCAACCAAACGAACTGTCGGAGACACAAATCTACAATGGACATAGTGTAAAATGGTCCAATTCAAGTAAGTTATTCATTTGGCATCATTCGAAGTGATAGAAATCAAGTTTTAATGAAAATTATCATACTCGGCCAAAACATGCTTTTTAGCCCCTGAAAAGCACATTTTGGCCATAAAAACTGAATATGTCCCCTGCAACCAAACGAACTGTCAGAGACACAAATCTACAATGGACATAGTGTAAAATGGTCCAATTCAAGTAAGTTATTCATTTGGCATCATTCGAAGTGATAGAAATTAAGTTTTAATGAAAATTATCATACTCTGCCAAAACATGCTTTTCAGCCTCTGAAAAGCACATTTTGGCCATAAAAACTGAAAATGTCCCCTGCAACCAAACGAACTGTCGGAGACACAAATCTACAATGGACATAGTGTAAAATGGTCCAATTCAAGTAAGTTATTCATTTGGCATCATTCGAAGTGATAGAAATTAAGTTTTAATGAAAATCATCATACTTGGCCAAAACATGCTTTTCAGCCCCTGAAAAGCACATTTTGGCCATAAAAACTGAATATGTCCCCTGCAACCAAACAAACTGTCGGAGACACAAATCTACAATGGACATAGTGTAAAATGGTCCAATTCAAGTAAGTTATTCATTTGGCATCATTCGAAGTGATAGAAATCAAGTTTTAATGAAAATTATCATACTCGGCCAAAACATGCTTTTCAGCCTCTGAAAAGCACATTTTGGCCATAAAAACTGAAAATGTCCCCTGCAACCAAACGAACTGTCGGAGACACAAATCTACAATGGACATAGTGTAAAATGGTCCAATTCAAGTAAGTTATTCATTTGGCATCAATCGAAGTGATAGAAATCAAGTTTTAATGAAAATTATCAAACTCGGCCAAAACATGCTTTTCAGCCTCTGAAAAGCACATTTTGGCCATAAAAACTGAAAATGTCCCCTGCAACCAAACGAACTGTCAGAGACACAAATCTACAATGGACATAGTGTAAAATGGTCCAATTCAAGCAAATTATTCATTTGGCATCATTCGAAGTGATAGAAATCAAGTTTTAATGAAAATTATCATACTCGGCCAAAACATGCTTTTCAGCCTCTGAAAAGCACATTTTGGCCATAAAAACTGAAAATGTCCCCTGCAACCAAACGAACTGTCGGAGACACAAATCTACAATGGACATAGTGTAAAATGGTCCAATTCAAGTAAGTTATTCATTTGGCATCATTCGAATGGATAGAAATCAAGTTTTAATGAAAATTATCATACTTTGCCAAAACGTGCTTTTCAGCCCCTGAAAAGCACATTTTGGCCATAAAAACTGAATATGTCCCCTGCAACCAAACGAACTGTAAGAGACACAAATCTACAATGGACATAGTGTAAAATGGTCCAATTCAAGTAAATTATTCATTTGGCATCATTCGAAGTGATAGAAATCAAGTTTTAATGAAAATTATCATACTCGGCCAAAACATGCTTTTCAGCCTCTGAAAAGCACATTTTGGCCATAAAAACTGAAAATGTCCCCTGCAACCAAACGAACTGTCGGAGACACAAATCTACAATTGACATAGTGTAAAATGGTCCAATTCAAGTAAGTTATTCATTTGGCATCATTCGAAGTGATAGAAATCAAGTTTTAATGAAAATTATCATACTCGGCCAAAACATGCTTTTCAGCCCCTGAAAAGCACATTTTGGCCATAAAAACTGAATATGTCCCCTGCAACCAAACGAACTGTCAGAGACACAAATCTACAACGGACATAGTGTAAAATGGTCCAATTCAAGTAAGTTATTCATTTGGCATCATTCGAAGTGATAGAAATTAAGTTTTAATGAAAATTATCATACTCTGCCAAAACATGCTTTTCAGCCTCTGAAAAGCACATTTTGGCCATAAAAACTGAATATGTCTCCTGCAACCAAACGAACTGTAAGAGACACAAATCTACAATGGACATAGTGTAAAATGGTCCAATTCAAGTAAATTATTCATTTGGCATCATTCGAAGTGATAGAAATCAAGTTTTAATGAAAATTATCATACTCGGCCAAAACATGCTTTTCAGCCTCTGAAAAGCACATTTTGGCCATAAAAACTGAAAATGTCCCCTGCAACCAAACGAACTGTCGGAGACACAAATCTACAATTGACATAGTGTAAAATGGTCCAATTCAAGTAAGTTATTCATTTGGCATCATTCGAAGTGATAGAAATCAAGTTTTAATGAAAATTATCATACTCGGCCAAAACATGCTTTTCAGCCCCTGAAAAGCACATTTTGGCCATAAAAACTGAATATGTCCCCTGCAACCAAACGAACTGTCAGAGACACAAATCTACAACGGACATAGTGTAAAATGGTCCAATTCAAGTAAGTTATTCATTTGGCATCATTCGAAGTGATAGAAATTAAGTTTTAATGAAAATTATCATACTCTGCCAAAACATGCTTTTCAGCCTCTGAAAAGCACATTTTGGCCATAAAAACTGAAAATGTCCCCTGCAACCAAACGAACTGTCGGAGACACAAATCTACAATGGACATAGTGTAAAATGGTCCAATTCAAGTAAGTTATTCATTTGGCATCATTCGAAGTGATAGAAATCAAGTTTTAATGAAAATTATCATACTCGGCCAAAACATGCTTTTCAGCCTCTGAAAAGCACATTTTGGCCATAAAAACTGAATATGTCCCCTGCAACCAAACGAACTGTCAGAGACACAAATCTACAATGGACATAGTGTAAAATGGTCCAATTCAAGTAAGTTATTCATTTGGCATCATTCGAAGTGATAGAAATCAAGTTTTAATGAAAATTATCATACTCTGCCAAAACATGCTTTTCAGCCTCTGAAAAGCACATTTTGGCCATAAAAACTGAAAATGTCCCCTGCAACCAAACGAACTGTTGGAGACACAAATCTACAATGGACATAGTGTAAAATGGTCCAATTCAAGTAAGTTATTCATTTGGCATCATTCGAAGTGATAGAAATTAAGTTTTAATGAAAATCATCATACTTGGCCAAAACATGCTTTTCAGCCCCTGAAAAGCACATTTTGGCCATAAAAACTGAATATGTCCCCTGCAACCAAACAAACTGTCGGAGACACAAATCTACAATGGACATAGTGTAAAATGGTCCAATTCAAGTAAGTTATTCATTTGGCATCATTCGAAGTGATAGAAATTAAGTTTTAATGAAAATTATCATACTCGGCCAAAACATGCTTTTCAGCCTCTGAAAAGCACATTTTGGCCTTAAAAACTGAATATGTCCCCTGCAACCAAACGAACTGTCAGAGATACAAATCTACAATGGACATAGTGTAAAATGGTCCAATTCAAGTAAATTATTCATTTGGCATCATTCGAAGTGATAGAAATTAAGTTTTAATGAAAATTATCATACTCTGCCAAAACATGCTTTTCAGCCTCTGAAAAGCACATTTTGGCCATAAAAACTGAAAATGTCCCCTGCAACCAAACGAACTGTCGGAGACACAAATCTACAATGGACATAGTGTAAAATGGTCCAATTCAAGTAAGTTATTCATTTGGCATCATTCGAAGTGATAGAAATTAAGTTTTAATGAAAATCATCATACTCGGCCAAAACATGCTTTTCAGCCCCTGAAAAGCACATTTTGGCCATAAAAACTGAAAATGTCCCCTGCAACCAAACGAACTGTCGGAGACACAAATCTACAATTGACATAGTGTAAAATGGTCCAATTCAAGTAAGTTATTCATTTGGCATCATTCGAAGTGATAGAAATCAAGTTTTAATGAAAATTATCATACTCGGCCAAAACATGCTTTTCAGCCTCTGAAAAGCACATTTTGGCCATAAAAACTGAAAATGTCCCCTGCAACCAAACGAACTGTCGGAGACACAAATCTACAATGGACATAGTGTAAAATGGTCCAATTCAAGTAAGTTATTCATTTGGCATCAATCGAAGTGATAGAAATCAAGTTTTAATGAAAATTATCAAACTCGGCCAAAACATGCTTTTCAGCCCCTGAAAAGCACATTTTGGCCTTAAAAACTGAATATGTCCCCTGCAACCAAACGAACTGTCAGAGACACAAATCTACAATGGACATAGTGTAAAATGGTCCAATTCAAGCAAATTATTCATTTGGCATCATTCGAAGTGATAGAAATCAAGTTTTAATGAAAATTATCATACTCGGCCAAAACATGCTTTTCAGCCTCTGAAAAGCACATTTTGGCCATAAAAACTGAAAATGTCCCCTGCAACCAAACGAACTGTCGGAGACACAAATCTACAATGGACATAGTGTAAAATGGTCCAATTCAAGTAAGTTATTCATTTGGCATCATTCGAATGGATAGAAATCAAGTTTTAATGAAAATTATCATACTCTGCCAAAACGTGCTTTTCAGCCCCTGAAAAGCACATTTTGGCCATAAAAACTGAATATGTCCCCTGCAACCAAACGAACTGTCGGAGACACAAATCTACAATTGACATAGTGTAAAATGGTCCAATTCAAGTAAGTTATTCATTTGGCATCATTCGAAGTGATAGAAATCAAGTTTTAATGAAAATTATCATACTCGGCCAAAACATGCTTTTCAGCCCCTGAAAAGCACATTTTGGCCATAAAAACTGAATATGTCCCCTGCAACCAAACGAACTGTCAGAGACACAAATCTACAATGGACATAGTGTAAAATGGTCCAATTCAAGTAAGTTATTCATTTGGCATCATTCGAAGTGATAAATTAAGTTTTAATGAAAATTATCATACTCTGCCAAAACATGCTTTTCAGCCTCTGAAAAGCACATTTTGGCCATAAAAACTGAAAATGTCCCCTGCAACCAAACGAACTGTCAGAGACACAAATCTACAATGGACATAGTGTAAAATGGTCCAATTCAAGTAAGTTATTCATTTGGCATCATTCGAAGTGATAGAAATTAAGTTTTAATGAAAATCATCATACTCGGCCAAAACATGCTTTTCAGCCCCTGAAAAGCACATTTTGGCCATAAAAACTGAAAATGTCCCCTGCAACCAAACGAACTGTCGGAGACACAAATCTACAATTGACATAGTGTAAAATGGTCCAATTCAAGTAAGTTATTCATTTGGCATCATTCGAAGTGATAGAAATCAAGTTTTAATGAAAATTATCATACTCGGCCAAAACATGCTTTTCAGCCCCTGAAAAGCACATTTTGGCCATAAAAACTGAATATGTCCCCTGCAACCAAACGAATTGTCAGAGACACAAATCTACAACGGACATAGTGTAAAATGGTCCAATTCAAGTAAGTTATTCATTTGGCATCATTCGAAGTGATAGAAATTAAGTTTTAATGAAAATTATCATACTCTGCCAAAACATGCTTTTCAGCCTCTGAAAAGCACATTTTGGCCATAAAAACTGAATATGTCCCCTGCAACCAAACGAACTGTCGGAGACACAAATCTACAATTGACATAGTGTAAAATGGTCCAATTCAAGTAAGTTATTCATTTGGCATCATTCGAAGTGATAGAAATCAAGTTTTAATGAAAATTATCATACTCGGCCAAAACATGCTTTTCAGCCCCTGAAAAGCACATTTTGGCCATAAAAACTGAATATGTCCCCTGCAACCAAACGAACTGTCAGAGACACAAATCTACAATGGACATAGTGTAAAATGGTCCAATTCAAGTAAGTTATTCATTTGGCATCATTCGAAGTGATAAATTAAGTTTTAATGAAAATTATCATACTCTGCCAAAACATGCTTTTCAGCCTCTGAAAAGCACATTTTGGCCATAAAAACTGAAAATGTCCCCTGCAACCAAACGAACTGTCAGAGACACAAATCTACAATGGACATAGTGTAAAATGGTCCAATTCAAGTAAGTTATTCATTTGGCATCATTCGAAGTGATAGAAATTAAGTTTTAATGAAAATCATCATACTCGGCCAAAACATGCTTTTCAGCCCCTGAAAAGCACATTTTGGCCATAAAAACTGAAAATGTCCCCTGCAACCAAACGAACTGTCGGAGACACAAATCTACAATTGACATAGTGTAAAATGGTCCAATTCAAGTAAGTTATTCATTTGGCATCATTCGAAGTGATAGAAATCAAGTTTTAATGAAAATTATCATACTCGGCCAAAACATGCTTTTCAGCCCCTGAAAAGCACATTTTGGCCATAAAAACTGAATATGTCCCCTGCAACCAAACGAATTGTCAGAGACACAAATCTACAACGGACATAGTGTAAAATGGTCCAATTCAAGTAAGTTATTCATTTGGCATCATTCGAAGTGATAGAAATTAAGTTTTAATGAAAATTATCATACTCTGCCAAAACATGCTTTTCAGCCTCTGAAAAGCACATTTTGGCCATAAAAACTGAAAATGTCCCCTGCAACCAAACGAACTGTCGGAGACACAAATCTACAATGGACATAGTGTAAAATGGTCCAATTCAAGTAAGTTATTCATTTGGCATCATTCGAAGTGATAGAAATCAAGTTTTAATGAAAATTATCATACTCGGCCAAAACATGCTTTTTAGCCCCTGAAAAGCACATTTTGGCCATAAAAACTGAATATGTCCCCTGCAACCAAACGAACTGTCAGAGACACAAATCTACAATGGACATAGTGTAAAATGGTCCAATTCAAGTAAGTTATTCATTTGGCATCATTCGAAGTGATAGAAATTAAGTTTTAATGAAAATTATCATACTCTGCCAAAACATGCTTTTCAGCCTCTGAAAAGCACATTTTGGCCATAAAAACTGAAAATGTCCCCTGCAACCAAACGAACTGTCGGAGACACAAATCTACAATGGACATAGTGTAAAATGGTCCAATTCAAGTAAGTTATTCATTTGGCATCATTCGAAGTGATAGAAATTAAGTTTTAATGAAAATCATCATACTTGGCCAAAACATGCTTTTCAGCCCCTGAAAAGCACATTTTGGCCATAAAAACTGAATATGTCCCCTGCAACCAAACAAACTGTCGGAGACACAAATCTACAATGGACATAGTGTAAAATGGTCCAATTCAAGTAAGTTATTCATTTGGCATCATTCGAAGTGATAGAAATCAAGTTTTAATGAAAATTATCATACTCGGCCAAAACATGCTTTTCAGCCTCTGAAAAGCACATTTTGGCCATAAAAACTGAAAATGTCCCCTGCAACCAAACGAACTGTCGGAGACACAAATCTACAATGGACATAGTGTAAAATGGTCCAATTCAAGTAAGTTATTCATTTGGCATCATTCGAAGTGATAGAAATCAAGTTTTAATGAAAATTATCATACTCGGCCAAAACATGCTTTTCAGCCTCTGAAAAGCACATTTTGGCCATAAAAACTGAAAATGTCCCCTGCAACCAAACGAACTGTCGGAGACACAAATCTACAATGGACATAGTGTAAAATGGTCCAATTCAAGTAAGTTATTCATTTGGCATCATTCGAATGGATAGAAATCAAGTTTTAATGAAAATTATCATACTTTGCCAAAACGTGCTTTTCAGCCCCTGAAAAGCACATTTTGGCCATAAAAACTGAATATGTCCCCTGCAACCAAACGAACTGTAAGAGACACAAATCTACAATGGACATAGTGTAAAATGGTCCAATTCAAGTAAATTATTCATTTGGCATCATTCGAAGTGATAGAAATCAAGTTTTAATGAAAATTATCATACTCGGCCAAAACATGCTTTTCAGCCTCTGAAAAGCACATTTTGGCCATAAAAACTGAAAATGTCCCCTGCAACCAAACGAACTGTCGGAGACACAAATCTACAATTGACATAGTGTAAAATGGTCCAATTCAAGTAAGTTATTCATTTGGCATCATTCGAAGTGATAGAAATCAAGTTTTAATGAAAATTATCATACTCGGCCAAAACATGCTTTTCAGCCCCTGAAAAGCACATTTTGGCCATAAAAACTGAATATGTCCCCTGCAACCAAACGAACTGTCAGAGACACAAATCTACAACGGACATAGTGTAAAATGGTCCAATTCAAGTAAGTTATTCATTTGGCATCATTCGAAGTGATAGAAATTAAGTTTTAATGAAAATTATCATACTCTGCCAAAACATGCTTTTCAGCCTCTGAAAAGCACATTTTGGCCATAAAAACTGAAAATGTCCCCTGGAACCAAACGAACTGTCGGAGACACAAATCTACAATGGACATAGTGTAAAATGGTCCAATTCAAGTAAGTTATTCATTTGGCATCATTCGAAGTGATAGAAATCAAGTTTTAATGAAAATTATCATACTCGGCCAAAACATGCTTTTCAGCCTCTGAAAAGCACATTTTGGCCATAAAAACTGAATATGTCCCCTGCAACCAAACGAACTGTCAGAGACACAAATCTACAATGGACATAGTGTAAAATGGTCCAATTCAAGTAAGTTATTCATTTGGCATCATTCGAAGTGATAGAAATCAAGTTTTAATGAAAATTATCATACTCGGCCAAAACATGCTTTTTAGCCCCTGAAAAGCACATTTTGGCCATAAAAACTGAATATGTCCCCTGCAACCAAACGAACTGTCAGAGACACAAATCTACAATGGACATAGTGTAAAATGGTCCAATTCAAGTAAGTTATTCATTTGGCATCATTCGAAGTGATAGAAATTAAGTTTTAATGAAAATTATCATACTCTGCCAAAACATGCTTTTCAGCCTCTGAAAAGCACATTTTGGCCATAAAAACTGAAAATGTCCCCTGCAACCAAACGAACTGTTGGAGACACAAATCTACAATGGACATAGTGTAAAATGGTCCAATTCAAGTAAGTTATTCATTTGGCATCATTCGAAGTGATAGAAATTAAGTTTTAATGAAAATCATCATACTTGGCCAAAACATGCTTTTCAGCCCCTGAAAAGCACATTTTGGCCATAAAAACTGAATATGTCCCCTGCAACCAAACAAACTGTCGGAGACACAAATCTACAATGGACATAGTGTAAAATGGTCCAATTCAAGTAAGTTATTCATTTGGCATCATTCGAAGTGATAGAAATTTAGTTTTAATGAAAATTATCATACTCGGCCAAAACATGCTTTTCAGCCTCTGAAAAGCACATTTTGGCCATAAAAACTGAAAATGTCCCCTGCAACCAAACGAACTGTCGGAGACACAAATCTACAATGGACATAGTGTAAAATGGTCCAATTCAAGTAAGTTATTCATTTGGCATCAATCGAAGTGATAGAAATCAAGTTTTAATGAAAATTATCAAACTCGGCCAAAACATGCTTTTCAGCCTCTGAAAAGCACATTTTGGCCATAAAAACTGAAAATGTCCCCTGCAACCAAACGAACTGTCGGAGACACAAATCTACAATGGACATAGTGTAAAATGGTCCAATTCAAGTAAGTTATTCATTTGGCATCATTCGAATGGATAGAAATCAAGTTTTAATGAAAATTATCATACTCTGCCAAAACGTGCTTTTCAGCCCCTGAAAAGCACATTTTGGCCATAAAAACTGAATATGTCCCCTGCAACCAAACGAACTGTCAGAGACAAAAATCTACAATGGACATAGTGTAAAATGGTCCAATTCAAGTAAGTTATTCATTTGGCATCATTCCAAGTTATAGAAATTAAGTTTTAATGAAAATTATCATACTCTGCCAAAACATGCTTTTCAGCCCCTGAAAAGCACATTTTGGCCATAAAAACTGAATATGTCCCCTGCAACCAAACGAACTGTCAGAGACACAAATCTACAATGGACATAGTGTAAAATGGTCCAATTCAAGTAAGTTATTCATTTGGCATCATTCCAAGTGATAGAAATTAAGTTTTAATGAAAATTATCATACTCGGCCAAAACATGCTTTTCAGCCCCTGAAAAGCACATTAAGGCCATAAAAACTGAATATGTCCCCTGCAACCAAACGAACTGTCAGAGACAAAAATCTACAATGGGCATAGTGTAAAATGGTCCAATTCAAGTAAGTTATTCATTTGGCATCATTCCAAGTGATACAAATTAAGTTTTAATGAAAATTATCATACTCGGCCAAAACATGCTTTTCAGCCTCTGAAAAGCACATTTTGGCCATAAAAACTGAAAATGTCCCCTGCAACCAAACGAACTGTCGGAGACACAAATCTACAATGGACAAAGTGTAAAATGGTCCAATTCAAGTAAGTTATTCATTTGGCATCATTCGAATGGATAGAAATCAAGTTTTAATGAAAATTATCATACTTTGCCAAAACGTGCTTTTCAGCCCCTGAAAAGCACATTTTGGCCATAAAAACTGAATATGTCCCCTGCAACCAAACGAACTGTAAGAGACACAAATCTACAATGGACATAGTGTAAAATGGTCCAATTCAAGTAAATTATTCATTTGGCATCATTCGAAGTGATAGAAATCAAGTTTTAATGAAAATTATCATACTCGGCCAAAACATGCTTTTCAGCCTCTGAAAAGCACATTTTGGCCATAAAAACTGAAAATGTCCCCTGCAACCAAACGAACTGTCGGAGACACAAATCTACAATTGACATAGTGTAAAATGGTCCAATTCAAGTAAGTTATTCATTTGGCATCATTCGAAGTGATAGAAATCAAGTTTTAATGAAAATTATCATACTCGGCCAAAACATGCTTTTCAGCCCCTGAAAAGCACATTTTGGCCATAAAAACTGAATATGTCCCCTGCAACCAAACGAACTGTCAGAGACACAAATCTACAACAGACATAGTGTAAAATGGTCCAATTCAAGTAAGTTATTCATTTGGCATCATTCGAAGTGATAGAAATTAAGTTTTAATGAAAATTATCATACTCTGCCAAAACATGCTTTTCAGCCTCTGAAAAGCACATTTTGGCCATAAAAACTGAAAATGTCCCCTGCAACCAAACGAACTGTCGGAGACACAAATCTACAATGGACATAGTGTAAAATGGTCCAATTCAAGTAAGTTATTCATTTGGCATCATTCGAAGTGATAGAAATCAAGTTTTAATGAAAATTATCATACTCGGCCAAAACATGCTTTTCAGCCTCTGAAAAGCACATTTTGGCCATAAAAACTGAATATGTCCCCTGCAACCAAACGAACTGTCAGAGACACAAATCTACAATGGACATAGTGTAAAATGGTCCAATTCAAGTAAGTTATTCATATGGTATCATTCGAAGTGATAGAAATCAAGTTTTAATGAAAATTATCATACTCGGCCAAAACATGCTTTTTAGCCCCTGAAAAGCACATTTTGGCCATAAAAACTGAATATGTCCCCTGCAACCAAACGAACTGTCAGAGACACAAATCTACAATGGACATAGTGTAAAATGGTCCAATTCAAGTAAGTTATTCATTTGGCATCATTCGAAGTGATAGAAATCAAGTTTTAATGAAAATTATCATACTCTGCCAAAACATGCTTTTCAGCCTCTGAAAAGCACATTTTGGCCATAAAAACTGAAAATGTCCCCTGCAACAAAACGAACTGTTGGAGACACAAATCTACAATGGACATAGTGTAAAATGGTCCAATTCAAGTAAGTTATTCATTTGGCATCATTCGAAGTGATAGAAATTAAGTTTTAATGAAAATCATCATACTTGGCCAAAACATGCTTTTCAGCCCCTGAAAAGCACATTTTGGCCATAAAAACTGAATATGTCCCCTGCAACCAAACAAACTGTCGGAGACACAAATCTACAATGGACATAGTGTAAAATGGTCCAATTCAAGTAAGTTATTCATTTGGCATCATTCGAAGTGATAGAAATTAAGTTTTAATGAAAATTATCATACTCGGCCAAAACATGCTTTTTAGCCTCTGAAAAGCACATTTTGGCCATAAAAACTGAAAATGTCCCCTGCAACCAAACGAACTGTCGGAGACACAAATCTACAATGGACATAGTGTAAAATGGTCCAATTCAAGTAAGTTATTCATTTGGCATCAATCGAAGTGATAGAAATCAAGTTTTAATGAAAATTATCAAACTCGGCCAAAACATGCTTTTCAGCCCCTGAAAAGCACATTTTGGCCTTAAAAACTGAATATGTCCCCTGCAACCAAACGAACTGTCAGAGACACAAATCTACAATGGACATAGTGTAAAATGGTCCAATTCAAGCAAATTATTCATTTGGCATCATTCGAAGTGATAGAAATCAAGTTTTAATGAAAATTATCATACTCGGCCAAAACATGCTTTTCAGCCTCTGAAAAGCACATTTTGGCCATAAAAACTGAAAATGTCCCCTGCAACCAAACGAACTGTCGGAGACACAAATCTACAATGGACATAGTGTAAAATGGTCCAATTCAAGTAAGTTATTCATTTGGCATCATTCGAATGGATAGAAATCAAGTTTTAATGAAAATTATCATACTCTGCCAAAACGTGCTTTTCAGCCCCTGAAAAGCACATTTTGGCCATAAAAACTGAATATGTCCCCTGCAACCAAACGAACTGTCAGAGACACAAATCTACAATGGACATAGTGTAAAATGGTCCAATTCAAGTAAATTATTCATTTGGCATCATTCGAAGTGATAGAAATCAAGTTTTAATGAAAATTATCATACTCGGCCAAAACATGCTTTTCAGCCTCTGAAAAGCACATTTTGGCCATAAAAACTGAAAATGTCCCCTGCAACCAAACGAACTGTCGGAGACACAAATCTACAATGGACATAGTGTAAAATGGTCCAATTCAAGTAAGTTATTCATTTGGCATCAATCGAAGTGATAGAAATCAAGTTTTAATGAAAATTATCAAACTCGGCCAAAACATGCTTTTCAGCCCCTGAAAAGCACATTTTGGCCATAAAAACTGAATATGTCCCCTGCAACCAAACGAACTGTCAGAGACACAAATCTACAATGGACATAGTCTAAAATGGTCCAATTCAAGTAAGTTATTCATTTGGCATCATTCGAAGTGATAAATTAAGTTTTAATGAAAATTATCATACTCTGCCAAAACATGCTTTTCAGCCTCTGAAAAGCACATTTTGGCCATAAAAACTGAAAATGTCCCCTGCAACCAAACGAACTGTCGGAGACACAAATCTACAATGGACATAGTGTAAAATGGTCCAATTCAAGTAAGTTATTCATTTGGCATCATTCGAAGTGATGGAAATGAAGTTTTAATGAAAATTATCATACTCGGCCAAAACATGCTTTTCAGCCTCTGAAAAGCACATTTTGGCCATAAAAACTGAAAATGTCCCCTGCAACCAAACGAACTGTCGGAGACACAAATCTACAATGGACATAGTGTAAAATGGTCCAATTCAAGCAAATTATTCATTTGGCATCATTCGAAGTGATAGAAATCAAGTTTTAATGAAAATTATCATACTCGGCCAAAACATGCTTTTCAGCCTCTGAAAAGCACATTTTGGCCATAAAAACTGAAAATGTCCCCTGCAACCAAACGAACTGTCGGAGACACAAATCTACAATGGACATAGTGTAAAATGGTCCAATTCAAGTAAGTTATTCATTTGGCATCATTCGAATGGATAGAAATCAAGTTTTAATGAAAATTATCATACTCTGCCAAAACGTGCTTTTCAGCCCCTGAAAAGCACATTTTGGCCATAAAAACTGAATATGTCCCCTGCAACCAAACGAACTGTCAGAGACACAAATCTACAATGGACATAGTGTAAAATGGTCCAATTCAAGTAAATTATTCATTTGGCATCATTCGAAGTGATAGAAATCAAGTTTTAATGAAAATTATCATACTCGGCCAAAACATGCTTTTCAGCCTCTGAAAAGCACATTTTGGCCATAAAAACTGAAAATGTCCCCTGCAACCAAACGAACTGTCGGAGACACAAATCTACAATGGACATAGTGTAAAATGGTCCAATTCAAGTAAGTTATTCATTTGGCATCAATCGAAGTGATAGAAATCAAGTTTTAATGAAAATTATCAAACTCGGCCAAAACATGCTTTTCAGCCCCTGAAAAGCACATTTTGGCCATAAAAACTGAATATGTCCCCTGCAACCAAACGAACTGTCAGAGACACAAATCTACAATGGACATAGTCTAAAATGGTCCAATTCAAGTAAGTTATTCATTTGGCATCATTCGAAGTGATAAATTAAGTTTTAATGAAAATTATCATACTCTGCCAAAACATGCTTTTCAGCCTCTGAAAAGCACATTTTGGCCATAAAAACTGAAAATGTCCCCTGCAACCAAACGAACTGTCGGAGACACAAATCTACAATGGACATAGTGTAAAATGGTCCAATTCAAGTAAGTTATTCATTTGGCATCATTCGAAGTGATGGAAATGAAGTTTTAATGAAAATTATCATACTCGGCCAAAACATGCTTTTCAGCCTCTGAAAAGCACATTTTGGCCATAAAAACTGAAAATGTCCCCTGCAACCAAACGAACTGTCGGAGACACAAATCTACAATGGACATAGTGTAAAATGGTCCAATTCAAGTAAGTTATTCATTTGGCATCATTCGAAGTGATAGAAATCAAGTTTTAATGAAAATTACCATACTCGGCCAAAACATGCTTTTCAGCCCCGAAAAGCACATTTTGGCCTTAAAAACTGAATATGTCCCCTGCAACCAAACGAACTGTCAGAGATACAAATCTACAATGGACATAGTGTAAAATGGTCCAATTCAAGTAAATTATTCATTTGGCATCATTCGAAGTGATAGAAATTACGTTTTAATGAAAATTATCATACTCGGCCAAAACATGCTTTTCAGCCTCTGAAAAGCACATTTTGGCCATAAAAACTAAAAATGTCCCCTGCAACCAAACGAACTGTCGGAGACACAAATCTACAATTGACATAGTGTAAAATGGTCCAATTCAAGTAAGTTATTCATTTGGCATAATTCGAAGTGATAGAAATCAAGTTTTAATGAAAATTATCATACTCGGCCAAAACATGCTTTTCAGCCTCTGAAAAGCACATTTTGGCCATAAAAACTGAAAATGTCCCCTGCAACCAAACGAACTGTCGGAGACACAAATCTACAATGGACATAGTGTAAAATGGTCCAATTCAAGTAAGTTATTCATTTGGCATCAATCGAAGTGATAGAAATCAAGTTTTAATGAAAATTATCAAACTCGGCCAAAACATGCTTTTCAGCCCCTGAAAAGCACATTTTGGCATTAAAAACTGAATATGTCCCCTGCAACCAAACGAACTGTCAGAGACACAAATCTACAATGGACATAGTGTAAAATGGTCCAATTCAAGCAAATTATTCATTTGGCATCATTCGAAGTGATAGAAATCAAGTTTTAATGAAAATTATCATACTCGGCCAAAACATGCTTTTCAGCCTCTGAAAAGCACATTTTGGCCATAAAAACTGAAAATGTCCCCTGCAACCAAACGAACTGTCGGAGACACAAATCTACAATGGACATAGTGTAAAATGGTCCAATTCAAGTAAGTTATTCATTTGGCATCATTCGAATGGATAGAAATCAAGTTTTAATGAAAATTATCATACTCTGCCAAAACGTGCTTTTCAGCCCCTGAAAAGCACATTTTGGCCATAAAAACTGAATATGTCCCCTGCAACCAAACGAACTGTCGGAGACACAAATCTACAATGGACATAGTGTAAAATGGTCCAATTCAAGTAAGTTATTCATTTGGCATCAATCGAAGTGATAGAAATCAAGTTTTAATGAAAATTATCAAACTCGGCCAAAACATGCTTTTCAGCCCCTGAAAAGCACATTTTGGCCATAAAAACTGAATATGTCCCCTGCAACCAAACGAACTGTCAGAGACACAAATCTACAATGGACATAGTCTAAAATGGTCCAATTCAAGTAAGTTATTCATTTGGCATCATTCGAAGTGATAAATTAAGTTTTAATGAAAATTATCATACTCTGCCAAAACATGCTTTTCAGCCTCTGAAAAGCACATTTTGGCCATAAAAACTGAAAATGTCCCCTGCAACCAAACGAACTGTCGGAGACACAAATCTACAATGGACATAGTGTAAAATGGTCCAATTCAAGTAAGTTATTCATTTGGCATCATTCGAAGTGATGGAAATGAAGTTTTAATGAAAATTATCATACTCGGCCAAAACATGCTTTTCAGCCTCTGAAAAGCACATTTTGGCCATAAAAACTGAAAATGTCCCCTGCAACCAAACGAACTGTCGGAGACACAAATCTACAATGGACATAGTGTAAAATGGTCCAATTCAAGTAAGTTATTCATTTGGCATCATTCGAAGTGATAGAAATCAAGTTTTAATGAAAATTACCATACTCGGCCAAAACATGCTTTTCAGCCCCGAAAAGCACATTTTGGCCTTAAAAACTGAATATGTCCCCTGCAACCAAACGAACTGTCAGAGATACAAATCTACAATGGACATAGTGTAAAATGGTCCAATTCAAGTAAATTATTCATTTGGCATCATTCGAAGTGATAGAAATTACGTTTTAATGAAAATTATCATACTCGGCCAAAACATGCTTTTCAGCCTCTGAAAAGCACATTTTGGCCATAAAAACTAAAAATGTCCCCTGCAACCAAACGAACTGTCGGAGACACAAATCTACAATTGACATAGTGTAAAATGGTCCAATTCAAGTAAGTTATTCATTTGGCATCATTCGAAGTGATAGAAATCAAGTTTTAATGAAAATTATCATACTCGGCCAAAACATGCTTTTCAGCCTCTGAAAAGCACATTTTGGCCATAAAAACTGAAAATGTCCCCTGCAACCAAACGAACTGTCGGAGACACAAATCTACAATGGACATAGTGTAAAATGGTCCAATTCAAGTAAGTTATTCATTTGGCATCAATCGAAGTGATAGAAATCAAGTTTTAATGAAAATTATCAAACTCGGCCAAAACATGCTTTTCAGCCCCTGAAAAGCACATTTTGGCCTTAAAAACTGAATATGTCCCCTGCAACCAAACGAACTGTCAGAGACACAAATCTACAATGGACATAGTGTAAAATGGTCCAATTCAAGCAAATTATTCATTTGGCATCATTCGAAGTGATAGAAATCAAGTTTTAATGAAAATTATCATACTCTGCCAAAACATGCTTTTCAGCCTCTGAAAAGCACATTTTGGCCATAAAAACTGAAAATGTCCCCTGCAACCAAACGAACTGTCGGAGACACAAATCTACAATGGACATAGTGTAAAATGGTCCAATTCAAGTAAGTTATTCATTTGGCATCATTCGAAGTGATGGAAATGAAGTTTTAATGAAAATTATCATACTCGGCCAAAACATGCTTTTCAGCCTCTGAAAAGCACATTTTGGCCATAAAAACTGAAAATGTCCCCTGCAACCAAACGAACTGTCGGAGACACAAATCTACAATGGACATAGTGTAAAATGGTCCAATTCAAGTAAGTTATTCATTTGGCATCATTCGAAGTGATAGAAATCAAGTTTTAATGAAAATTACCATACTCGGCCAAAACATGCTTTTCAGCCCCGAAAAGCACATTTTGGCCTTAAAAACTGAATATGTCCCCTGCAACCAAACGAACTGTCAGAGATACAAATCTACAATGGACATAGTGTAAAATGGTCCAATTCAAGTAAATTATTCATTTGGCATCATTCGAAGTGATAGAAATTACGTTTTAATGAAAATTATCATACTCGGCCAAAACATGCTTTTCAGCCTCTGAAAAGCACATTTTGGCCATAAAAACTAAAAATGTCCCCTGCAACCAAACGAACTGTCGGAGACACAAATCTACAATTGACATAGTGTAAAATGGTCCAATTCAAGTAAGTTATTCATTTGGCATCATTCGAAGTGATAGAAATCAAGTTTTAATGAAAATTATCATACTCGGCCAAAACATGCTTTTCAGCCTCTGAAAAGCACATTTTGGCCATAAAAACTGAAAATGTCCCCTGCAACCAAACGAACTGTCGGAGACACAAATCTACAATGGACATAGTGTAAAATGGTCCAATTCAAGTAAGTTATTCATTTGGCATCAATCGAAGTGATAGAAATCAAGTTTTAATGAAAATTATCAAACTCGGCCAAAACATGCTTTTCAGCCCCTGAAAAGCACATTTTGGCCTTAAAAACTGAATATGTCCCCTGCAACCAAACGAACTGTCAGAGACACAAATCTACAATGGACATAGTGTAAAATGGTCCAATTCAAGCAAATTATTCATTTGGCATCATTCGAAGTGATAGAAATCAAGTTTTAATGAAAATTATCATACTCGGCCAAAACATGCTTTTCAGCCTCTGAAAAGCACATTTTGGCCATAAAAACTGAAAATGTCCCCTGCAACCAAACGAACTGTCGGAGACACAAATCTACAATGGACATAGTGTAAAATGGTCCAATTCAAGTAAGTTATTCATTTGGCATCATTCGAATGGATAGAAATCAAGTTTTAATGAAAATTATCATACTCTGCCAAAACGTGCTTTTCAGCCCCTGAAAAGCACATTTTGGCCATAAAAACTGAATATGTCCCCTGCAACCAAACGAACTGTCGGAGACACAAATCTACAATTGACATAGTGTAAAATGGTCCAATTCAAGTAAGTTATTCATTTGGCATCATTCGAAGTGATAGAAATCAAGTTTTAATGAAAATTATCATACTCGGCCAAAACATGCTTTTCAGCCCCTGAAAAGCACATTTTGGCCATAAAAACTGAATATGTCCCCTGCAACCAAACGAACTGTCAGAGACACAAATCTACAATGGACATAGTGTAAAATGGTCCAATTCAAGTAAGTTATTCATTTGGCATCATTCGAAGTGATAAATTAAGTTTTAATGAAAATTATCATACTCTGCCAAAACATGCTTTTCAGCCTCTGAAAAGCACATTTTGGCCATATAAACTGAAAATGTCCCCTGCAACCAAACGAACTGTCGGAGACACAAATCTACAATGGACATAGTGTAAAATGGTCCAATTCAAGTAAGTTATTCATTTGGCATCATTCGAAGTGATAGAAATTAAGTTTTAATGAAAATCATCATACTCGGCCAAAACATGCTTTTCAGCCCCTGAAAAGCACATTTTGGCCATAAAAACTGAAAATGTCCCCTGCAACCAAACGAACTGTCGGAGACACAAATCTACAATTGACATAGTGTAAAATGGTCCAATTCAAGTAAGTTATTCATTTGGCATCATTCGAAGTGATAGAAATCAAGTTTTAATGAAAATTATCATACTCGGCCAAAACATGCTTTTCAGCCCCTGAAAAGCACATTTTGGCCATAAAAACTGAATATGTCCCCTGCAACCAAACGAACTGTCAGAGACACAAATCTACAACGGACATAGTGTAAAATGGTCCAATTCAAGTAAGTTATTCATTTGGCATCATTCGAAGTGATAGAAATTAAGTTTTAATGAAAATTATCATACTCTGCCAAAACATGCTTTTCAGCCCTCTGAAAAGCACATTTTGGCCATAAAAACTGAAAATGTCCCCTGCAACCAAACGAACTGTCGGAGACACAAATCTACAATGGACATAGTGTAAAATGGTCCAATTCAAGTAAATTATTCATTTGGCATCATTCGAAGTGATAGAAATTAAGTTTTAATGAAAATTATCATACTCGGCCAAAACATGCTTTTCAGCCTCTGCAAAGCACATTTTGGCCATAAAAACTGAAAATGTCCCCTGCAACCAAACGAACTGTCGGAGACACAAATCTACAATGGACATAGTGTAAAATGGTCCAATTCAAGTAAGTTATTCATTTGGCATCAATCGAAGTGATAGAAATCAAGTTTTAATGAAAATTATCAAACTCGGCCAAAACATGCTTTTCAGCCCCTGAAAAGCACATTTTGGCCTTAAAAACTGAATATGTCCCCTGCAACCAAACGAACTGTCAGAGACACAAATCTACAATGGACATAGTGTAAAATGGTCCAATTCAAGCAAATTATTCATTTGGCATCATTCGAAGTGATAGAAATCAAGTTTTAATGAAAATTATCATACTCGGCCAAAACATGCTTTTCAGCCTCTGAAAAGCACATTTTGGCCATAAAAACTGAAATCGTCCCCTGCAACCAAACGAACTGTCGGAGACACAAATCTACAATGGACATAGTGTAAAATGGTCCAATTCAAGTAAGTTATTCATTTGGCATCATTCGAATGGATAGAAATCAAGTTTTAATGAAAATTATCATACTCTGCCAAAACGTGCTTTTCAGCCCCTGAAAAGCACATTTTGGCCATAAAAACTGAATTTGTCCCCTGCAACCAAACGAACTGTCAGAGACACAAATCTACAATGGACATAGTGTAAAATGGTCCAATTCAAGTAAATTATTCATTTGGCATCATTCGAAGTGATAGAAATCAAGTTTTAATGAAAATTATCATACTCGGCCAAAACATGCTTTTCAGCCTCTGAAAAGCACATTTTGGCCATAAAAACTGAAAATGTCCCCTGCAACCAAACGAACTGTCGGAGACACAAATCTACAATTGACATAGTGTAAAATGGTCCAATTCAATTAAGTTATTCATTTGGCATCATTCGAAGTGATAGAAATCAAGTTTTAATGAAAATTATCATACTCGGCCAAAACATGCTTTTCAGCCCCTGAAAAGCACATTTTGGCCATAAAAACTGAATATGTCCCCTGCAACCAAACGAACTGTCAGAGACACAAATCTACAACGGACATAGTGTAAAATGGTCCAATTCAAGTAAGTTATTCATTTGGCATCATTCGAAGTGATAGAAATTAAGTTTTAATGAAAATTATCATACTCTGCCAAAACATGCTTTTCAGCCTCTGAAAAGCACATTTTGGCCATAAAAACTGAAAATGTCCCCTGCAACCAAACGAACTGTCGGAGACACAAATCTACAATGGACATAGTGTAAAATGGTCCAATTCAAGTAAGTTATTCATTTGGCATCATTCGAAGTGATAGAAATTAAGTTTTAATGAAAATTATCATACTCTGCCAAAACATGCTTTTCAGCCTCTGAAAAGCACATTTTGGCCATAAAAACTGAAAATGTCCCCTGCAACCAAACGAACTGTCGGAGACACAAATCTACAATGGACATAGTGTAAAATGGTCCAATTCAAGTAAATTATTCATTTGGCATCATTCGAAGTGATAGAAATTAAGTTTTAATGAAAATTATCATACTCGGCCAAAACATGCTTTTCAGCCTCTGCAAAGCACATTTTGGCCATAAAAACTGAAAATGTCCCCTGCAACCAAACGAACTGTCGGAGACACAAATCTACAATGGACATAGTGTAAAATGGTCCAATTCAAGTAAGTTATTCATTTGGCATCAATCGAAGTGATAGAAATCAAGTTTTAATGAAAATTATCAAACTCGGCCAAAACATGCTTTTCAGCCCCTGAAAAGCACATTTTGGCCTTAAAAACTGAATATGTCCCCTGCAACCAAACGAACTGTCAGAGACACAAATCTACAATGGACATAGTGTAAAATGGTCCAATTCAAGCAAATTATTCATTTGGCATCATTCGAAGTGATAGAAATCAAGTTTTAATGAAAATTATCATACTCGGCCAAAACATGCTTTTCAGCCTCTGAAAAGCACATTTTGGCCATAAAAACTGAAAATGTCCCCTGCAACCAAACGAACTGTCGGAGACACAAATCTACAATGGACATAGTGTAAAATGGTCCAATTCAAGTAAGTTATTCATTTGGCATCATTCGAATGGATAGAAATCAAGTTTTAATGAAAATTATCATACTCTGCCAAAACGTGCTTTTCAGCCCCTGAAAAGCACATTTTGGCCATAAAAACTGAATATGTCCCCTGCAACCAAACGAACTGTCAGAGACACAAATCTACAATGGACATAGTGTAAAATGGTCCAATTCAAGTAAATTATTCATTTGGCATCATTCGAAGTGATAGAAATCAAGTTTTAATGAAAATTATCATACTCGGCCAAAACATGCTTTTCAGCCTCTGAAAAGCACATTTTGGCCATAAAAACTGAAAATGTCCCCTGCAACCAAAGGAACTGTCGGAGACACAAATCTACAATTGACATAGTGTAAAATGGTCCAATTCAATTAAGTTATTCATTTGGCATCATTCGAAGTGATAGAAATCAAGTTTTAATGAAAATTATCATACTCGGCCAAAACATGCTTTTCAGCCCCTGAAAAGCACATTTTGGCCATAAAAACTGAATATGTCCCCTGCAACCAAACGAACTGTCTGAGACACAAATCTACAACGGACATAGTGTAAAATGGTCCAATTCAAGTAAGTTATTCATTTGGCATCATTCGAAGTGATAGAAATTAAGTTTTAATGAAAATTATCATACTCTGCCAAAACATGCTTTTCAGCCTCTGAAAAGCACATTTTGGCCATAAAAACTGAAAATGTCCCCTGCAACCAAACGAACTGTCGGAGACACAAATCTACAATGGACATAGTGTAAAATGGTCCAATTCAAGTAAGTTATTCATTTGGCATCATTCGAAGTGATAGAAATCAAGTTTTAATGAAAATTATCATACTCGGCCAAAACATGCTTTTCAGCCTCTGAAAAGCACATTTTGGCCATAAAAACTGAATATGTCCCCTGCAACCAAACGAACTGTCAGAGACACAAATCTACAATGGACATAGTGTAAAATGGTCCAATTCAAGTAAGTTATTCATATGGTATCATTCGAAGTGATAGAAATCAAGTTTTAATGAAAATTATCATACTCGGCCAAAACATGCTTTTTAGCCCCTGAAAAGCACATTTTGGCCATAAAAACTGAATATGTCCCCTGCAACCAAACGAACTGTCAGAGACACAAATCTACAATGGACATAGTGTAAAATGGTCCAATTCAAGTAAGTTATTCATTTGGCATCATTCGAAGTGATAGAAATCAAGTTTTAATGAAAATTATCATACTCTGCCAAAACATGCTTTTCAGCCTCTGAAAAGCACATTTTGGCCATAAAAACTGAAAATGTCCCCTGCAACAAAACGAACTGTTGGAGACACAAATCTACAATGGACATAGTGTAAAATGGTCCAATTCAAGTAAGTTATTCATTTGGCATCATTCGAAGTGATAGAAATTAAGTTTTAATGAAAATCATCATACTTGGCCAAAACATGCTTTTCAGCCCCTGAAAAGCACATTTTGGCCATAAAAACTGAATATGTCCCCTGCAACCAAACAAACTGTCGGAGACACAAATCTACAATGGACATAGTGTAAAATGGTCCAATTCAAGTAAGTTATTCATTTGGCATCATTCGAAGTGATAGAAATTAAGTTTTAATGAAAATTATCATACTCGGCCAAAACATGCTTTTTAGCCTCTGAAAAGCACATTTTGGCCATAAAAACTGAAAATGTCCCCTGCAACCAAACGAACTGTCGGAGACACAAATCTACAATGGACATAGTGTAAAATGGTCCAATTCAAGTAAGTTATTCATTTGGCATCAATCGAAGTGATAGAAATCAAGTTTTAATGAAAATTATCAAACTCGGCCAAAACATGCTTTTCAGCCCCTGAAAAGCACATTTTGGCCTTAAAAACTGAATATGTCCCCTGCAACCAAACGAACTGTCAGAGACACAAATCTACAATGGACATAGTGTAAAATGGTCCAATTCAAGCAAATTATTCATTTGGCATCATTCGAAGTGATAGAAATCAAGTTTTAATGAAAATTATCATACTCGGCCAAAACATGCTTTTCAGCCTCTGAAAAGCACATTTTGGCCATAAAAACTGAAAATGTCCCCTGCAACCAAACGAACTGTCGGAGACACAAATCTACAATGGACATAGTGTAAAATGGTCCAATTCAAGTAAGTTATTCATTTGGCATCATTCGAATGGATAGAAATCAAGTTTTAATGAAAATTATCATACTCTGCCAAAACGTGCTTTTCAGCCCCTGAAAAGCACATTTTGGCCATAAAAACTGAATATGTCCCCTGCAACCAAACGAACTGTCAGAGACACAAATCTACAATGGACATAGTGTAAAATGGTCCAATTCAAGTAAATTATTCATTTGGCATCATTCGAAGTGATAGAAATCAAGTTTTAATGAAAATTATCATACTCGGCCAAAACATGCTTTTCAGCCTCTGAAAAGCACATTTTGGCCATAAAAACTGAAAATGTCCCCTGCAACCAAACGAACTGTCGGAGACACAAATCTACAATGGACATAGTGTAAAATGGTCCAATTCAAGTAAGTTATTCATTTGGCATCAATCGAAGTGATAGAAATCAAGTTTTAATGAAAATTATCATACTCGGCCAAAACATGCTTTTCAGCCTCTGAAAAGCACATTTTGGCCATAAAAACTGAAAATGTCCCCTGCAACCAAACGAACTGTCGGAGACACAAATCTACAATGGACATAGTGTAAAATGGTCCAATTCAAGCAAATTATTCATTTGGCATCATTCGAAGTGATAGAAATCAAGTTTTAATGAAAATTATCATACTCGGCCAAAACATGCTTTTCAGCCTCTGAAAAGCACATTTTGGCCATAAAAACTGAAAATGTCCCCTGCAACCAAACGAACTGTCGGAGACACAAATCTACAATGGACATAGTGTAAAATGGTCCAATTCAAGTAAGTTATTCATTTGGCATCATTCGAATGGATAGAAATCAAGTTTTAATGAAAATTATCATACTCTGCCAAAACGTGCTTTTCAGCCCCTGAAAAGCACATTTTGGCCATAAAAACTGAATATGTCCCCTGCAACCAAACGAACTGTCGGAGACACAAATCTACAATGGACATAGTGTAAAATGGTCCAATTCAAGTAAGTTATTCATTTGGCATCAATCGAAGTGATAGAAATCAAGTTTTAATGAAAATTATCAAACTCGGCCAAAACATGCTTTTCAGCCCCTGAAAAGCACATTTTGGCCATAAAAACTGAATATGTCCCCTGCAACCAAACGAACTGTCAGAGACACAAATCTACAATGGACATAGTCTAAAATGGTCCAATTCAAGTAAGTTATTCATTTGGCATCATTCGAAGTGATAAATTAAGTTTTAATGAAAATTATCATACTCTGCCAAAACATGCTTTTCAGCCTCTGAAAAGCACATTTTGGCCATAAAAACTGAAAATGTCCCCTGCAACCAAACGAACTGTCGGAGACACAAATCTACAATGGACATAGTGTAAAATGGTCCAATTCAAGTAAGTTATTCATTTGGCATCATTCGAAGTGATGGAAATGAAGTTTTAATGAAAATTATCATACTCGGCCAAAACATGCTTTTCAGCCTCTGAAAAGCACATTTTGGCCATAAAAACTGAAAATGTCCCCTGCAACCAAACGAACTGTCGGAGACACAAATCTACAATGGACATAGTGTAAAATGGTCCAATTCAAGTAAGTTATTCATTTGGCATCATTCGAAGTGATAGAAATCAAGTTTTAATGAAAATTACCATACTCGGCCAAAACATGCTTTTCAGCCCCGAAAAGCACATTTTGGCCTTAAAAACTGAATATGTCCCCTGCAACCAAACGAACTGTCAGAGATACAAATCTACAATGGACATAGTGTAAAATGGTCCAATTCAAGTAAATTATTCATTTGGCATCATTCGAAGTGATAGAAATTACGTTTTAATGAAAATTATCATACTCTGCCAAAACATGCTTTTCAGCCTCTGAAAAGCACATTTTGGCCATAAAAACTGAAAATGTCCCCTGCAACCAAACGAACTGTCGGAGACACAAATCTACAATGGACATAGTGTAAAATGGTCCAATTCAAGTAAGTTATTCATTTGGCATCATTCGAAGTGATGGAAATGAAGTTTTAATGAAAATTATCATACTCGGCCAAAACATGCTTTTCAGCCTCTGAAAAGCACATTTTGGCCATAAAAACTGAAAATGTCCCCTGCAACCAAACGAACTGTCGGAGACACAAATCTACAATGGACATAGTGTAAAATGGTCCAATTCAAGTAAGTTATTCATTTGGCATCAATCGAAGTGATAGAAATCAAGTTTTAATGAAAATTATCATACTCGGCCAAAACATGCTTTTCAGCCTCTGAAAAGCACATTTTGGCCATAAAAACTGAAAATGTCCCCTGCAACCAAACGAACTGTCGGAGACACAAATCTACAATGGACATAGTGTAAAATGGTCCAATTCAAGCAAATTATTCATTTGGCATCATTCGAAGTGATAGAAATCAAGTTTTAATGAAAATTATCATACTCGGCCAAAACATGCTTTTCAGCCTCTGAAAAGCACATTTTGGCCATAAAAACTGAAAATGTCCCCTGCAACCAAACGAACTGTCGGAGACACAAATCTACAATGGACATAGTGTAAAATGGTCCAATTCAAGTAAGTTATTCATTTGGCATCATTCGAATGGATAGAAATCAAGTTTTAATGAAAATTATCATACTCTGCCAAAACGTGCTTTTCAGCCCCTGAAAAGCACATTTTGGCCATAAAAACTGAATATGTCCCCTGCAACCAAACGAACTGTCGGAGACACAAATCTACAATGGACATAGTGTAAAATGGTCCAATTCAAGTAAGTTATTCATTTGGCATCAATCGAAGTGATAGAAATCAAGTTTTAATGAAAATTATCAAACTCGGCCAAAACATGCTTTTCAGCCCCTGAAAAGCACATTTTGGCCATAAAAACTGAATATGTCCCCTGCAACCAAACGAACTGTCAGAGACACAAATCTACAATGGACATAGTCTAAAATGGTCCAATTCAAGTAAGTTATTCATTTGGCATCATTCGAAGTGATAAATTAAGTTTTAATGAAAATTATCATACTCTGCCAAAACATGCTTTTCAGCCTCTGAAAAGCACATTTTGGCCATAAAAACTGAAAATGTCCCCTGCAACCAAACGAACTGTCGGAGACACAAATCTACAATGGACATAGTGTAAAATGGTCCAATTCAAGTAAGTTATTCATTTGGCATCATTCGAAGTGATGGAAATGAAGTTTTAATGAAAATTATCATACTCGGCCAAAACATGCTTTTCAGCCTCTGAAAAGCACATTTTGGCCATAAAAACTGAAAATGTCCCCTGCAACCAAACGAACTGTCGGAGACACAAATCTACAATGGACATAGTGTAAAATGGTCCAATTCAAGTAAGTTATTCATTTGGCATCATTCGAAGTGATAGAAATCAAGTTTTAATGAAAATTACCATACTCGGCCAAAACATGCTTTTCAGCCCCGAAAAGCACATTTTGGCCTTAAAAACTGAATATGTCCCCTGCAACCAAACGAACTGTCAGAGATACAAATCTACAATGGACATAGTGTAAAATGGTCCAATTCAAGTAAATTATTCATTTGGCATCATTCGAAGTGATAGAAATTACGTTTTAATGAAAATTATCATACTCGGCCAAAACATGCTTTTCAGCCTCTGAAAAGCACATTTTGGCCATAAAAACTAAAAATGTCCCCTGCAACCAAACGAACTGTCGGAGACACAAATCTACAATTGACATAGTGTAAAATGGTCCAATTCAAGTAAGTTATTCATTTGGCATCATTCGAAGTGATAGAAATCAAGTTTTAATGAAAATTATCATACTCGGCCAAAACATGCTTTTCAGCCTCTGAAAAGCACATTTTGGCCATAAAAACTGAAAATGTCCCCTGCAACCAAACGAACTGTCGGAGACACAAATCTACAATGGACATAGTGTAAAATGGTCCAATTCAAGTAAGTTATTCATTTGGCATCAATCGAAGTGATAGAAATCAAGTTTTAATGAAAATTATCAAACTCGGCCAAAACATGCTTTTCAGCCCCTGAAAAGCACATTTTGGCCTTAAAAACTGAATATGTCCCCTGCAACCAAACGAACTGTCAGAGACACAAATCTACAATGGACATAGTGTAAAATGGTCCAATTCAAGCAAATTATTCATTTGGCATCATTCGAAGTGATAGAAATCAAGTTTTAATGAAAATTATCATACTCTGCCAAAACATGCTTTTCAGCCTCTGAAAAGCACATTTTGGCCATAAAAACTGAAAATGTCCCCTGCAACCAAACGAACTGTCGGAGACACAAATCTACAATGGACATAGTGTAAAATGGTCCAATTCAAGTAAGTTATTCATTTGGCATCATTCGAATGGATAGAAATCAAGTTTTAATGAAAATTATCATACTCTGCCAAAACGTGCTTTTCAGCCCCTGAAAAGCACATTTTGGCCATAAAAACTGAATATGTCCCCTGCAACCAAACGAACTGTCGGAGACACAAATCTACAATTGACATAGTGTAAAATGGTCCAATTCAAGTAAGTTATTCATTTGGCATCATTCGAATGGATAGAAATCAAGTTTTAATGAAAATTATCATACTCTGCCAAAACGTGCTTTTCAGCCCCTGAAAAGCACATTTTGGCCATAAAAACTGAATATGTCCCCTGCAACCAAACGAACTGTCGGAGACACAAATCTACAATGGACATAGTGTAAAATGGTCCAATTCAAGTAAGTTATTCATTTGGCATCAATCGAAGTGATAGAAATCAAGTTTTAATGAAAATTATCAAACTCGGCCAAAACATGCTTTTCAGCCCCTGAAAAGCACATTTTGGCCATAAAAACTGAATATGTCCCCTGCAACCAAACGAACTGTCAGAGACACAAATCTACAATGGACATAGTCTAAAATGGTCCAATTCAAGTAAGTTATTCATTTGGCATCATTCGAAGTGATAAATTAAGTTTTAATGAAAATTATCATACTCTGCCAAAACATGCTTTTCAGCCTCTGAAAAGCACATTTTGGCCATAAAAACTGAAAATGTCCCCTGCAACCAAACGAACTGTCGGAGACACAAATCTACAATGGACATAGTGTAAAATGGTCCAATTCAAGTAAGTTATTCATTTGGCATCATTCGAAGTGATGGAAATGAAGTTTTAATGAAAATTATCATACTCGGCCAAAACATGCTTTTCAGCCTCTGAAAAGCACATTTTGGCCATAAAAACTGAAAATGTCCCCTGCAACCAAACGAACTGTCGGAGACACAAATCTACAATGGACATAGTGTAAAATGGTCCAATTCAAGTAAGTTATTCATTTGGCATCATTCGAAGTGATAGAAATCAAGTTTTAATGAAAATTACCATACTCGGCCAAAACATGCTTTTCAGCCCCGAAAAGCACATTTTGGCCTTAAAAACTGAATATGTCCCCTGCAACCAAACGAACTGTCAGAGATACAAATCTACAATGGACATAGTGTAAAATGGTCCAATTCAAGTAAATTATTCATTTGGCATCATTCGAAGTGATAGAAATTACGTTTTAATGAAAATTATCATACTCGGCCAAAACATGCTTTTCAGCCTCTGAAAAGCACATTTTGGCCATAAAAACTAAAAATGTCCCCTGCAACCAAACGAACTGTCGGAGACACAAATCTACAATTGACATAGTGTAAAATGGTCCAATTCAAGTAAGTTATTCATTTGGCATCATTCGAAGTGATAGAAATCAAGTTTTAATGAAAATTATCATACTCGGCCAAAACATGCTTTTCAGCCTCTGAAAAGCACATTTTGGCCATAAAAACTGAAAATGTCCCCTGCAACCAAACGAACTGTCGGAGACACAAATCTACAATGGACATAGTGTAAAATGGTCCAATTCAAGTAAGTTATTCATTTGGCATCAATCGAAGTGATAGAAATCAAGTTTTAATGAAAATTATCAAACTCGGCCAAAACATGCTTTTCAGCCCCTGAAAAGCACATTTTGGCCTTAAAAACTGAATATGTCCCCTGCAACCAAACGAACTGTCAGAGACACAAATCTACAATGGACATAGTGTAAAATGGTCCAATTCAAGCAAATTATTCATTTGGCATCATTCGAAGTGATAGAAATCAAGTTTTAATGAAAATTATCATACTCGGCCAAAACATGCTTTTCAGCCTCTGAAAAGCACATTTTGGCCATAAAAACTGAAAATGTCCCCTGCAACCAAACGAACTGTCGGAGACACAAATCTACAATGGACATAGTGTAAAATGGTCCAATTCAAGTAAGTTATTCATTTGGCATCATTCGAATGGATAGAAATCAAGTTTTAATGAAAATTATCATACTCTGCCAAAACGTGCTTTTCAGCCCCTGAAAAGCACATTTTGGCCATAAAAACTGAATATGTCCCCTGCAACCAAACGAACTGTCGGAGACACAAATCTACAATTGACATAGTGTAAAATGGTCCAATTCAAGTAAGTTATTCATTTGG
Organism: Stigmatopora argus; assembly: GCF_051989625.1. Taxonomy (NCBI): domain Eukaryota; kingdom Metazoa; phylum Chordata; class Actinopteri; order Syngnathiformes; family Syngnathidae; genus Stigmatopora; species Stigmatopora argus. The sequence goes on along the minus strand of NC_135396.1, from coordinate 18,924,971 downwards.
CATCATTCGAAGTGATAGAAATCAAGTTTTAATGAAAATTATCATACTCGGCCAAAACATGCTTTTCAGCCCCTGAAAAGCACATTTTGGCCATAAAAACTGAATATGTCCCCTGCAACCAAACGAACTGTCAGAGACACAAATCTACAATGGACATAGTGTAAAATGGTCCAATTCAAGTAAGTTATTCATTTGGCATCATTCGAAGTGATAAATTAAGTTTTAATGAAAATTATCATACTCTGCCAAAACATGCTTTTCAGCCTCTGAAAAGCACATTTTGGCCATATAAACTGAAAATGTCCCCTGCAACCAAACGAACTGTCGGAGACACAAATCTACAATGGACATAGTGTAAAATGGTCCAATTCAAGTAAGTTATTCATTTGGCATCATTCGAAGTGATAGAAATTAAGTTTTAATGAAAATCATCATACTCGGCCAAAACATGCTTTTCAGCCCCTGAAAAGCACATTTTGGCCATAAAAACTGAAAATGTCCCCTGCAACCAAACGAACTGTCGGAGACACAAATCTACAATTGACATAGTGTAAAATGGTCCAATTCAAGTAAGTTATTCATTTGGCATCATTCGAAGTGATAGAAATCAAGTTTTAATGAAAATTATCATACTCGGCCAAAACATGCTTTTCAGCCCCTGAAAAGCACATTTTGGCCATAAAAACTGAATATGTCCCCTGCAACCAAACGAACTGTCAGAGACACAAATCTACAACGGACATAGTGTAAAATGGTCCAATTCAAGTAAGTTATTCATTTGGCATCATTCGAAGTGATAGAAATTAAGTTTTAATGAAAATTATCATACTCTGCCAAAACATGCTTTTCAGCCCTCTGAAAAGCACATTTTGGCCATAAAAACTGAAAATGTCCCCTGCAACCAAACGAACTGTCGGAGACACAAATCTACAATGGACATAGTGTAAAATGGTCCAATTCAAGTAAATTATTCATTTGGCATCATTCGAAGTGATAGAAATTAAGTTTTAATGAAAATTATCATACTCGGCCAAAACATGCTTTTCAGCCTCTGCAAAGCACATTTTGGCCATAAAAACTGAAAATGTCCCCTGCAACCAAACGAACTGTCGGAGACACAAATCTACAATGGACATAGTGTAAAATGGTCCAATTCAAGTAAGTTATTCATTTGGCATCATTCGAAGTGATAGAAATTAAGTTTTAATGAAAATTATCATACTCTGCCAAAACATGCTTTTCAGCCTCTGAAAAGCACATTTTGGCCATAAAAACTGAAAATGTCCCCTGCAACCAAACGAACTGTCGGAGACACAAATCTACAATGGACATAGTGTAAAATGGTCCAATTCAAGTAAATTATTCATTTGGCATCATTCGAAGTGATAGAAATTAAGTTTTAATGAAAATTATCATACTCGGCCAAAACATGCTTTTCAGCCTCTGCAAAGCACATTTTGGCCATAAAAACTGAAAATGTCCCCTGCAACCAAACGAACTGTCGGAGACACAAATCTACAATGGACATAGTGTAAAATGGTCCAATTCAAGTAAGTTATTCATTTGGCATCAATCGAAGTGATAAAAATCAAGTTTTAATGAAAATTATCAAACTCGGCCAAAACATGCTTTTCAGCCCCTGAAAAGCACATTTTGGCCTTAAAAACTGAATATGTCCCCTGCAACCAAACGAACTGTCAGAGACACAAATCTACAATGGACATAGTGTAAAATGGTCCAATTCAAGCAAATTATTCATTTGGCATCATTCGAAGTGATAGAAATCAAGTTTTAATGAAAATTATCATACTCGGCCAAAACATGCTTTTCAGCCTCTGAAAAGCACATTTTGGCCATAAAAACTGAAAATGTCCCCTGCAACCAAACGAACTGTCGGAGACACAAATCTACAATGGACATAGTGTAAAATGGTCCAATTCAAGTAAGTTATTCATTTGGCATCATTCGAATGGATAGAAATCAAGTTTTAATGAAAATTATCATACTCTGCCAAAACGTGCTTTTCAGCCCCTGAAAAGCACATTTTGGCCATAAAAACTGAATATGTCCCCTGCAACCAAACGAACTGTCAGAGACACAAATCTACAATGGACATAGTGTAAAATGGTCCAATTCAAGTAAATTATTCATTTGGCATCATTCGAAGTGATAGAAATCAAGTTTTAATGAAAATTATCATACTCGGCCAAAACATGCTTTTCAGCCTCTGAAAAGCACATTTTGGCCATAAAAACTGAAAATGTCCCCTGCAACCAAAGGAACTGTCGGAGACACAAATCTACAATTGACATAGTGTAAAATGGTCCAATTCAATTAAGTTATTCATTTGGCATCATTCGAAGTGATAGAAATCAAGTTTTAATGAAAATTATCATACTCGGCCAAAACATGCTTTTCAGCCCCTGAAAAGCACATTTTGGCCATAAAAACTGAATATGTCCCCTGCAACCAAACGAACTGTCTGAGACACAAATCTACAACGGACATAGTGTAAAATGGTCCAATTCAAGTAAGTTATTCATTTGGCATCATTCGAAGTGATAGAAATTAAGTTTTAATGAAAATTATCATACTCTGCCAAAACATGCTTTTCAGCCTCTGAAAAGCACATTTTGGCCATAAAAACTGAAAATGTCCCCTGCAACCAAACGAACTGTCGGAGACACAAATCTACAATGGACATAGTGTAAAATGGTCCAATTCAAGTAAGTTATTCATTTGGCATCATTCGAAGTGATAGAAATCAAGTTTTAATGAAAATTATCATACTCTGCCAAAACATGCTTTTCAGCCTCTGAAAAGCACATTTTGGCCATAAAAACTGAAAATGTCCCCTGCAACCAAACGAACTGTCGGAGACACAAATCTACAATGGACATAGTGTAAAATGGTCCAATTCAAGTAAGTTATTCATTTGGCATCATTCGAAGTGATAGAAATTAAGTTTTAATGAAAATTATCATACTCTGCCAAAACATGCTTTTCAGCCTCTGAAAAGCACATTTTGGCCATAAAAACTGAAAATGTCCCCTGCAACCAAACGAACTGTTGGAGACACAAATCTACAATGGACATAGTGTAAAATGGTCCAATTCAAGTAAGTTATTCATTTGGCATCATTCGAAGTGATAGAAATTAAGTTTTAATGAAAATCATCATACTTGGCCAAAACATGCTTTTCAGCCCCTGAAAAGCACATTTTGGCCATAAAAACTGAATATGTCCCCTGCAACCAAACAAACTGTCGGAGACACAAATCTACAATGGACATAGTGTAAAATGGTCCAATTCAAGTAAGTTATTCATTTGGCATCATTCGAAGTGATAGAAATTAAGTTTTAATGAAAATTATCATACTCGGCCAAAACATGCTTTTCAGCCTCTGAAAAGCACATTTTGGCCATAAAAACTGAAAATGTCCCCTGCAACCAAACGAACTGTCGGAGACACAAATCTACAATGGACATAGTGTAAAATGGTCCAATTCAAGTAAGTTATTCATTTGGCATCAATCGAAGTGATAGAAATCAAGTTTTAATGAAAATTATCAAACTCGGCCAAAACATGCTTTTCAGCCCCTGAAAAGCACATTTTGGCCTTAAAAACTGAATATGTCCCCTGCAACCAAACGAACTGTCAGAGACACAAATCTACAATGGACATAGTGTAAAATGGTCCAATTCAAGCAAATTATTCATTTGGCATCATTCGAAGTGATAGAAATCAAGTTTTAATGAAAATTATCATACTCGGCCAAAACATGCTTTTTAGCCCCTGAAAAGCACATTTTGGCCATAAAAACTGAATATGTCCCCTGCAACCAAACGAACTGTCGGAGACACAAATCTACAATTGACATAGTGTAAAATGGTCCAATTCAAGTAAGTTATTCATTTGGCATCATTCGAATGGATAGAAATCAAGTTTTAATGAAAATTATCATACTCTGCCAAAACGTGCTTTTCAGCCCCTGAAAAGCACATTTTGGCCATAAAAACTGAATATGTCCCCTGCAACCAAACGAACTGTCGGAGACACAAATCTACAATGGACATAGTGTAAAATGGTCCAATTCAAGTAAGTTATTCATTTGGCATCAATCGAAGTGATAGAAATCAAGTTTTAATGAAAATTATCAAACTCGGCCAAAACATGCTTTTCAGCCCCTGAAAAGCACATTTTGGCCATAAAAACTGAATATGTCCCCTGCAACCAAACGAACTGTCAGAGACACAAATCTACAATGGACATAGTCTAAAATGGTCCAATTCAAGTAAGTTATTCATTTGGCATCATTCGAAGTGATAAATTAAGTTTTAATGAAAATTATCATACTCTGCCAAAACATGCTTTTCAGCCTCTGAAAAGCACATTTTGGCCATAAAAACTGAAAATGTCCCCTGCAACCAAACGAACTGTCGGAGACACAAATCTACAATGGACATAGTGTAAAATGGTCCAATTCAAGTAAGTTATTCATTTGGCATCATTCGAATGGATAGAAATCAAGTTTTAATGAAAATTATCATACTCTGCCAAAACGTGCTTTTCAGCCCCTGAAAAGCACATTTTGGCCATAAAAACTGAATATGTCCCCTGCAACCAAACGAACTGTCAGAGACACAAATCTACAATGGACATAGTGTAAAATGGTCCAATTCAAGTAAATTATTCATTTGGCATCATTCGAAGTGATAGAAATCAAGTTTTAATGAAAATTATCATACTCGGCCAAAACATGCTTTTCAGCCTCTGAAAAGCACATTTTGGCCATAAAAACTGAATATGTCCCCTGCAACCAAACGAACTGTCAGAGACACAAATCTACAATGGACATAGTGTAAAATGGTCCAATTCAAGTAAATTATTCATTTGGCATCATTCGAAGTGATAGAAATCAAGTTTTAATGAAAATTATCATACTCGGCCAAAACATGCTTTTTAGCCCCTGAAAAGCACATTTTGGCCATAAAAACTGAATATGTCCCCTGCAACCAAACGAACTGTCGGAGACACAAATCTACAATTGACATAGTGTAAAATGGTCCAATTCAAGTAAGTTATTCATTTGGCATCATTCGAATGGATAGAAATCAAGTTTTAATGAAAATTATCATACTCTGCCAAAACGTGCTTTTCAGCCCCTGAAAAGCACATTTTGGCCATAAAAACTGAATATGTCCCCTGCAACCAAACGAACTGTCGGAGACACAAATCTACAATGGACATAGTGTAAAATGGTCCAATTCAAGTAAGTTATTCATTTGGCATCAATCGAAGTGATAGAAATCAAGTTTTAATGAAAATTATCAAACTCGGCCAAAACATGCTTTTCAGCCCCTGAAAAGCACATTTTGGCCATAAAAACTGAATATGTCCCCTGCAACCAAACGAACTGTCAGAGACACAAATCTACAATGGACATAGTCTAAAATGGTCCAATTCAAGTAAGTTATTCATTTGGCATCATTCGAAGTGATAAATTAAGTTTTAATGAAAATTATCATACTCTGCCAAAACATGCTTTTCAGCCTCTGAAAAGCACATTTTGGCCATAAAAACTGAAAATGTCCCCTGCAACCAAACGAACTGTCGGAGACACAAATCTACAATGGATATAGTGTAAAATGGTCCAATTCAAGTAAGTTATTCATTTGGCATCATTCGAAGTGATGGAAATGAAGTTTTAATGAAAATTATCATACTCGGCCAAAACATGCTTTTCAGCCTCTGAAAAGCACATTTTGGCCATAAAAACTGAAAATGTCCCCTGCAACCAAACGAACTGTCGGAGACACAAATCTACAATGGACATAGTGTAAAATGGTCCAATTCAAGTAAGTTATTCATTTGGCATCATTCGAAGTGATAGAAATCAAGTTTTAATGAAAATTACCATACTCGGCCAAAACATGCTTTTCAGCCCCGAAAAGCACATTTTGGCCTTAAAAACTGAATATGTCCCCTGCAACCAAACGAACTGTCAGAGATACAAATCTACAATGGACATAGTGTAAAATGGTCCAATTCAAGCAAATTATTCATTTGGCATCATTCGAAGTGATAGAAATCAAGTTTTAATGAAAATTATCATACTCGGCCAAAACATGCTTTTCAGCCTCTGAAAAGCACATTTTGGCCATAAAAACTGAAAATGTCCCCTGCAACCAAACGAACTGTCGGAGACACAAATCTACAATGGACATAGTGTAAAATGGTCCAATTCAAGTAAGTTATTCATTTGGCATCATTCGAATGGATAGAAATCAAGTTTTAATGAAAATTATCATACTCTGCCAAAACGTGCTTTTCAGCCCCTGAAAAGCACATTTTGGCCATAAAAACTGAATATGTCCCCTGCAACCAAACGAACTGTCGGAGACACAAATCTACAATTGACATAGTGTAAAATGGTCCAATTCAAGTAAGTTATTCATTTGGCATCATTCGAAGTGATAGAAATCAAGTTTTAATGAAAATTATCATACTCGGCCAAAACATGCTTTTCAGCCCCTGAAAAGCACATTTTGGCCATAAAAACTGAATATGTCCCCTGCAACCAAACGAACTGTCAGAGACACAAATCTACAATGGACATAGTGTAAAATGGTCCAATTCAAGTAAGTTATTCATTTGGCATCATTCGAAGTGATAAATTAAGTTTTAATGAAAATTATCATACTCTGCCAAAACATGCTTTTCAGCCTCTGAAAAGCACATTTTGGCCATATAAACTGAAAATGTCCCCTGCAACCAAACGAACTGTCGGAGACACAAATCTACAATGGACATAGTGTAAAATGGTCCAATTCAAGTAAGTTATTCATTTGGCATCATTCGAAGTGATAGAAATTAAGTTTTAATGAAAATCATCATACTCGGCCAAAACATGCTTTTCAGCCTCTGAAAAGCACATTTTGGCCATAAAAACTGAAAATGTCCCCTGCAACCAAACGAACTGTCGGAGACACAAATCTACAATTGACATAGTGTAAAATGGTCCAATTCAAGTAAGTTATTCATTTGGCATCATTCGAAGTGATAGAAATCAAGTTTTAATGAAAATTATCATACTCGGCCAAAACATGCTTTTCAGCCCCTGAAAAGCACATTTTGGCCATAAAAACTGAATATGTCCCCTGCAACCAAACGAACTGTCAGAGACACAAATCTACAACGGACATAGTGTAAAATGGTCCAATTCAAGTAAGTTATTCATTTGGCATCATTCGAAGTGATAGAAATTAAGTTTTAATGAAAATTATCATACTCGGCCAAAACATGCTTTTCAGCCTCTGCAAAGCACATTTTGGCCATAAAAACTGAAAATGTCCCCTGCAACCAAACGAACTGTCGGAGACACAAATCTACAATGGACATAGTGTAAAATGGTCCAATTCAAGTAAGTTATTCATTTGGCATCAATCGAAGTGATAGAAATCAAGTTTTAATGAAAATTATCAAACTCGGCCAAAACATGCTTTTCAGCCCCTGAAAAGCACATTTTGGCCTTAAAAACTGAATATGTCCCCTGCAACCAAACGAACTGTCAGAGACAGAAATCTACAATGGACATAGTGTAAAATGGTCCAATTCAAGCAAATTATTCATTTGGCATCATTCGAAGTGATAGAAATCAAGTTTTAATGAAAATTATCATACTCGGCCAAAACATGCTTTTCAGCCTCTGAAAAGCACATTTTGGCCATAAAAACTGAAAATGTCCCCTGCAACCAAACGAACTGTCGGAGACACAAATCTACAATGGACATAGTGTAAAATGGTCCAATTCAAGTAAGTTATTCATTTGGCATCATTCGAATGGATAGAAATCAAGTTTTAATGAAAATTATCATACTCTGCCAAAACGTGCTTTTCAGCCCCTGAAAAGCACATTTTGGCCATAAAAACTGAATATGTCCCCTGCAACCAAACGAACTGTCGGAGACACAAATCTACAATTGACATAGTGTAAAATGGTCCAATTCAAGTAAGTTATTCATTTGGCATCATTCGAAGTGATAGAAATCAAGTTTTAATGAAAATTATCATACTCGGCCAAAACATGCTTTTCAGCCCCTGAAAAGCACATTTTGGCCATAAAAACTGAATATGTCCCCTGCAACCAAACGAACTGTCAGAGACACAAATCTACAATGGACATAGTGTAAAATGGTCCAATTCAAGTAAGTTATTCATTTGGCATCATTCGAAGTGATAAATTAAGTTTTAATGAAAATTATCATACTCTGCCAAAACATGCTTTTCAGCCTCTGAAAAGCACATTTTGGCCATATAAACTGAAAATGTCCCCTGCAACCAAACGAACTGTCGGAGACACAAATCTACAATGGACATAGTGTAAAATGGTCCAATTCAAGTAAGTTATTCATTTGGCATCATTCGAAGTGATAGAAATTAAGTTTTAATGAAAATCATCATACTCGGCCAAAACATGCTTTTCAGCCCCTGAAAAGCACATTTTGGCTATAAAAACTGAAAATGTCCCCTGCAACCAAACGAACTGTCGGAGACACAAATCTACAATGGACATAGTGTAAAATGGTCCAATTCAAGTAAGTTATTCATTTGGCATCATTCGAATGGATAGAAATCAAGTTTTAATGAAAATTATCATACTCTGCCAAAACGTGCTTTTCAGCCCCTGAAAAGCACATTTTGGCCATAAAAACTGAATTTGTCCCCTGCAACCAAACGAACTGTCAGAGACACAAATCTACAATGGACATAGTGTAAAATGGTCCAATTCAAGTAAATTATTCATTTGGCATCATTCGAAGTGATAGAAATCAAGTTTTAATGAAAATTATCATACTCGGCCAAAACATGCTTTTCAGCCTCTGAAAAGCACATTTTGGCCATAAAAACTGAAAATGTCCCCTGCAACCAAACGAACTGTCGGAGACACAAATCTACAATTGACATAGTGTAAAATGGTCCAATTCAATTAAGTTATTCATTTGGCATCATTCGAAGTGATAGAAATCAAGTTTTAATGAAAATTATCATACTCGGCCAAAACATGCTTTTCAGCCCCTGAAAAGCACATTTTGGCCATAAAAACTGAAAATGTCCCCTGCAACCAAACGAACTGTCGGAGACACAAATCTACAATGGACATAGTGTAAAATGGTCCAATTCAAGTAAGTTATTCATTTGGCATCATTCGAAGTGATGGAAATGAAGTTTTAATGAAAATTATCATACTCGGCCAAAACATGCTTTTCAGCCTCTGAAAAGCACATTTTGGCCATAAAAACTGAAAATGTCCCCTGCAACCAAACGAACTGTCGGAGACACAAATCTACAATGGACATAGTGTAAAATGGTCCAATTCAAGTAAGTTATTCATTTGGCATCATTCGAATGGATAGAAATCAAGTTTTAATGAAAATTATCATACTCTGCCAAAACGTGCTTTTCAGCCCCTGAAAAGCACATTTTGGCCATAAAAACTGAATATGTCCCCTGCAACCAAACGAACTGTCAGAGACACAAATCTACAATGGACATAGTGTAAAATGGTCCAATTCAAGTAAATTATTCATTTGGCATCATTCGAAGTGATAGAAATCAAGTTTTAATGAAAATTATCATACTCGGCCAAAACATGCTTTTCAGCCTCTGAAAAGCACATTTTGGCCATAAAAACTGAATATGTCCCCTGCAACCAAACGAACTGTCAGAGACACAAATCTACAATGGACATAGTGTAAAATGGTCCAATTCAAGTAAATTATTCATTTGGCATCATTCGAAGTGATAGAAATCAAGTTTTAATGAAAATTATCATACTCGGCCAAAACATGCTTTTTAGCCCCTGAAAAGCACATTTTGGCCATAAAAACTGAATATGTCCCCTGCAACCAAACGAACTGTCGGAGACACAAATCTACAATTGACATAGTGTAAAATGGTCCAATTCAAGTAAGTTATTCATTTGGCATCATTCGAATGGATAGAAATCAAGTTTTAATGAAAATTATCATACTCTGCCAAAACGTGCTTTTCAGCCCCTGAAAAGCACATTTTGGCCATAAAAACTGAATATGTCCCCTGCAACCAAACGAACTGTCGGAGACACAAATCTACAATGGACATAGTGTAAAATGGTCCAATTCAAGTAAGTTATTCATTTGGCATCAATCGAAGTGATAGAAATCAAGTTTTAATGAAAATTATCATACTCGGCCAAAACATGCTTTTCAGCCCCTGAAAAGCACATTTTGGCCATAAAAACTGAATATGTCCCCTGCAACCAAACGAACTGTCAGAGACACAAATCTACAATGGACATAGTCTAAAATGGTCCAATTCAAGTAAGTTATTCATTTGGCATCATTCGAAGTGATAAATTAAGTTTTAATGAAAATTATCATACTCTGCCAAAACATGCTTTTCAGCCTCTGAAAAGCACATTTTGGCCATAAAAACTGAAAATGTCCCCTGCAACCAAACGAACTGTCGGAGACACAAATCTACAATGGACATAGTGTAAAATGGTCCAATTCAAGTAAGTTATTCATTTGGCATCATTCGAAGTGATGGAAATGAAGTTTTAATGAAAATTATCATACTCGGCCAAAACATGCTTTTCAGCCTCTGAAAAGCACATTTTGGCCATAAAAACTGAAAATGTCCCCTGCAACCAAACGAACTGTCGGAGACACAAATCTACAATGGACATAGTGTAAAATGGTCCAATTCAAGTAAGTTATTCATTTGGCATCATTCGAAGTGATAGAAATCAAGTTTTAATGAAAATTACCATACTCGGCCAAAACATGCTTTTCAGCCCCGAAAAGCACATTTTGGCCTTAAAAACTGAATATGTCCCCTGCAACCAAACGAACTGTCAGAGATACAAATCTACAATGGACATAGTGTAAAATGGTCCAATTCAAGCAAATTATTCATTTGGCATCATTCGAAGTGATAGAAATCAAGTTTTAATGAAAATTATCATACTCGGCCAAAACATGCTTTTCAGCCTCTGAAAAGCACATTTTGGCCATAAAAACTGAAAATGTCCCCTGCAACCAAACGAACTGTCGGAGACACAAATCTACAATGGACATAGTGTAAAATGGTCCAATTCAAGTAAGTTATTCATTTGGCATCATTCGAATGGATAGAAATCAAGTTTTAATGAAAATTATCATACTCTGCCAAAACGTGCTTTTCAGCCCCTGAAAAGCACATTTTGGCCATAAAAACTGAATATGTCCCCTGCAACCAAACGAACTGTCGGAGACACAAATCTACAATTGACATAGTGTAAAATGGTCCAATTCAAGTAAGTTATTCATTTGGCATCATTCGAAGTGATAGAAATCAAGTTTTAATGAAAATTATCATACTCGGCCAAAACATGCTTTTCAGCCCCTGAAAAGCACATTTTGGCCATAAAAACTGAATATGTCCCCTGCAACCAAACGAACTGTCAGAGACACAAATCTACAATGGACATAGTGTAAAATGGTCCAATTCAAGTAAGTTATTCATTTGGCATCATTCGAAGTGATAAATTAAGTTTTAATGAAAATTATCATACTCTGCCAAAACATGCTTTTCAGCCTCTGAAAAGCACATTTTGGCCATATAAACTGAAAATGTCCCCTGCAACCAAACGAACTGTCGGAGACACAAATCTACAATGGACATAGTGTAAAATGGTCCAATTCAAGTAAGTTATTCATTTGGCATCATTCGAAGTGATAGAAATTAAGTTTTAATGAAAATCATCATACTCGGCCAAAACATGCTTTTCAGCCTCTGAAAAGCACATTTTGGCCATAAAAACTGAAAATGTCCCCTGCAACCAAACGAACTGTCGGAGACACAAATCTACAATTGACATAGTGTAAAATGGTCCAATTCAAGTAAGTTATTCATTTGGCATCATTCGAAGTGATAGAAATCAAGTTTTAATGAAAATTATCATACTCTGCCAAAACATGCTTTTCAGCCTCTGAAAAGCACATTTTGGCCATAAAAACTGAAAATGTCCCCTGCAACCAAACGAACTGTCGGAGACACAAATCTAAAATGGACATAGTGTAAAATGGTCCAATTCAAGTAAATTATTCATTTGGCATCATTCGAAGTGATAGAAATTAAGTTTTAATGAAAATTATCATACTCGGCCAAAACATGCTTTTCAGCCTCTGCAAAGCACATTTTGGCCATAAAAACTGAAAATGTCCCCTGCAACCAAACGAACTGTCGGAGACACAAATCTACAATGGACATAGTGTAAAATGGTCCAATTCAAGTAAGTTATTCATTTGGCATCAATCGAAGTGATAGAAATCAAGTTTTAATGAAAATTATCAAACTCGGCCAAAACATGCTTTTCAGCCCCTGAAAAGCACATTTTGGCCTTAAAAACTGAATATGTCCCCTGCAACCAAACGAACTGTCAGAGACAGAAATCTACAATGGACATAGTGTAAAATGGTCCAATTCAAGCAAATTATTCATTTGGCATCATTCGAAGTGATAGAAATCAAGTTTTAATGAAAATTATCATACTCGGCCAAAACATGCTTTTCAGCCTCTGAAAAGCACATTTTGGCCATAAAAACTGAAAATGTCCCCTGCAACCAAACGAACTGTCGGAGACACAAATCTACAATGGACATAGTGTAAAATGGTCCAATTCAAGTAAGTTATTCATTTGGCATCATTCGAATGGATAGAAATCAAGTTTTAATGAAAATTATCATACTCTGCCAAAACGTGCTTTTCAGCCCCTGAAAAGCACATTTTGGCCATAAAAACTGAATATGTCCCCTGCAACCAAACGAACTGTCGGAGACACAAATCTACAATTGACATAGTGTAAAATGGTCCAATTCAAGTAAGTTATTCATTTGGCATCATTCGAAGTGATAGAAATCAAGTTTTAATGAAAATTATCATACTCGGCCAAAACATGCTTTTCAGCCCCTGAAAAGCACATTTTGGCCATAAAAACTGAATATGTCCCCTGCAACCAAACGAACTGTCAGAGACACAAATCTACAATGGACATAGTGTAAAATGGTCCAATTCAAGTAAGTTATTCATTTGGCATCATTCGAAGTGATAAATTAAGTTTTAATGAAAATTATCATACTCTGCCAAAACATGCTTTTCAGCCTCTGAAAAGCACATTTTGGCCATATAAACTGAAAATGTCCCCTGCAACCAAACGAACTGTCGGAGACACAAATCTACAATGGACATAGTGTAAAATGGTCCAATTCAAGTAAGTTATTCATTTGGCATCATTCGAAGTGATAGAAATTAAGTTTTAATGAAAATCATCATACTCGGCCAAAACATGCTTTTCAGCCCCTGAAAAGCACATTTTGGCCATAAAAACTGAAAATGTCCCCTGCAACCAAACGAACTGTCGGAGACACAAATCTACAATGGACATAGTGTAAAATGGTCCAATTCAAGTAAGTTATTCATTTGGCATCATTCGAATGGATAGAAATCAAGTTTTAATGAAAATTATCATACTCTGCCAAAACGTGCTTTTCAGCCCCTGAAAAGCACATTTTGGCCATAAAAACTGAATTTGTCCCCTGCAACCAAACGAACTGTCAGAGACACAAATCTACAATGGACATAGTGTAAAATGGTCCAATTCAATTAAGTTATTCATTTGGCATCATTCGAAGTGATAGAAATCAAGTTTTAATGAAAATTATCATACTCGGCCAAAACATGCTTTTCAGCCCCTGAAAAGCACATTTTGGCCATAAAAACTGAATATGTCCCCTGCAACCAAACGAACTGTCAGAGACACAAATCTACAACGGACATAGTGTAAAATGGTCCAATTCAAGTAAGTTATTCATTTGGCATCATTCGAAGTGATAGAAATTAAGTTTTAATGAAAATTATCATACTCTGCCAAAACATGCTTTTCAGCCTCTGAAAAGCACATTTTGGCCATAAAAACTGAAAATGTCCCCTGCAACCAAACGAACTGTCGGAGACACAAATCTACAATGGACATAGTGTAAAATGGTCCAATTCAAGTAAGTTATTCATTTGGCATCATTCGAAGTGATAGAAATTAAGTTTTAATGAAAATTATCATACTCTGCCAAAACATGCTTTTCAGCCTCTGAAAAGCACATTTTGGCCATAAAAACTGAAAATGTCCCCTGCAACCAAACGAACTGTCGGAGACACAAATCTACAATGGACATAGTGTAAAATGGTCCAATTCAAGTAAATTATTCATTTGGCATCATTCGAAGTGATAGAAATTAAGTTTTAATGAAAATTATCATACTCGGCCAAAACATGCTTTTCAGCCTCTGCAAAGCACATTTTGGCCATAAAAACTGAAAATGTCCCCTGCAACCAAACGAACTGTCGGAGACACAAATCTACAATGGACATAGTGTAAAATGGTCCAATTCAAGTAAGTTATTCATTTGGCATCAATCGAAGTGATAGAAATCAAGTTTTAATGAAAATTATCAAACTCGGCCAAAACATGCTTTTCAGCCCCTGAAAAGCACATTTTGGCCTTAAAAACTGAATATGTCCCCTGCAACCAAACGAACTGTCAGAGACACAAATCTACAATGGACATAGTGTAAAATGGTCCAATTCAAGCAAATTATTCATTTGGCATCATTCGAAGTGATAGAAATCAAGTTTTAATGAAAATTATCATACTCGGCCAAAACATGCTTTTCAGCCTCTGAAAAGCACATTTTGGCCATAAAAACTGAAAATGTCCCCTGCAACCAAACGAACTGTCGGAGACACAAATCTACAATGGACATAGTGTAAAATGGTCCAATTCAAGTAAGTTATTCATTTGGCATCATTCGAATGGATAGAAATCAAGTTTTAATGAAAATTATCATACTCTGCCAAAACGTGCTTTTCAGCCCCTGAAAAGCACATTTTGGCCATAAAAACTGAATATGTCCCCTTTACCTAGATCATAGGCGCCGTTCAAAGCGGCTGCTAGTTGCAGTGGCTCCCTAAACCCTCACTCGTATTCTGTGTTTTTAGGGCTTTTTTAGAGCTTTTTTATTCTTTATTTTGACATTTTATTGTCTCTTAAGATTTTACTTGTTACTTTGCTTTATATATTATATTCCAAACTTTAATGTTTTAAAACTTTACTTTCAAGACTCTACTCCGAGACTCAAGTTGTGCGAGAGGCAGTCTTTGAGCTATTAGTTTAGTTTATCTTTTGGGAATTCTGGACATTATATTTTGACCCACTCAGCCATGCCTCCGCTGTCTTACACAAAGGATCAGCTGTTAGCGCTACGCAACACCTGGATTCCCCTGGACCTGGACCTGGACCTCCCCGCGGAGTTAAAGAGGAAGAGAAGAGGATGCAGAGCTGGACGAAAATGTCAGGAGAGAAAGCGACGCTTCAGACCCAGCATTCCATCTATTATTATGGGGAACGTAAGATCTCTCCCCAATAAGATGGAAGAGCTAACGGCGCTGACCAAACAACAACGACAATATCGGAATATCTGCATTATGTGCTTCACGGAGACCTGGCTGAATGAACTAATTCCGGACTCTCTCGTCTCCTTGGACGGTTTTCAGCTGGTGAGGGCGGACAGAGATGCTGAGGAGAGCGGTAGGAAGAAAGGGGGGGGACTAGCTGTTTTTATTAATAGTAGATGGTGCAGCCCCGGGCACATTACTGTGAAGGAGCGACTCTGCACTCGAGATATCGAGCTAGTAGCTGTTAGCATCAGGCCGTTTTACATCCCCCGGGAGTTCTCGCACGTTATCATAATAACTGCGTATATACGTCCCTCGGCCGATGCGACAGTCGCCCGCGAGCTGCTTCACGCCACTGTGTCCCGGCTGCAAACGTCACACCCCCAGTCTCTCTTTCTTATCTCTGGTGACTTTAACCATGCTCCCTTGGCTTCTACTCTCCCCACCTTCACTCAGTTTGTGAAGTGCCACACCAGGGAACAAAAAACTCTGGACCTGCTGTATGCTAACACAAAGGAGGCATACAGCTCAGTCCCCCTCCCCCCACTGGGCCGCTCAGACCACAACCTGGTCCATCTGATCCCCACCTACATCCCTATGGTGAGGAAAATAAAACCTACCACGAGGATCATACAAAGATGGACCGAGGACACCAGCATGGTACTGAGGGACTGTTTTGAGACCACCGACTGGGAGGTGCTGTGCAATTCACATTGTAATGACATTGACAGCTTGACCCACTGCATCACAGATTATATTAACTTCTGTGTTGAGAACATTGTACCCTCCAAGAAGGTCCGTTGTTTCTCCAACAATAAGCCGTGGGTCACCAGGGATCTAAGGGCCCTCCTGAACAAGAAGAAGAGGGCTTTTAGGTCTGGGGAGAAAGAGAGCCTGAAAATGGTCCAGAAGGAGCTGAAGAGAGAGATAAGGAAGGGTAAGACCATCTACAGGAGGAAGCTGGAGAACCAACTCCAGAGAGGCAACACCAAAGAGGTCTGGAGGAGCTTGAGGACTATTTCGGGCCATGGAGGCAACAGCGAGAGAGACCCGGAGTCTGGCGGCGGGGAGTGGGCCAATGAACTGAATCAGTTCTTTAACAGATTCAGTCCTGCCCCCACTCCCCTGACCCCCCAGACCAGAAGCAACGCTCCCCCCTCATTCTCCTCCTCCTCCTCTTCCTCCCCCTCTTCCACCGGTCTCTGCATTACTGTCGATCAGGTGATAAAACAGCTCAAGAAGATCGAGGCAAGGAAGGCTACCGGTCCAGACGGCCTCAGCTCCAGACTACTGAGAGAGTGTGCGGATCAGCTTGGTATAGTGATTCTGCATATTTTCAACCTCAGCCTCAGTC
Source organism: Stigmatopora argus (assembly GCF_051989625.1). Classification (NCBI taxonomy): domain Eukaryota; kingdom Metazoa; phylum Chordata; class Actinopteri; order Syngnathiformes; family Syngnathidae; genus Stigmatopora; species Stigmatopora argus. The sequence continues at coordinate 18,908,086 of NC_135396.1, read as the reverse complement.
TGCAGAAGGTCCCCACCTTGTGGAAAACTTCCTGCGTGGTCCCAGTTCCTAAGACTGCGTACCCCAGGGAGCCAAACCACTTCAGGCCGGTAGCATTAACCTCTCACCTGATCAAGACATTGGAGAGAATCATCCTCAATCACCTCAGCCCCCTGATGAATGCAGAGCTGGACCCTCTGCAGTTCGCCTATCGTCCAGGCATTGGTGTGGAAGATGCTACCACCTACCTGATGCACAGGTCTCTTTCACACCTGGAGAACGCGGGAAGCACGCTGAGAATGATGTTTTTTGACCTCTCCAGTGCCTTCAACACCATTCAGCCGGTTCTACTGAGAGGGAAACTGGAAGAGGCTGGAGTAAGGAACCACCTAGCCGCATGGATCATCGACTTCCTCACTGACAGACCACAATATGTGAGACTCCAGGACTGTACGTCTGATGTGGTAGCTTGCAGCACGGGGGCCCCACAAGGCACAGTGCTCTCTCCACTCCTCTTCTCCCTCTACACATCGGACTTTAAACATAATACAGACACCTGCCACCTCCAGAAGTTCTCTGACGACACCGCTATTGTTGGACGAGTGACGGACGGGAACGACCTGGAGTACAGGGGAGTCATCACAGCCTTTGTTGACTGGTGTAGGCAAAACCACCTCTACATCAACACCAGTAAGACAAAGGAAATGGTCGTCGATTTTCGGAGGAATCCTCAACAGACCACTCAGGTGAACATCCAGGGTACAGACATTGAAATCGTGGAGAATTTTAAGTACCTGGGTGTTCACCTCAACAACAAACTAGACTGGTCCACAAACACAGATGCCCTGTACAAGAGGGGCCAGAGCCGCCTCTACCTACTGAGGAGTCTACGGTCCTTTGGAGTGTGCAGGACACTGCTGAGGACTTTCTACGACACTGTGGTGGCCTCTGCAGTGTTTTATGCAGTGCTTTGTTGGGGATCCGGGAGCACGGAGAGGGACAGGAACAGGCTGAATAAGCTGGTCAGGAGGGCCAGCTCTGTTCTGGGCTGTCCTTTGGACTCTGTGGAGGAAGTGGGAGAGCGGAGGATGCTGACCAGGATGATGTCCATCATGGACAGCACCTCCCACCCCCTGCATGAGTCTGTGGAGTCCCTCCGAAGCTCCTTTAGCAATAGACTGCGGCACCCTCATTGCAGGAAGGAGCGCTTCCGCAGATCCTTCCTCCCATCAGCTGTCAGGCTCTTTAACAAAAAAATGGCTTTGTGTTAAGACCTACCGTATGCATGCATGTACATTTATGTGTATGTATGTATGTATATATGTCCTAAGCAACACGCTTATTTGATTATATATTTATTCATGTATTTATTTCTTGACCTACTTATTACCTATCTATTACCTATCTATTTATGTCTAAAATGCCTTTCCTATTCCTGCATCCTCACCCTCTTGCCACTGGAACAACGAAATTTCCCGAATACGGGATGAATAAAGTTATCCAATCCAATCCAATCCAATCCAACCAAACGAACTGTCAGAGACACAAATCTACAACGGACATAGTGTAAAATGGTCCAATTCAAGTAAGTTATTCATTTGGCATCATTCGAAGTGATAGAAATTAAGTTTTAATGAAAATTATCATACTCTGCCAAAACATGCTTTTCAGCCTCTGAAAAGCACATTTTGGCCATAAAAACTGAAAATGTCCCCTGCAACCAAACGAACTGTCGGAGACACAAATCTACAATGGACATAGTGTAAAATGGTCCAATTCAAGTAAGTTATTCATTTGGCATCATTCGAAGTGATAGAAATCAAGTTTTAATGAAAATTATCATACTCTGCCAAAACATGCTTTTCAGCCTCTGAAAAGCACATTTTGGCCATAAAAACTGAAAATGTCCCCTGCAACCAAACGAACTGTCGGAGACACAAATCTACAATGGACATAGTGTAAAATGGTCCAATTCAAGTAAGTTATTCATTTGGCATCATTCGAAGTGATAGAAATTAAGTTTTAATGAAAATTATCATACTCTGCCAAAACATGCTTTTCAGCCTCTGAAAAGCACATTTTGGCCATAAAAACTGAAAATGTCCCCTGCAACCAAACGAACTGTTGGAGACACAAATCTACAATGGACATAGTGTAAAATGGTCCAATTCAAGTAAGTTATTCATTTGGCATCATTCGAAGTGATAGAAATTAAGTTTTAATGAAAATCATCATACTTGGCCAAAACATGCTTTTCAGCCCCTGAAAAGCACATTTTGGCCATAAAAACTGAATATGTCCCCTGCAACCAAACAAACTGTCGGAGACACAAATCTACAATGGACATAGTGTAAAATGGTCCAATTCAAGTAAGTTATTCATTTGGCATCAATCGAAGTGATAGAAATCAAGTTTTAATGAAAATTATCAAACTCGGCCAAAACATGCTTTTCAGCCCCTGAAAAGCACATTTTGGCCTTAAAAACTGAATATGTCCCCTGCAACCAAACGAACTGTCAGAGACACAAATCTACAATGGACATAGTGTAAAATGGTCCAATTCAAGCAAATTATTCATTTGGCATCATTCGAAGTGATAGAAATTAAGTTTTAATGAAAATTATCATACTCTGCCAAAACATGCTTTTCAGCCTCTGAAAAGCACATTTTGGCCATAAAAACTGAAAATGTCCCCTGCAACCAAACGAACTGTCGGAGACACAAATCTACAATGGACATAGTGTAAAATGGTCCAATTCAAGTAAGTTATTCATTTGGCATCATTCGAAGTGATAGAAATTAAGTTTTAATGAAAATCATCATACTTGGCCAAAACATGCTTTTCAGCCCCTGAAAAGCACATTTTGGCCATAAAAACTGAATATGTCCCCTGCAACCAAACAAACTGTCGGAGACACAAATCTACAATGGACATAGTGTAAAATGGTCCAATTCAAGTAAGTTATTCATTTGGCATCATTCGAAGTGATAGAAATCAAGTTTTAATGAAAATTATCATACTCGGCCAAAACATGCTTTTCAGCCTCTGAAAAGCACATTTTGGCCATAAAAACTGAATATGTCCCCTGCAACCAAACGAACTGTCAGAGATACAAATCTACAATGGACATAGTGTAAAATGGTCCAATTCAAGTAAATTATTCATTTGGCATCATTCGAAGTGATAGAAATTAAGTTTTAATGAAAATTATCATACTCGGCCAAAACATGCTTTTCAGCCTCTGAAAAGCACATTTTGGCCATAAAAACTGAAAATGTCCCCTGCAACCAAACGAACTGTCGGAGACACAAATCTACAATGGACATAGTGTAAAATGGTCCAATTCAAGTAAGTTATTCATTTGGCATCAATCGAAGTGATAGAAATCAAGTTTTAATGAAAATTATCAAACTCGGCCAAAACATGCTTTTCAGCCTCTGAAAAGCACATTTTGGCCATAAAAACTGAAAATGTCCCCTGCAACCAAACGAACTGTCGGAGACACAAATCTACAATGGACATAGTGTAAAATGGTCCAATTCAAGTAAGTTATTCATTTGGCATCATTCGAAGTGATAGAAATTAAGTTTTAATGAAAATCATCATACTTGGCCAAAACATGCTTTTCAGCCCCTGAAAAGCACATTTTGGCCATAAAAACTGAATATGTCCCCTGCAACCAAACAAACTGTCGGAGACACAAATCTACAATGGACATAGTGTAAAATGGTCCAATTCAAGTAAGTTATTCATTTGGCATCATTCGAAGTGATAGAAATCAAGTTTTAATGAAAATTATCATACTCGGCCAAAACATGCTTTTCAGCCTCTGAAAAGCACATTTTGGCCATAAAAACTGAAAATGTCCCCTGCAACCAAACGAACTGTCGGAGACACAAATCTACAATGGACATAGTGTAAAATGGTCCAATTCAAGTAAGTTATTCATTTGGCATCATTCGAAGTGATAGAAATCAAGTTTTAATGAAAATTATCATACTCGGCCAAAACATGCTTTTCAGCCTCTGAAAAGCACATTTTGGCCATAAAAACTGAAAATGTCCCCTGCAACCAAACGAACTGTCGGAGACACAAATCTACAATGGACATAGTGTAAAATGGTCCAATTCAAGTAAGTTATTCATTTGGCATCATTCGAATGGATAGAAATCAAGTTTTAATGAAAATTATCATACTCTGCCAAAACGTGCTTTTCAGCCCCTGAAAAGCACATTTTGGCCATAAAAACTGAATATGTCCCCTGCAACCAAACGAACTGTAAGAGACACAAATCTACAATGGACATAGTGTAAAATGGTCCAATTCAAGTAAATTATTCATTTGGCATCATTCGAAGTGATAGAAATCAAGTTTTAATGAAAATTATCATACTCGGCCAAAACATGCTTTTCAGCCTCTGAAAAGCACATTTTGGCCATAAAAACTGAAAATGTCCCCTGCAACCAAACGAACTGTCGGAGACACAAATCTACAATGGACATAGTGTAAAATGGTCCAATTCAAGTAAGTTATTCATTTGGCATCATTCGAATGGATAGAAATCAAGTTTTAATGAAAATTATCATACTCTGCCAAAACGTGCTTTTCAGCCCCTGAAAAGCACATTTTGGCCATAAAAACTGAATATGTCCCCTGCAACCAAACGAACTGTAAGAGACACAAATCTACAATGGACATAGTGTAAAATGGTCCAATTCAAGTAAATTATTCATTTGGCATCATTCGAAGTGATAGAAATCAAGTTTTAATGAAAATTATCATACTCGGCCAAAACATGCTTTTCAGCCTCTGAAAAGCACATTTTGGCCATAAAAACTGAAAATGTCCCCTGCAACCAAACGAACTGTCGGAGACACAAATCTACAATTGACATAGTGTAAAATGGTCCAATTCAAGTAAGTTATTCATTTGGCATCATTCGAAGTGATAGAAATCAAGTTTTAATGAAAATTATCATACTCGGCCAAAACATGCTTTTCAGCCCCTGAAAAGCACATTTTGGCCATAAAAACTGAATATGTCCCCTGCAACCAAACGAACTGTCAGAGACACAAATCTACAACGGACATAGTGTAAAATGGTCCAATTCAAGTAAGTTATTCATTTGGCATCATTCGAAGTGATAGAAATTAAGTTTTAATGAAAATTATCATACTCTGCCAAAACATGCTTTTCAGCCTCTGAAAAGCACATTTTGGCCATAAAAACTGAAAATGTCCCCTGCAACCAAACGAACTGTCGGAGACACAAATCTACAATGGACATAGTGTAAAATGGTCCAATTCAAGTAAGTTATTCATTTGGCATCATTCGAAGTGATAGAAATCAAGTTTTAATGAAAATTATCATACTCGGCCAAAACATGCTTTTCAGCCTCTGAAAAGCACATTTTGGCCATAAAAACTGAATATGTCCCCTGCAACCAAACGAACTGTCAGAGACACAAATCTACAATGGACATAGTGTAAAATGGTCCAATTCAAGTAAGTTATTCATTTGGCATCATTCGAAGTGATAGAAATCAAGTTTTAATGAAAATTATCATACTCGGCCAAAACATGCTTTTTAGCCCCTGAAAAGCACATTTTGGCCATAAAAACTGAATATGTCCCCTGCAACCAAACGAACTGTCAGAGACACAAATCTACAATGGACATAGTGTAAAATGGTCCAATTCAAGTAAGTTATTCATTTGGCATCATTTGAAGTGATAGAAATTAAGTTTTAATGAAAATTATCATACTCTGCCAAAACATGCTTTTCAGCCTCTGAAAAGCACATTTTGGCCATAAAAACTGAAAATGTCCCCTGCAACCAAACGAACTGTTGGAGACACAAATCTACAATGGACATAGTGTAAAATGGTCCAATTCAAGTAAGTTATTCATTTGGCATCATTCGAAGTGATAGAAATTAAGTTTTAATGAAAATCATCATACTTGGCCAAAACATGCTTTTCAGCCCCTGAAAAGCACATTTTGGCCATAAAAACTGAATATGTCCCCTGCAACCAAACAAACTGTCGGAGACACAAATCTACAATGGACATAGTGTAAAATGGTCCAATTCAAGTAAGTTATTCATTTGGCATCATTCGAAGTGATAGAAATTAAGTTTTAATGAAAATTATCATACTCGGCCAAAACATGCTTTTCAGCCTCTGAAAAGCACATTTTGGCCATAAAAACTGAAAATGTCCCCTGCAACCAAACGAACTGTCGGAGACACAAATCTACAATGGACATAGTGTAAAATGGTCCAATTCAAGTAAGTTATTCATTTGGCATCAATCGAAGTGATAGAAATCAAGTTTTAATGAAAATTATCAAACTCGGCCAAAACATGCTTTTCAGCCCCTGAAAAGCACATTTTGGCCTTAAAAACTGAATATGTCCCCTGCAACCAAACGAACTGTCAGAGACACAAATCTACAATGGACATAGTGTAAAATGGTCCAATTCAAGCAAATTATTCATTTGGCATCATTCGAAGTGATAGAAATCAAGTTTTAATGAAAATTATCATACTCGGCCAAAACATGCTTTTCAGCCTCTGAAAAGCACATTTTGGCCATAAAAACTGAAAATGTCCCCTGCAACCAAACGAACTGTTGGAGACACAAATCTACAATGGACATAGTGTAAAATGGTCCAATTCAAGTAAGTTATTCATTTGGCATCATTCGAAGTGATAGAAATTAAGTTTTAATGAAAATCATCATACTTGGCCAAAACATGCTTTTCAGCCCCTGAAAAGCACATTTTGGCCATAAAAACTGAATATGTCCCCTGCAACCAAACAAACTGTCGGAGACACAAATCTACAATGGACATAGTGTAAAATGGTCCAATTCAAGTAAGTTATTCATTTGGCATCAATCGAAGTGATAGAAATCAAGTTTTAATGAAAATTATCAAACTCGGCCAAAACATGCTTTTCAGCCCCTGAAAAGCACATTTTGGCCTTAAAAACTGAATATGTCCCCTGCAACCAAACGAACTGTCAGAGACACAAATCTACAATGGACATAGTGTAAAATGGTCCAATTCAAGCAAATTATTCATTTGGCATCATTCGAAGTGATAGAAATTAAGTTTTAATGAAAATTATCATACTCTGCCAAAACATGCTTTTCAGCCTCTGAAAAGCACATTTTGGCCATAAAAACTGAAAATGTCCCCTGCAACCAAACGAACTGTCGGAGACACAAATCTACAATGGACATAGTGTAAAATGGTCCAATTCAAGTAAGTTATTCATTTGGCATCATTCGAAGTGATAGAAATTAAGTTTTAATGAAAATCATCATACTTGGCCAAAACATGCTTTTCAGCCCCTGAAAAGCACATTTTGGCCATAAAAACTGAATATGTCCCCTGCAACCAAACAAACTGTCGGAGACACAAATCTACAATGGACATAGTGTAAAATGGTCCAATTCAAGTAAGTTATTCATTTGGCATCATTCGAAGTGATAGAAATCAAGTTTTAATGAAAATTATCATACTCGGCCAAAACATGCTTTTCAGCCTCTGAAAAGCACATTTTGGCCATAAAAACTGAAAATGTCCCCTGCAACCAAACGAACTGTCGGAGACACAAATCTACAATGGACATAGTGTAAAATGGTCCAATTCAAGTAAGTTATTCATTTGGCATCATTCGAAGTGATAGAAATCAAGTTTTAATGAAAATTATCATACTCGGCCAAAACATGCTTTTCAGCCTCTGAAAAGCACATTTTGGCCATAAAAACTGAAAATGTCCCCTGCAACCAAACGAACTGTCGGAGACACAAATCTACAATGGACATAGTGTAAAATGGTCCAATTCAAGTAAGTTATTCATTTGGCATCATTCGAATGGATAGAAATCAAGTTTTAATGAAAATTATCATACTCTGCCAAAACGTGCTTTTCAGCCCCTGAAAAGCACATTTTGGCCATAAAAACTGAATATGTCCCCTGCAACCAAACGAACTGTAAGAGACACAAATCTACAATGGACATAGTGTAAAATGGTCCAATTCAAGTAAATTATTCATTTGGCATCATTCGAAGTGATAGAAATCAAGTTTTAATGAAAATTATCATACTCGGCCAAAACATGCTTTTCAGCCTCTGAAAAGCACATTTTGGCCATAAAAACTGAAAATGTCCCCTGCAACCAAACGAACTGTCGGAGACACAAATCTACAATTGACATAGTGTAAAATGGTCCAATTCAAGTAAGTTATTCATTTGGCATCATTCGAAGTGATAGAAATCAAGTTTTAATGAAAATTATCATACTCGGACAAAACATGCTTTTCAGCCCCTGAAAAGCACATTTTGGCCATAAAAACTGAATATGTCCCCTGCAACCAAACGAACTGTCAGAGACACAAATCTACAACGGACATAGTGTAAAATGGTCCAATTCAAGTAAGTTATTCATTTGGCATCATTCGAAGTGATAGAAATTAAGTTTTAATGAAAATTATCATACTCTGCCAAAACATGCTTTTCAGCCTCTGAAAAGCACATTTTGGCCATAAAAACTGAAAATGTCCCCTGCAACCAAACGAACTGTCGGAGACACAAATCTACAATGGACATAGTGTAAAATGGTCCAATTCAAGTAAGTTATTCATTTGGCATCATTCGAAGTGATAGAAATCAAGTTTTAATGAAAATTATCATACTCGGCCAAAACATGCTTTTCAGCCTCTGAAAAGCACATTTTGGCCATAAAAACTGAATATGTCCCCTGCAACCAAACGAACTGTCAGAGACACAAATCTACAATGGACATAGTGTAAAATGGTCCAATTCAAGTAAGTTATTCATTTGGCATCATTCGAAGTGATAGAAATCAAGTTTTAATAAAAATTATCATACTCGGCCAAAACATGCTTTTTAGCCCCTGAAAAGCACATTTTGGCCATAAAAACTGAATATGTCCCCTGCAACCAAACGAACTGTCAGAGACACAAATCTACAATGGACATAGTGTAAAATGGTCCAATTCAAGTAAGTTATTCATTTGGCATCATTCGAAGTGATAGAAATTAAGTTTTAATGAAAATTATCATACTCTGCCAAAACATGCTTTTCAGCCTCTGAAAAGCACATTTTGGCCATAAAAACTGAAAATGTCCCCTGCAACCAAACGAACTGTTGGAGACACAAATCTACAATGGGCATAGTGTAAAATGGTCCAATTCAAGTAAGTTATTCATTTGGCATCATTCGAAGTGATAGAAATTAAGTTTTAATGAAAATCATCATACTTGGCCAAAACATGCTTTTCAGCCCCTGAAAAGCACATTTTGGCCATAAAAACTGAATATGTCCCCTGCAACCAAACAAACTGTCGGAGACACAAATCTACAATGGACATAGTGTAAAATGGTCCAATTCAAGCAAATTATTCATTTGGCATCATTCGAATGGATAGAAATCAAGTTTTAATGAAAATTATCATACTCTGCCAAAACGTGCTTTTCAGCCCCTGAAAAGCACATTTTGGCCATAAAAACTGAATATGTCCCCTGCAACCAAACGAACTGTCAGAGACACAAATCTACAATGGACATAGTGTAAAATGGTCCAATTCAAGTAAGTTATTCATTTGGCATCATTCGAAGTGATAGAAATTAAGTTTTAATGAAAATTATCATACTCTGCCAAAACATGCTTTTCAGCCTCTGAAAAGCACATTTTGGCCATAAAAACTGAAAATGTCCCCTGCAACCAAACGAACTGTTGGAGACACAAATCTACAATGGACATAGTGTAAAATGGTCCAATTCAAGTAAGTTATTCATTTGGCATCATTCGAAGTGATAGAAATTAAGTTTTAATGAAAATCATCATACTTGGCCAAAACATGCTTTTCAGCCCCTGAAAAGCACATTTTGGCCATAAAAACTGAATATGTCCCCTGCAACCAAACAAACTGTCGGAGACACAAATCTACAATGGACATAGTGTAAAATGGTCCAATTCAAGCAAATTATTCATTTGGCATCATTCGAAGTGATAGAAATCAAGTTTTAATGAAAATTATCATACTCGGCCAAAACATGCTTTTCAGCCTCTGAAAAGCACATTTTGGCCATAAAAACTGAAAATGTCCCCTGCAACCAAACGAACTGTCGGAGACACAAATCTACAATGGACATAGTGTAAAATGGTCCAATTCAAGTAAGTTATTCATTTGGCATCATTCGAATGGATAGAAATCAAGTTTTAATGAAAATTATCATACTCTGCCAAAACGTGCTTTTCAGCCCCTGAAAAGCACATTTTGGCCATAAAAACTGAATATGTCCCCTGCAACCAAACGAACTGTCAGAGACACAAATCTACAATGGACATAGTGTAAAATGGTCCAATTCAAGTAAATTATTCATTTGGCATCATTCGAAGTGATAGAAATCAAGTTTTAATGAAAATTATCATACTCGGCCAAAACATGCTTTTCAGCCTCTGAAAAGCACATTTTGGCCATAAAAACTGAAAATGTCCCCTGCAACCAAACGAACTGTCGGAGACACAAATCTACAATGGACATAGTGTAAAATGGTCCAATTCAAGTAAGTTATTCATTTGGCATCAATCGAAGTGATAGAAATCAAGTTTTAATGAAAATTATCAAACTCGGCCAAAACATGCTTTTCAGCCCCTGAAAAGCACATTTTGGCCATAAAAACTGAATATGTCCCCTGCAACCAAACGAACTGTCAGAGACACAAATCTACAATGGACATAGTCTAAAATGGTCCAATTCAAGTAAGTTATTCATTTGGCATCATTCGAAGTGATAAATTAAGTTTTAATGAAAATTATCATACTCGGCCAAAACATGCTTTTCAGCCCCTGAAAAGCACATTTTGGCCTTAAAAACTGAATATGTCCCCTGCAACCAAACGAACTGTCAGAGACACAAATCTACAATGGACATAGTGTAAAATGGTCCAATTCAAGCAAATTATTCATTTGGCATCATTCGAAGTGATAGAAATCAAGTTTTAATGAAAATTATCATACTCGGCCAAAACATCCTTTTCAGCCTCTGAAAAGCACATTTTGGCCATAAAAACTGAAAATGTCCCCTGCAACCAAACGAACTGTCGGAGACACAAATCTACAATGGACATAGTGTAAAATGGTCCAATTCAAGTAAGTTATTCATTTGGCATCATTCGAATGGATAGAAATCAAGTTTTAATGAAAATTATCATACTCTGCCAAAACGTGCTTTTCAGCCCCTGAAAAGCACATTTTGGCCATAAAAACTGAATATGTCCCCTGCAACCAAACGAACTGTCAGAGACACAAATCTACAATGGACATAGTGTAAAATGGTCCAATTCAAGTAAATTATTCATTTGGCATCATTCGAAGTGATAGAAATCAAGTTTTAATGAAAATTATCATACTCGGCCAAAACATGCTTTTCAGCCTCTGAAAAGCACATTTTGGCCATAAAAACTGAAAATGTCCCCTGCAACCAAACGAACTGTCGGAGACACAAATCTACAATGGACATAGTGTAAAATGGTCCAATTCAAGTAAGTTATTCATTTGGCATCAATCGAAAGTGATAGAAATCAAGTTTTAATGAAAATTATCAAACTCGGCCAAAACATGCTTTTCAGCCCCTGAAAAGCACATTTTGGCCATAAAAACTGAATATGTCCCCTGCAACCAAACGAACTGTCAGAGACACAAATCTACAATGGACATAGTCTAAAATGGTCCAATTCAAGTAAGTTATTCATTTGGCATCATTCGAAGTGATAAATTAAGTTTTAATGAAAATTATCATACTCTGCCAAAACATGCTTTTCAGCCTCTGAAAAGCACATTTTGGCCATAAAAACTGAAAATGTCCCCTGCAACCAAACGAACTGTCGGAGACACAAATCTACAATGGACATAGTGTAAAATGGTCCAATTCAAGTAAGTTATTCATTTGGCATCATTCGAAGTGATGGAAATGAAGTTTTAATGAAAATTATCATACTCGGCCAAAACATGCTTTTCAGCCTCTGAAAAGCACATTTTGGCCATAAAAACTGAAAATGTCCCCTGCAACCAAACGAACTGTCGGAGACACAAATCTACAATGGACATAGTGTAAAATGGTCCAATTCAAGTAAGTTATTCATTTGGCATCATTCGAAGTGATAGAAATCAAGTTTTAATGAAAATTACCATACTCGGCCAAAACATGCTTTTCAGCCCCGAAAAGCACATTTTGGCCTTAAAAACTGAATATGTCCCCTGCAACCAAACGAACTGTCAGAGATACAAATCTACAATGGACATAGTGTAAAATGGTCCAATTCAAGTAAATTATTCATTTGGCATCATTCGAAGTGATAGAAATTAAGTTTTAATGAAAATTATCATACTCGGCCAAAACATGCTTTTCAGCCTCTGAAAAGCACATTTTGGCCATAAAAACTAAAAATGTCCCCTGCAACCAAACGAACTGTCGGAGACACAAATCTACAATGGACATAGTGTAAAATGGTCCAATTCAAGTAAGTTATTCATTTGGCATCATTCGAAGTGATAGAAATCAAGTTTTAATGAAAATTATCATACTCGGCCAAAACATGCTTTTCAGCCCCTGAAAAGCACATTTTGGCCATAAAAACTGAATATGTCCCCTGCAACCAAACGAACTGTCAGAGACACAAATCTACAACGGACATAGTGTAAAATGGTCCAATTCAAGTAAGTTATTCATTTGGCATCATTCGAAGTGATAAATTAAGTTTTAATGAAAATTATCATACTCTGCCAAAACATGCTTTTCAGCCTCTGAAAAGCACATTTTGGCCATAAAAACTGAAAATGTCCCCTGCAACCAAACGAACTGTCGGAGACACAAATCTACAATGGACATAGTGTAAAATGGTCCAATTCAAGTAAGTTATTCATTTGGCATCATTCGAAGTGATAGAAATTAAGTTTTAATGAAAATCATCATACTCGGCCAAAACATGCTTTTCAGCCCCTGAAAAGCACATTTTGGCCATAAAAACTGAAAATGTCCCCTGCAACCAAACGAACTGTCGGAGACACAAATCTACAATTGACATAGTGTAAAATGGTCCAATTCAAGTAAGTTATTCATTTGGCATCATTCGAAGTGATAGAAATCAAGTTTTAATGAAAATTATCATACTCGGCCAAAACATGCTTTTCAGCCTCTGAAAAGCACATTTTGGCCATAAAAACTGAAAATGTCCCCTGCAACCAAACGAACTGTCGGAGACACAAATCTACAATGGACATAGTGTAAAATGGTCCAATTCAAGTAAGTTATTCATTTGGCATCAATCGAAGTGATAGAAATCAAGTTTTAATGAAAATTATCAAACTCGGCCAAAACATGCTTTTCAGCCCCTGAAAAGCACATTTTGGCCTTAAAAACTGAATATATCCCCTGCAACCAAACGAACTGTCAGAGACACAAATCTACAATGGACATAGTGTAAAATGGTCCAATTCAAGCAAATTATTCATTTGGCATCATTCGAAGTGATAGAAATCAAGTTTTAATGAAAATTATCATACTCGGCCAAAACATGCTTTTCAGCCTCTGAAAAGCACATTTTGGCCATAAAAACTGAAAATGTCCCCTGCAACCAAACGAACTGTCGGAGACACAAATCTACAATGGACATAGTGTAAAATGGTCCAATTCAAGTAAGTTATTCATTTGGCATCATTCGAATGGATAGAAATCAAGTTTTAATGAAAATTATCATACTCTGCCAAAACGTGCTTTTCAGCCCCTGAAAAGCACATTTTGGCCATAAAAACTGAATATGTCCCCTGCAACCAAACGAACTGTCAGAGACACAAATCTACAATGGACATAGTGTAAAATGGTCCAATTCAAGTAAATTATTCATTTGGCATCATTCGAAGTGATAGAAATCAAGTTTTAATGAAAATTATCATACTCGGCCAAAACATGCTTTTCAGCCTCTGAAAAGCACATTTTGGCCCTAAAAACTGAAAATGTCCCCTGCAACCAAACGAACTGTCGGAGACACAAATCTACAATTGACATAGTGTAAAATGGTCCAATTCAAGTAAGTTATTCATTTGGCATCATTCGAAGTGATAGAAATCAAGTTTTAATGAAAATTATCATACTCGGCCAAAACATGCTTTTCAGCCCCTGAAAAGCACATTTTGGCCATAAAAACTGAATATGTCCCCTGCAACCAAACGAACTGTCAGAGACACAAATCTACAACGGACATAGTGTAAAATGGTCCAATTCAAGTAAGTTATTCATTTGGCATCATTCGAAGTGATAGAAATTAAGTTTTAATGAAAATTATCATACTCTGCCAAAACATGCTTTTCAGCCTCTGAAAAGCACATTTTGGCCATAAAAACTGAAAATGTCCCCTGCAACCAAACGAACTGTCGGAGACACAAATCTACAATGGACATAGTGTAAAATGGTCCAATTCAAGTAAGTTATTCATTTGGCATCATTCGAAGTGATAGAAATCAAGTTTTAATGAAAATTATCATACTCGGCCAAAACATGCTTTTCAGCCTCTGAAAAGCACATTTTGGCCATAAAAACTGAATATGTCCCCTGCAACCAAACGAACTGTCAGAGACACAAATCTACAATGGACATAGTGTAAAATGGTCCAATTCAAGTAAGTTATTCATTTGGCATCATTCGAAGTGATAGAAATCAAGTTTTAATGAAAATTATCATACTCGGCCAAAACATGCTTTTTAGCCCCTGAATAGCAGATTTTGGCCATAAAAACTGAATATGTCCCCTGCAACCAAACGAACTGTCAGAGACACAAATCTACAATGGACATAGTGTAAAATGGTCCAATTCAAGTAAGTTATTCATTTGGCATCATTCGAAGTGATAGAAATTAAGTTTTAATGAAAATTATCATACTCTGCCAAAACATGCTTTTCAGCCTCTGAAAAGCACATTTTGGCCATAAAAACTGAAAATGTCCCCTGCAACCAAACGAACTGTTGGAGACACAAATCTACAATGGACATAGTGTAAAATGGTCCAATTCAAGTAAGTTATTCATTTGGCATCATTCGAAGTGATAGAAATTAAGTTTTAATGAAAATTATCATACTCGGCCAAAACATGCTTTTCAGCCTCTGAAAAGCACATTTTGGCCATAAAAACTGAAAATGTCCCCTGCAACCAAACGAACTGTCGGAGACACAAATCTACAATGGACATAGTGTAAAATGGTCCAATTCAAGTAAGTTATTCATTTGGCATCAATCGAAGTGATAGAAATCAAGTTTTAATGAAAATTATCAAACTCGGCCAAAACATGCTTTTCAGCCCCTGAAAAGCACATTTTGGCCATAAAAACTGAAAATGTCCCCTGCAACCAAACGAACTGTTGGAGACACAAATCTACAATGGACATAGTGTAAAATGGTCCAATTCAAGTAAGTTATTCATTTGGCATCATTCGAAGTGATAGAAATTAAGTTTTAATGAAAATTATCATACTCGGACAAAACATGCTTTTCAGCCTCTGAAAAGCACATTTTGGCCATAAAAACTGAAAATGTCCCCTGCAACCAAACGAACTGTCGGAGACACAAATCTACAATGGACATAGTGTAAAATGGTCCAATTCAAGTAAGTTATTCATTTGGCATCAATCGAAGTGATAGAAATCAAGTTTTAATGAAAATTATCAAACTCGGCCAAAACATGCTTTTCAGCCCCTGAAAAGCACATTTTGGCCTTAAAAACTGAATATGTCCCCTGCAACCAAACGAACTGTCGGAGACACAAATCTACAATGGACATAGTGTAAAATGGTCCAATTCAAGCAAATTATTCATTTGGCATCATTCGAAGTGATAGAAATCAAGTTTTAATGAAAATTATCATACTCGGCCAAAACATGCTTTTCAGCCTCTGAAAAGCACATTTTGGCCATAAAAACTGAAAATGTCCCCTGCAACCAAACGAACTGTCGGAGACACAAATCTACAATGGACATAGTGTAAAATGGTCCAATTCAAGTAAGTTATTCATTTGGCATCATTCGAATGGATAGAAATCAAGTTTTAATGAAAATTATCATACTCTGCCAAAACGTGCTTTTCAGCCCCTGAAAAGCACATTTTGGCCATAAAAACTGAATATGTCCCCTGCAACCAAACGAACTGTCAGAGACACAAATCTACAATGGACATAGTGTAAAATGGTCCAATTCAAGTAAATTATTCATTTGGCATCATTCGAAGTGATAGAAATCAAGTTTTAAAGAAAATTATCATACTCGGCCAAAACATGCTTTTCAGCCTCTGAAAAGCACATTTTGGCCATAAAAACTGAAAATGTCCCCTGCAACCAAACG
The DNA here is from genome assembly GCF_051989625.1 of Stigmatopora argus. Classification (NCBI taxonomy): domain Eukaryota; kingdom Metazoa; phylum Chordata; class Actinopteri; order Syngnathiformes; family Syngnathidae; genus Stigmatopora; species Stigmatopora argus. The sequence continues at coordinate 18,891,686 of NC_135396.1, read as the reverse complement.
AACTGTCAGAGACACAAATCTACAATGGACATAGTGTAAAATGGTCCAATTCAAGTAAGTTATTCATTTGGCATCAATCGAAGTGATAGAAATCAAGTTTTAATGAAAATTATCAAACTCGGCCAAAACATGCTTTTCAGCCCCTGAAAAGCACATTTTGGCCTTAAAAACTGAATATATCCCCTGCAACCAAACGAACTGTCAGAGACACAAATCTACAACGGACATAGTGTAAAATGGTCCAATTCAAGTAAGTTATTCATTTGGCATCATTCGAAGTGATAGAAATTAAGTTTTAATGAAAATTATCATACTCTGCCAAAACATGCTTTTCAGCCTCTGAAAAGCACATTTTGGCCATAAAAACTGAAAATGTCCCCTGCAACCAAACGAACTGTCGGAGACACAAATCTACAATGGACATAGTGTAAAATGGTCCAATTCAAGTAAGTTATTCATTTGGCATCATTCGAAGTGATAGAAATCAAGTTTTAATGAAAATTATCATACTCGGCCAAAACATGCTTTTCAGCCTCTGAAAAGCACATTTTGGCCATAAAAACTGAATATGTCCCCTGCAACCAAACGAACTGTCAGAGACACAAATCTACAATGGACATAGTGTAAAATGGTCCAATTCAAGTAAGTTATTCATTTGGCATCATTCGAAGTGATAGAAATCAAGTTTTAATGAAAATTATCATACTCGGCCAAAACATGCTTTTTAGCCCCTGAATAGCAGATTTTGGCCATAAAAACTGAATATGTCCCCTGCAACCAAACGAACTGTCAGAGACACAAATCTACAATGGACATAGTGTAAAATGGTCCAATTCAAGTAAGTTATTCATTTGGCATCATTCGAAGTGATAGAAATTAAGTTTTAATGAAAATTATCATACTCTGCCAAAACATGCTTTTCAGCCTCTGAAAAGCACATTTTGGCCATAAAAACTGAAAATGTCCCCTGCAACCAAACGAACTGTTGGAGACACAAATCTACAATGGACATAGTGTAAAATGGTCCAATTCAAGTAAGTTATTCATTTGGCATCATTCGAAGTGATAGAAATTAAGTTTTAATGAAAATTATCATACTCGGCCAAAACATGCTTTTCAGCCTCTGAAAAGCACATTTTGGCCATAAAAACTGAAAATGTCCCCTGCAACCAAACGAACTGTCGGAGACACAAATCTACAATGGACATAGTGTAAAATGGTCCAATTCAAGTAAGTTATTCATTTGGCATCAATCGAAGTGATAGAAATCAAGTTTTAATGAAAATTATCAAACTCGGCCAAAACATGCTTTTCAGCCCCTGAAAAGCACATTTTGGCCATAAAAACTGAAAATGTCCCCTGCAACCAAACGAACTGTTGGAGACACAAATCTACAATGGACATAGTGTAAAATGGTCCAATTCAAGTAAGTTATTCATTTGGCATCATTCGAAGTGATAGAAATTAAGTTTTAATGAAAATTATCATACTCGGACAAAACATGCTTTTCAGCCTCTGAAAAGCACATTTTGGCCATAAAAACTGAAAATGTCCCCTGCAACCAAACGAACTGTCGGAGACACAAATCTACAATGGACATAGTGTAAAATGGTCCAATTCAAGTAAGTTATTCATTTGGCATCAATCGAAGTGATAGAAATCAAGTTTTAATGAAAATTATCAAACTCGGCCAAAACATGCTTTTCAGCCCCTGAAAAGCACATTTTGGCCTTAAAAACTGAATATGTCCCCTGCAACCAAACGAACTGTCGGAGACACAAATCTACAATGGACATAGTGTAAAATGGTCCAATTCAAGCAAATTATTCATTTGGCATCATTCGAAGTGATAGAAATCAAGTTTTAATGAAAATTATCATACTCGGCCAAAACATGCTTTTCAGCCTCTGAAAAGCACATTTTGGCCATAAAAACTGAAAATGTCCCCTGCAACCAAACGAACTGTCGGAGACACAAATCTACAATGGACATAGTGTAAAATGGTCCAATTCAAGTAAGTTATTCATTTGGCATCATTCGAATGGATAGAAATCAAGTTTTAATGAAAATTATCATACTCTGCCAAAACGTGCTTTTCAGCCCCTGAAAAGCACATTTTGGCCATAAAAACTGAATATGTCCCCTGCAACCAAACGAACTGTCAGAGACACAAATCTACAATGGACATAGTGTAAAATGGTCCAATTCAAGTAAATTATTCATTTGGCATCATTCGAAGTGATAGAAATCAAGTTTTAAAGAAAATTATCATACTCGGCCAAAACATGCTTTTCAGCCTCTGAAAAGCACATTTTGGCCATAAAAACTGAAAATGTCCCCTGCAACCAAACGAACTGTCAGAGACACAAATCTACAATGGACATAGTGTAAAATGGTCCAATTCAAGTAAGTTATTCATTTGGCATCAATCGAAGTGATAGAAATCAAGTTTTAATGAAAATTATCAAACTCGGCCAAAACATGCTTTTCAGCCCCTGAAAAGCACATTTTGGCCTTAAAAACTGAATATATCCCCTGCAACCAAACGAACTGTCAGAGACACAAATCTACAATGGACATAGTGTAAAATGGTCCAATTCAAGCAAATTATTCATTTGGCATCATTCGAAGTGATAGAAATCAAGTTTTAATGAAAATTATCATACTCGGCCAAAACATGCTTTTCAGCCCCTGAAAAGCACATTTTGGCCATAAAAACTGAATATGTCCCCTGCAACCAAACGAACTGTCAGAGACACAAATCTACAACGGACATAGTGTAAAATGGTCCAATTCAAGTAAGTTATTCATTTGGCATCATTCGAAGTGATAGAAATTAAGTTTTAATGAAAATTATCATACTCTGCCAAAACATGCTTTTCAGCCTCTGAAAAGCACATTTTGGCCATAAAAACTGAAAATGTCCCCTGCAACCAAACGAACTGTCGGAGACACAAATCTACAATGGACATAGTGTAAAATGGTCCAATTCAAGTAAGTTATTCATTTGGCATCATTCGAAGTGATAGAAATCAAGTTTTAATGAAAATTATCATACTCGGCCAAAACATGCTTTTCAGCCTCTGAAAAGCACATTTTGGCCATAAAAACTGAATATGTCCCCTGCAACCAAACGAACTGTCAGAGACACAAATCTACAATGGACATAGTGTAAAATGGTCCAATTCAAGTAAGTTATTCATTTGGCATCATTCGAAGTGATAGAAATCAAGTTTTAATGAAAATTATCATACTCGGCCAAAACATGCTTTTTAGCCCCTGAATAGCAGATTTTGGCCATAAAAACTGAATATGTCCCCTGCAACCAAACGAACTGTCAGAGACACAAATCTACAATGGACATAGTGTAAAATGGTCCAATTCAAGTAAGTTATTCATTTGGCATCATTCGAAGTGATAGAAATTAAGTTTTAATGAAAATTATCATACTCTGCCAAAACATGCTTTTCAGCCTCTGAAAAGCACATTTTGGCCATAAAAACTGAAAATGTCCCCTGCAACCAAACGAACTGTTGGAGACACAAATCTACAATGGACATAGTGTAAAATGGTCCAATTCAAGTAAGTTATTCATTTGGCATCATTCGAAGTGATAGAAATTAAGTTTTAATGAAAATTATCATACTCGGCCAAAACATGCTTTTCAGCCTCTGAAAAGCACATTTTGGCCATAAAAACTGAAAATGTCCCCTGCAACCAAACGAACTGTCGGAGACACAAATCTACAATGGACATAGTGTAAAATGGTCCAATTCAAGTAAGTTATTCATTTGGCATCAATCGAAGTGATAGAAATCAAGTTTTAATGAAAATTATCAAACTCGGCCAAAACATGCTTTTCAGCCCCTGAAAAGCACATTTTGGCCATAAAAACTGAAAATGTCCCCTGCAACCAAACGAACTGTTGGAGACACAAATCTACAATGGACATAGTGTAAAATGGTCCAATTCAAGTAAGTTATTCATTTGGCATCATTCGAAGTGATAGAAATTAAGTTTTAATGAAAATTATCATACTCGGACAAAACATGCTTTTCAGCCTCTGAAAAGCACATTTTGGCCATAAAAACTGAAAATGTCCCCTGCAACCAAACGAACTGTCGGATACACAAATCTACAATGGACATAGTGTAAAATGGTCCAATTCAAGTAAGTTATTCATTTGGCATCAATCGAAGTGATAGAAATCAAGTTTTAATGAAAATTATCAAACTCGGCCAAAACATGCTTTTCAGCCCCTGAAAAGCACATTTTGGCCTTAAAAACTGAATATGTCCCCTGCAACCAAACGAACTGTCGGAGACACAAATCTACAATGGACATAGTGTAAAATGGTCCAATTCAAGCAAATTATTCGTTTGGCATCATTCGAAGTGATAGAAATCAAGTTTTAATGAAAATTATCATACTCGGCCAAAACATGCTTTTCAGCCTCTGAAAAGCACATTTTGGCCATAAAAACTGAAAATGTCCCCTGCAACCAAACGAACTGTCGGAGACACAAATCTACAATGGACATAGTGTAAAATGGTCCAATTCAAGTAAGTTATTCATTTGGCATCATTCGAATGGATAGAAATCAAGTTTTAATGAAAATTATCATACTCTGCCAAAACGTGCTTTTCAGCCCCTGAAAAGCACATTTTGGCCATAAAAACTGAATATGTCCCCTGCAACCAAACGAACTGTCAGAGACACAAATCTACAATGGACATAGTGTAAAATGGTCCAATTCAAGTAAATTATTCATTTGGCATCATTCGAAGTGATAGAAATCAAGTTTTAAAGAAAATTATCATACTCGGCCAAAACATGCTTTTCAGCCTCTGAAAAGCACATTTTGGCCATAAAAACTGAAAATGTCCCCTGCAACCAAACGAACTGTCAGAGACACAAATCTACAATGGACATAGTGTAAAATGGTCCAATTCAAGTAAGTTATTCATTTGGCATCAATCGAAGTGATAGAAATCAAGTTTTAATGAAAATTATCAAACTCGGCCAAAACATGCTTTTCAGCCCCTGAAAAGCACATTTTGGCCTTAAAAACTGAATATATCCCCTGCAACCAAACGAACTGTCAGAGACACAAATCTACAATGGACATAGTGTAAAATGGTCCAATTCAAGCAAATTATTCATTTGGCATCATTCGAAGTGATAGAAATCAAGTTTTAATGAAAATTATCATACTCGGCCAAAACATGCTTTTCAGCCCCTGAAAAGCACATTTTGGCCATAAAAACTGAATATGTCCCCTGCAACCAAACGAACTGTCAGAGACACAAATCTACAACGGACATAGTGTAAAATGGTCCAATTCAAGTAAGTTATTCATTTGGCATCATTCGAAGTGATAGAAATTAAGTTTTAATGAAAATTATCATACTCTGCCAAAACATGCTTTTCAGCCTCTGAAAAGCACATTTTGGCCATAAAAACTGAAAATGTCCCCTGCAACCAAACGAACTGTCGGAGACACAAATCTACAATGGACATAGTGTAAAATGGTCCAATTCAAGTAAGTTATTCATTTGGCATCATTCGAAGTGATAGAAATCAAGTTTTAATGAAAATTATCATACTCGGCCAAAACATGCTTTTCAGCCTCTGAAAAGCACATTTTGGCCATAAAAACTGAATATGTCCCCTGCAACCAAACGAACTGTCAGAGACACAAATCTACAATGGACATAGTGTAAAATGGTCCAATTCAAGTAAGTTATTCATTTGGCATCATTCGAAGTGATAGAAATTAAGTTTTAATGAAAATTATCATACTCTGCCAAAACATGCTTTTCAGCCTCTGAAAAGCACATTTTGGCCATAAAAACTGAAAATGTCCCCTGCAACCAAACGAACTGTTGGAGACACAAATCTACAATGGACATAGTGTAAAATGGTCCAATTCAAGTAAGTTATTCATTTGGCATCATTCGAAGTGATAGAAATTAAGTTTTAATGAAAATTATCATACTCGGCCAAAACATGCTTTTCAGCCTCTGAAAAGCACATTTTGGCCATAAAAACTGAAAATGTCCCCTGCAACCAAACGAACTGTCGGAGACACAAATCTACAATGGACATAGTGTAAAATGGTCCAATTCAAGTAAGTTATTCATTTGGCATCAATCGAAGTGATAGAAATCAAGTTTTAATGAAAATTATCAAACTCGGCCAAAACATGCTTTTCAGCCCCTGAAAAGCACATTTTGGCCATAAAAACTGAAAATGTCCCCTGCAACCAAACGAACTGTTGGAGACACAAATCTACAATGGACATAGTGTAAAATGGTCCAATTCAAGTAAGTTATTCATTTGGCATCATTCGAAGTGATAGAAATTAAGTTTTAATGAAAATTATCATACTCGGACAAAACATGCTTTTCAGCCTCTGAAAAGCACATTTTGGCCATAAAAACTGAAAATGTCCCCTGCAACCAAACGAACTGTCGGAGACACAAATCTACAATGGACATAGTGTAAAATGGTCCAATTCAAGTAAGTTATTCATTTGGCATCAATCGAAGTGATAGAAATCAAGTTTTAATGAAAATTATCAAACTCGGCCAAAACATGCTTTTCAGCCCCTGAAAAGCACATTTTGGCCTTAAAAACTGAATATGTCCCCTGCAACCAAACGAACTGTCGGAGACACAAATCTACAATGGACATAGTGTAAAATGGTCCAATTCAAGCAAATTATTCATTTGGCATCATTCGAAGTGATAGAAATCAAGTTTTAATGAAAATTATCATACTCGGCCAAAACATGCTTTTCAGCCTCTGAAAAGCACATTTTGGCCATAAAAACTGAAAATTTCCCCTGCAACCAAACGAACTGTCAGAGACACAAATCTACAATGGACATAGTGTAAAATGGTCCAATTCAAGTAAGTTATTCATTTGGCATCAATCGAAGTGATAGAAATCAAGTTTTAATGAAAATTATCAAACTCGGCCAAAACATGCTTTTCAGCCCCTGAAAAGCACATTTTGGCCATAAAAACTGAATATGTCCCCTGCAACCAAACGAACTGTCAGAGACACAAATCTACAATGGACATAGTCTAAAATGGTCCAATTCAAGTAAGTTATTCATTTGGCATCATTCGAAGTGATAAATTAAGTTTTAATGAAAATTATCATACTCTGCCAAAACATGCTTTTCAGCCTCTGAAAAGCACATTTTGGCCATAAAAACTGAAAATGTCCCCTGCAACCAAACGAACTGTCGGAGACACAAATCTACAATGGACATAGTGTAAAATGGTCCAATTCAAGTAAGTTATTCATTTGGCATCATTCGAAGTGATGGAAATGAAGTTTTAATGAAAATTATCATACTCGGCCAAAACATGCTTTTCAGCCTCTGAAAAGCACATTTTGGCCATAAAAACTGAAAATGTCCCCTGCAACCAAACGAACTGTCGGAGACACAAATCTACAATGGACATAGTGTAAAATGGTCCAATTCAAGTAAGTTATTCATTTGGCATCATTCGAAGTGATAGAAATCAAGTTTTAATGAAAATTACCATACTCGGCCAAAACATGCTTTTCAGCCCCGAAAAGCACATTTTGGCCTTAAAAACTGAATATGTCCCCTGCAACCAAACGAACTGTCAGAGATACAAATCTACAATGGACATAGTGTAAAATGGTCCAATTCAAGTAAATTATTCATTTGGCATCATTCGAAGTGATAGAAATTAAGTTTTAATGAAAATTATCATACTCGGCCAAAACATGCTTTTCAGTCTCTGAAAAGCACATTTTGGCCATAAAAACTAAAAATGTCCCCTGCAACCAAACGAACTGTCGGAGACACAAATCTACAATGGACATAGTGTAAAATGGTCCAATTCAAGTAAGTTATTCATTTGGCATCATTCGAAGTGATAGAAATCAAGTTTTAATGAAAATTATCATACTCGGCCAAAACATGCTTTTCAGCCCCTGAAAAGCACATTTTGGCCATAAAAACTGAATATGTCCCCTGCAACCAAACGAACTGTCAGAGACACAAATCTACAACGGACATAGTGTAAAATGGTCCAATTCAAGTAAGTTATTCATTTGGCATCATTCGAAGTGATAAATTAAGTTTTAATGAAAATTATCATACTCTGCCAAAACATGCTTTTCAGCCTCTGAAAAGCACATTTTGGCCATAAAAACTGAAAATGTCCCCTGCAACCAAACGAACTGTCGGAGACACAAATCTACAATGGACATAGTGTAAAATGGTCCAATTCAAGTAAGTTATTCATTTGGCATCATTCGAAGTGATAGAAATTAAGTTTTAATGAAAATCATCATACTCGGCCAAAACATGCTTTTCAGCCTCTGAAAAGCACATTTTGGCCATAAAAACTGAATATGTCCCCTGCAACCAAACGAACTGTCAGAGACACAAATCTACAATGGACATAGTGTAAAATGGTCCAATTCAAGTAAGTTATTCATTTGGCATCATTCGAAGTGATAGAAATCAAGTTTTAATGAAAATTATCATACTCGGCCAAAACATGCTTTTTAGCCCCTGAAAAGCACATTTTGGCCATAAAAACTGAATATGTCCCCTGCAACCAAACGAACTGTCAGAGACACCTATCTACAATGGACATAGTGTAAAATGGTCCAATTCAAGTAAGTTATTCATTTGGCATCATTCGAAGTGATAGAAATTAAGTTTTAATGAAAATTATCATACTCTGCCAAAACATGCTTTTCAGCCTCTGAAAAGCACATTTTGGCCATAAAAACTGAAAATGTCCCCTGCAACCAAACGAACTGTCAGAGACACAAATCTACAATGGACATAGTGTAAAATGGTCCAATTCAAGTAAGTTATTCATTTGGCATCATTCGAAGTGATAGAAATTACGTTTTAATGAAAATTATCATACTCTGCCAAAACATGCTTTTCAGCCTCTGAAAAGCACATTTTGGCCATAAAAACTGAATATGTCCCCTGCAACCAAACGATGTCAGAGACACAAATCTACAATGGACATAGTGTAAAATGGTCCAATTCAAGTAAGTTATTCATTTGGCATCATTTGAAGTGATAGAAATCAAGTTTTAATGAAAATTATCATACTCGGCCAAAACATGCTTTTCAGCACATTTGGCCATAAAAACTGAATTTGTCCCCTGCAACCAAACGAACTGTCAGAGACACAAATCTACAATGGACATAGTGTAAAATGGTCCAATTCAAGTAAGTTATTCATTTGGCATCATTCGAAGTGATAGAAATTAAGTTTTAATGAAAATCATCATACTCGGCCAAAACATGCTTTTCAGCCCCTGAAAAGCACATTTTGGCCATAAAAACTGAAAATGTCCCCTGCAACCAAACGAACTGTCGGAGACACAAATCTACAATTGACATAGTGTAAAATGGTCCAATTCAAGTAAGTTATTCATTTGGCATCATTCGAAGTGATAGAAATCAAGTTTTAATGAAAATTATCATACTCGGCCAAAACATGCTTTTCAGCCCCTGAAAAGCACATTTTGGCCATAAAACCTGAATATGTCCCCTGCAACCAAACGAACTGTCAGAGACACAAATCTACAATGGACATAGTGTAAAATGGTCCAATTCAAGTAAGTTATTCATTTGGCATCATTCGAAGTGATAGAAATTAAGTTTTAATGAAATTTATCATACTCTGCCAAAACATGCTTTTCAGCCTCTGAAAAGCACATTTTGGCCATAAAAACTGAATATGTCCCCTGCAACCAAACAATGTCAGAGACACAAATCTACAATGGACATAGTGTAAAATGGTCCAATTCAAGTAAGTTATTCATTTGGCATCATTCGAAGTGATAGAAATCAAGTTTTAATGAAAATTATCATACTCGGCCAAAACATGCTTTTCAGCACATTTGGCCATAAAAACTGAATATGTCCCCTGCAACCAAACGAACTGTCAGAGACACAAATCTACAATAGACATAGTGTAAAATGGTCCAATTCAAGTAAGTTATTCATTTGGCATCATTCGAAGTGATAGAAATTAAGTTTTAATGAAAATCATCATACTCGACCAAAACATGCTTTTCAGCCCCTGAAAAGCACATTTTGGCCATAAAAACTGAAAATGTCCCCTGCAACCAAACGAACTGTCGGAGACACAAATCTACAATGGACATAGTGTAAAATGGTCCAATTCAAGTAAGTTATTCATTTGGCATCATTCGAAGTGATAGAAATTAAGTTTTAATGAAAATCATCATACTCGGCCAAAACATGCTTTTCAGCCCCTGAAAAGCACATTTTGGCCATAAAAACTGAAAATGTCCCCTGCAACCAAACGAACTGTCGGAGACACAAATCTACAATTGACATAGTGTAAAATGGTCCAATTCAAGTAAGTTATTCATTTGGCATCATTCGAAGTGATAGAAATCAAGTTTTAATGAAAATTATCATACTCGGCCAAAACATGCTTTTCAGCCCCTGAAAAGCACATTTTGGCCATAAAACCTGAATATGTCCCCTGCAACCAAACGAACTGTCAGAGATACAAATCTACAATGGACATAGTGTAAAATGGTCCAATTCAAGTAAGTTATTCATTTGGCATCAATCGAAGTGATAGAAATCAAGTTTTAATGAAAATTATCATACTCGGCCAAAACATGCTTTTCAGCCCCTGAAAAGCACATTTTGGCCATAAAAACTGAATATGTCCCCTGCAACCAAACGAACTGTCAGAGACACAAATCTACAATGGACATAGTGTAAAATGGTCCAATTCAAGTAAGTTATTCATTTGGCATCATTCGAAGTGATAGAAATTAAGTTTTAATGAAAATTATCATACTCTGCCAAAACATGCTTTTCAGCCTCTGAAAAGCACATTTTGGCCATAAAAACTGAAAATGTCCCCTGCAACCAAACGAACTGTCGGAGACACAAATCTACAATGGACATAGTGTAAAATGGTCCAATTCAAGTAAGTTATTCATTTGGCATCAATCGAAGTGATAGAAATCAAGTTTTAATGAAAATTATCAAACTCGGCCAAAACATGCTTTTCAGCCCCTGAAAAGCACATTTTGGCCATAAAAACTGAATATGTCCCCTGCAACCAAACGAACTGTCAGAGACACAAATCTACAATGGACATAGTGTAAAATGGTCCAATTCAAGTAAGTTATTCATTTGGCATCATTTGAAATGATAGAAATTAAGTTTTAATGAAAATCATCATACTCGGCCAAAACATGCTTTTCAGCCCCTGAAAAGCACATTTTGGCCATAAAAACTGAAAATGTCCCCTGCAACCAAACGAACTGTCGGAGACACAAATCTACAATTGACATAGTGTAAAATGGTCCAATTCAAGTAAGTTATTCATTTGGCATCATTCGAAGTGATAGAAATCAAGTTTTAATGAAAATTATCATACTCGGCCAAAACATGCTTTTCAGCCCCTGAAAAGCACATTTTGGCCATAAAAACTGAATATGTCCCCCGCAACCAAACGAACTGTCAGAGACACAAATCTACAACGGACATAGTGTAAAATGGTCCAATTCAAGAAAGTTATTCATTTGGCATCATTCGAATGGATATAAATCAAGTTTTAATGAAAATTATCCTATTCTGCCAAAACGTGCTTTTCAGCCCCTGAAAAGCACATTTTGGCCATAAAAACTGAATATGTCCCCTGCAACCAAACGAACTGTCAGAGATACAAATCTACAATGGACATAGTGTAAAATGGTCCAATTCAAGTAAATTATTCATTTGGCATCATTCGAAGTGATAGAAATTAAGTTTTAATGAAAATTATCAAACTCGGCCAAAACATGCTTTTCAGCCCCGAAAAGCACATTTTGGCCATAAAAACTGAATATGTCCCCTGCAACCAAACGAACTGTCAGAGACACAAATCTACAATGGACATAGTGTAAAATGGTCCAATTCAAGTAAGTTATTCATTTGGCATCAATCGAAGTGATAGAAATCAAGTTTTAATGAAAATTATCAAACTCGGCCAAAACATGCTTTTCAGCCCCTGAAAAGCACATTTTGGCCATAAAAACTGAATATGTCCCCTGCAACCAAACGAACTGTAAGAGACACAAATCTACAATGGACATAGTGTAAAATGGTCCAATTCAAGTAAGTTATTCATTTGGCATCATTCGAAGTGATAGAAATTAAGTTTTAATGAAAATTATCATACTCTGCCAAAACATGCTTTTCAGCCTCTGAAAAGCACATTTTGGCCATAAAAACTGAATATGTCCCCTGCAACCAAACGAACTGTAAGAGACACAAATCTACAATGGACATAGTGTAAAATGGTCCAATTCAAGTAAGTTATTCATTTGGCATCATTCGAAGTGATAGAAATCAAGTTTTAATGAAAATTATCATACTCGGCCAAAACATGCTTTTAAGCCCCTGAAAAGCACATTTTGGCCATAAAAACTGAATATGTCCCCTGCAACCAAACGAACTGTAAGAGACACAAATCTACAATGGACATAGTGTAAAATGGTCCAATTCAAGTAAGTTATTCATTTGGCATCATTCGAAGTGATAGAAATTAAGTTTTAATGAAAATTATCATACTCTGCCAAAACATGCTTTTCAGCCTCTGAAAAGCACATTTTGGCCATAAAAACTGAAAATGTCCCCTGCAACCAAACGAACTGTCGGAGACACAAATCTACAATGGACATAGTGTAAAATGGTCCAATTCAAGTAAGTTATTCATTTGGCATCATTCGAAGTGATAGAAATCAAGTTTTAATGAAAATTATCATACTCGGCCAAAACATGCTTTTCAGCCCCTGAAAAGCACATTTTGGCCATAAAAACTGAATATGTCCCCTGCAACCAAACGAACTGTCAGAGACACAAATCTACAATGGACATAGTGTAAAATGGTCCAATTCAAGTAAGTTATTCATTTGGCATCATTCGAAGTGATAGAAATTAAGTTTTAATGAAAATTATCAAACTCGGCCAAAACATGCTTTTCAGCCCCGAAAAGCACATTTTGGCCATAAAAACTGAATATGTCCCCTGCAACCAAACGAACTGTCAGAGACACAAATCTACAATGGACATAGTGTAAAATGGTCCAATTCAAGTAAGTTATTCATTTGGCATCATTCGAAGTGATAGAAATCAAGTTTTAATGAAAATTATCATACTCGGCCAAAACATGCTTTTCAGCCCCTGAAAAGCACATTTTGGCCATAAAAACTGAATATGTCCCCTGCAACCAAACGAACTGTCAGAGACACAAATCTACAATGGACATAGTGTAAAATGGTCCAATTCAAGTAAGTTATTCATTTGGCATCATTCGAAGTGATAGAAATTAAGTTTTAATGAAAATTATCATACTCGGCCAAAACATGCTTTTCAGCCCCTGAAAAGCACATTTTGGCCATAAAAACTGAATATGTCCCCTGCAACCAAACGAACTGTCAGAGACACAAATCTACAATGGACATAGTGTAAAATGGTCCAATTCAAGTAAGTTATTCATTTGGCATCAATCGAAGTGATAGAAATTAAGTTTTAATGAAAATTATCATACTCTGCCAAAACATGCTTTTCAGCCTCTGAAAAGCACATTTTGGCCATAAAAACTGAAAATGTCCCCTGCAACCAAACGAACTGTCGGAGACACAAATCTACAATGGACATAGTGTAAAATGGTCCAATTCAAGTAAGTTATTCATTTGGCATCATTCGAAGTGATAGAAATCAAGTTTTAATGAAAATTATCATACTCGGCCAAAACATGCTTTTCAGCCCCTGAAAAGCACATTTTGGCCATAAAAACTGAATATGTCCCCTGCAACCAAACGAACTGTCAGAGACACAAATCTACAATGGACATAGTGTAAAATGGTCCAATTCAAGTAAGTTATTCATTTGGCATCATTCGAAGTGATAGAAATTAAGTTTTAATGAAAATTATCATACTCTGCCAAAACATGCTTTTCAGCCCCTGAAAAGCACATTTTGGCCATAAAAACTGAATATGTCCCCTGCAACCAAACGAACTGTCAGAGACACAAATCTACAATGGACATAGTGTAAAATGGTCCAATTCAAGTAAGTTATTCATTTGGCATCATTTGAAATGATAGAAATTAAGTTTTAATGAAAATTATCATACTCGGCCAAAACATGCTTTTCAGCCTCTGAAAAGCACATTTTGGCCATAAAAACTGAAAATGTCCCCTGCAACCAAACGAACTGTCAGAGACACAAATCTACAACGGACATAGTGTAAAATGGTCCAATTCAAGTAAGTTATTCATTAGGCATCATTCGAATGGATAGAAATCAAGTTTTAATGAAAATTATCATATTCTGCCAAAACGTGCTTTTCAGCCCCTGAAAAGCACATTTTGGCCATAAAAACTGAATATGTCCCCTGCAACCAAATGAACTGTCAGAGACACAAATCTACAATGGACATAGTGTAAAATGGTCCAATTCAAGTAAGTTATTCATTTGGCATCATTCGAATGGATAGATATCAAGTTTTAATGAAAATTATCATACTCGGCCAAAACATGCTTTTCAGCCTCTGAAAAGCACATTTTGGCCATAAAAACTGAAAATGTCCCCTGCAACCAAACGAACTGTCGGAGACACAAATCTACAATGGACATAGTGTAAAATGGTCCAATTCAAGTAAGTTATTCATTTGGCATCATTCGAAGTGATAGAAATCAAGTTTTAATGAAAATTACCATACTCGGCCAAAACATGCTTTTCAGCCCCTGAAAAGCACATTTTGGCCTTAAAAACTGAATATGTCCCCTGCAACCAAACGAACTGTCAGAGATACAAATCTACAATGGACATAGTGTAAAATGGTCCAATTCAAGTAAATTATTCATTTGGCATCATTCGAAGTGATAGAAATTAAGTTTTAATGAAAATTATCATACTCGGCCAAAACATGCTTTTCAGCCTCTGAAAAGCACATTTTGGCCATAAAAACTGAAAATGTCCCCTGCAACCAAACGAACTGTCGGAGACACAAATCTACAATGGACATAGTGTAAAATGGTCCAATTCAAGTAAGTTATTCATTTGGCATCATTCGAAGTGATAGAAATTAAGTTTTAATGAAAATCATCATACTCGGCCAAAACATGCTTTTCAGCCCCTGAAAAGCACATTTTGGCCATAAAAACTGAAAATGTCCCCTGCAACCAAACGAACTGTCGGAGACACAAATCTACAATTGACATAGTGTAAAATGGTCCAATTCAAGTAAGTTATTCATTTGGCATCATTCGAAGTGATAGAAATCAAGTTTTAATGAAAATTATCATACTCGGCCAAAACATGCTTTTCAGCCCCTGAAAAGCACAATTTGGCCATAAAAACTGAATATGTCCCCTGCAACCAAACGAACTGTCAGAGACACAAATCTACAACGGACATAGTGTAAAATGGTCCAATTCAAGAAAGTTATTCATTTGGCATCATTCGAATGGATATAAATCAAGTTTTAATGAAAATTATCATATTCTGCCAAAACGTGCTTTTCAGCCCCTGAAAAGCACATTTTGGCCATAAAAACTGAATATGTCCCCTGCAACCAAATGAACTGTCAGAGACACAAATCTACAATGGACATAGTGTAAAATGGTCCAATTCAAGTAAGTTATTCATTTGGCATCATTCGAATGGATAGAAATCAAGTTTTAATGAAAATTATAATACTCGGCCAAAACATGCTTTTCAGCCTCTGAAAAGCACATTTTGGCCATAAAAACTGAAAATGTCCCCTGCAACCAAACGAACTGTCGGAGACACAAATCTACAATGGACATAGTGTAAAATGGTCCAATTCAAGTAAGTTATTCATTTGGCATCATTCGAAGTGATAGAAATCAAGTTTTAATGAAAATTACCATACTCGGCCAAAACATGCTTTTCAGCCCCTGAAAAGCACATTTTGGCCATAAAAACTGAAAATGTCCCCTGCAACCAAACGAACTGTCGGAGACACAAATCTACAATGGACATAGTGTAAAATGGTCCAATTCAAGTAAGTTATTCATTTGGCATCATTCGAAGTGATAGAAATCAAGTTTTAATGAAAATTATCAAACTCGGCCAAAACATGCTTTTCAGCCCCTGAAAAGCACATTTTGGCCATAAAAACTGAATATGTCCCCTTCAACCAAACGAACTGTCAGAGACACAAATCTACAATGGACATAGTGTAAAATGGTCCAATTCAAGTAAGTTATTCATTTGGCATCATTCGAATGGATATAAATCAAGTTTTAATGAAAATTATCATATTCTGCCAAAACGTGCTTTTCAGCCCCTGAAAAGCACATTTTGGCCATAAAAACTGAATATGTCCCCTGCAACCAAATGAACTGTCAGAGACACAAATCTACAATGGACATAGTGTAAAATGGTCCAATTCAAGTAAGTTATTCATTTGGCATCATTCGAATGGATAGAAATCAAGTTTTAATGAAAATTATAATACTCGGCCAAAACATGCTTTTCAGCCTCTGAAAAGCACATTTTGGCCATAAAAACTGAAAATGTCCCCTGCAACCAAACGAACTGTCGGAGACACAAATCTACAATGGACATAGTGTAAAATGGTCCAATTCAAGTAAGTTATTCATTTGGCATCATTCGAAGTGATAGAAATCAAGTTTTAATGAAAATTACCATACTCGGCCAAAACATGCTTTTCAGCCCCTGAAAAGCACATTTTGGCCATAAAAACTGAAAATGTCCCCTGCAACCAAACGAACTGTCGGAGACACAAATCTACAATGGACATAGTGTAAAATGGTCCAATTCAAGTAAGTTATTCATTTGGCATCATTCGAAGTGATAGAAATCAAGTTTTAATGAAAATTATCAAACTCGGCCAAAACATGCTTTTCAGCCCCTGAAAAGCACATTTTGGCCATAAAAACTGAATATGTCCCCTGCAACCAAACGAACTGTCAGAGACACAAATCTACAATGGACATAGTGTAAAATGGTCCAATTCAAGTAAGTTATTCATTTGGCATCATTCGAAGTGATAGAAATCAAGTTTTAATGAAAATTATCATACTCGGCCAAAACATGCTTTTCAGCCTCTGAAAAGCACATTTTGGCCATATAAACTGAAAATGTCCCCTGCAACCAAACGAACTGTCGGAGACACAAATCTACAATGGACATAGTGTAAAATGGTCCAATTCAAGTAAGTTATTCATTTGGCATCATTCGAATGGATAGAAATCAAGTTTTAATGAAAATTATCATACTCTGCCAAAACGTGCTTTTCAGCCCCTGAAAAGCACATTTTGGCCATAAAAACTGAATATGTCCCCTGCAACCAAATGAACTGTCAGAGACACAAATCTACAATGGACATAGTGTAAAATGGTCCAATTCAAGTAAATTATTCATTTGGCATCATTCGAAGTGATAGAAATCAAGTTTTAATGAAAATTATCATACTCGGCCAAAACATGCTTTTCAGCCCCTGAAAAGCACATTTTGGCCATAAAAACTGAATATGTCCCCTGCAACCAAACGAACTGTCAGAGACACAAATCTACAATGGACATAGTGTGAAATGGTCCAATTCAAGTAAGTTATTCATTTGGCATCATTCGAAGTGATAAATTAAGTTTTAATGAAAATTATCATACTCTGCCAAAACATGCTTTTCAGCCTCTGAAAAGCACATTTTGGCCATAAAAACTGAAAATGTCCCCTGCAACCAAACGAACTGTCGGAGACACAAATCTACAATGGACATAGTGTAAAATGGTCCAATTCAAGTAAGTTATTCATTTGGCATCAATCGAAGTGATAGAAATCAAGTTTTAATGAAAATTATCAAACTCGGCCAAAACATGCTTTTCAGCCCCTGAAAAGCACATTTTGGCCATAAAAACTGAATATGTCCCCTGCAACCAAACGAACTGTCAGAGACACAAATCTACAATGGACATAGTGTAAAATGGTCCAATTCAAGTAAGTTATTCATTTGGCATCATTTGAAATGATAGAAATTAAGTTTTAATGAAAATTATCATACTCGGCCAAAACATGCTTTTCAGCCTCTGAAAAGCACATTTTGGCCATATAAACTGAAAATGTCCCCTGCAACCAAACGAACTGTCGGAGACACAAATCTACAATGGACATAGTGTAAAATGGTCCAATTCAAGTAAGTTATTCATTTGGCATCATTCGAATGGATAGAAATCAAGTTTTAATGAAAATTATCATACTCTGCCAAAACGTGCTTTTCAGCCCCTGAAAAGCACATTTTGGCCATAAAAACTGAAAATGTCCCCTGCAACCAAACAAACTGTCGGAGACACAAATCTACAATGGACATAGTGTAAAATGGTCCAATTCAAGTAATTTATTCATTTGGCATCATTCGAAGTGATAGAAATTAAGTTTTAATGAAAATCATCATACTCGGCCAAAACATGCTTTTCAGCCCCTGAAAAGCACATTTTGGCCATAAAAACTGAAAATGTCCCCTGCAACCAAACGAACTGTCGGAGACACAAATCTACAATTGACATAGTGTAAAATGGTCCAATTCAAGTAAGTTATTCATTTGGCATCATTCGAAGTGATAGAAATCAAGTTTTAATGAAAATTATCATACTCGGCCAAAACATGCTTTTCAGCCCCTGAAAAGCACATTTTGGCCATAAAAACTGAATATGTCCCCTGCAACCAAACGAACTGTCAGAGACACAAATCTACAACGGACATAGTATAAAATGGTCCAATTCAAGAAAGTTATTCATTTGGCATCATTCGAATGGATATAAATCAAGTTTTAATGAAAATTATCATATTCTGCCAAAACGTGCTTTTCAGCCCCTGAAAAGCACATTTTGGCCATAAAAACTGAATATGTCCCCTGCAACCAAACGAACTGTCAGAGATACAAATCTACAATGGACATAGTGTAAAATGGTCCAATTCAAGTAAATTATTCATTTGGCATCATTCGAAGTGATAGAAATTAAGTTTTAATGAAAATTATCAAACTCGGCCAAAACATGCTTTTCAGCCCCGAAAAGCACATTTTGGCCATAAAAACTGAATATGTCCCCTGCAACCAAACGAACTGTCAGAGACACAAATCTACAATGGACATAGTGTAAAATGGTCCAATTCAAGTAAGTTATTCATTTGGCATCAATCGAAGTGATAGAAATCAAGTTTTAATGAAAATTATCAAACTCGGCCAAAACATGCTTTTCAGCCCCTGAAAAGCACATTTTGGCCATAAAAACTGAATATGTCCCCTGCAACCAAACGAACTGTAAGAGACACAAATCTACAATGGACATAGTGTAAAATGGTCCAATTCAAGTAAGTTATTCATTTGGCATCATTCGAAGTGATAGAAATTAAGTTTTAATGAAAATTATCATACTCTGCCAAAACATGCTTTTCAGCCTCTGAAAAGCACATTTTGGCCATAAAAACTGAAAATGTCCCCTGCAAACAAACGAACTGTCGGAGACACAAATCTACAATGGACATAGTGTAAAATGGTCCAATTCAAGTAAGTTATTCATTTGGCATCATTCGAAGTGATAGAAATCAAGTTTTAATGAAAATTATCATACTCGGCCAAAACATGCTTTTCAGCCCCTGAAAAGCACATTTTGGCCATAAAAACTGAATATGTCTCCTGCAACCAAACGAACTGTCAGAGACACAAATCTACAATGGACATAGTGTAAAATGGTCCAATTCAAGTAAGTTATTCATTTGGCATCATTCGAATGGATAGAAATCAAGTTTTAATGAAAATTATCATATTCTGCCAAAACGTGCTTTTCAGCCCCTGAAAAGCACATTTTGGCCATAAAAACGGAATATGTCCCCTGCAACCAAACGAACTGTCAGAGACACAAATCTACAATGGACATAGTGTAAAATGGTCCAATTCAAGTAAGTTATTCATTTGGCATCATTCGAAGTGATAGAAATTAAGTTTTAATGAAAATCATCTACTTGGCCAAAACATGCTTTTCAGCCCCTGAAAAGCACATTTTGGCCATAAAAACTGAATATGTCCCCTGCAACCAAACAAACTGTCGGAGACACAAATTTACAATTGACAGTGTAAAATGGTCCAATTCAAGTAAGTTATTCATTTGGCATCATTCGAAGTGATAGAAATCAAGTTTTAATGAAAATTATCATACTCGGCCAAAACATGCTTTTCAGCCCCTGAAAAGCACATTTTGGCCATAAAAACTGAATATGTCCCCTGCAACCAAACGAACTGTCAGAGACACAAATCTACAACGGACATAGTGTAAAATGGTCCAATTCAAGTAAGTTATTCATTTGGCATCATTCGAATGGATAGAAATCAAGTTTTAATGAAAATTATCATACTCTGCCAAAACGTGCTTTTCAGCCCCTGAAAAGCACATTTTGGCCATAAAAACTGAATATGTCCCCTGCAACCAAACGAACTGTCAGAGACACAAATCTACAATGGACATAGTGTAAAATGGTCCAATTCAAGTAAATTATTCATTTGGCATCATTCGAAGTGATAGAAATCAAGTTTTAATGAAAATTATCATACTCGGCCAAAACATGCTTTTCAGCCCCTGAAAAGCACATTTTGGCCATAAAAACTGAATATGTCCCCTGCAACCAAACGAACTGTCAGAGACACAAATCTACAATGGACATAGTGTGAAATGGTCCAATTCAAGTAAGTTATTCATTTGGCATCATTCGAAGTGATAAATTAAGTTTTAATGAAAATTATCATACTCTGCCAAAACATGCTTTTCAGCCTCTGAAAAGCACATTTTGGCCATAAAAACTGAAAATGTCCCCTGCAACCAAACGAACTGTCGGAGACACAAATCTACAATGGACATAGTGTAAAATGGTCCAATTCAAGTAAGTTATTCATTTGGCATCATTCGAAGTGATAGAAATTAAGTTTTAATGAAAATCATCATACTCGGCCAAAACATGCTTTTCAGCCCCTGAAAAGCACATTTTGGCCATAAAAACTGAAAATGTCCCCTGCAACCAAACGAACTGTCGGAGACACAAATCTACAATGGACATAGTGTAAAATGGTCCAATTCAAGTAAGTTATTCATTTGGCATCATTCGAAGTGATAGAAATTAAGTTTTAATGAAAATTATCATACTCGGCCAAAACATGCTTTTCAGCCTCTGAAAAGCACATTTTGGCCATAAAAACTGAAAATGTCCCCTGCAACCAAACGAACTGTCGGAGACACAAATCTACAATGGACATAGTGTAAAATGGTCCAATTCAAGTAAGTTATTCATTTGGCATCATTCGAAGTGATAGAAATTAAGTTTTAATGAAAATCATCATACTCGGCCAAAACATGCTTTTCAGCCCCTGAAAAGCACATTTTGGCCATAAAAACTGAAAATGTCCCCTGCAACCAAACGAACTGTCGGAGACACAAATCTACAATTGACATAGTGTAAAATGGTCCAATTCAAGTAAGTTATTCATTTGGCATCATTCGAAGTGATAGAAATCAAGTTTTAATGAAAATTATCATACTCGGCCAAAACATGCTTTTCAGCCCCTGAAAAGCACAATTTGGCCATAAAAACTGAATATGTCCCCTGCAACCAAACGAACTGTCAGAGACACAAATCTACAACGGACATAGTGTAAAATGGTCCAATTCAAGAAAGTTATTCATTTGGCATCATTCGAATGGATATAAATCAAGTTTTAATGAAAATTATCATATTCTGCCAAAACGTGCTTTTCAGCCCCTGAAAAGCACATTTTGGCCATAAAAACTGAATATGTCCCCTGCAACCAAATGAACTGTCAGAGACACAAATCTACAATGGACATAGTGTAAAATGGTCCAATTCAAGTAAGTTATTCATTTGGCATCATTCGAATGGATAGAAATCAAGTTTTAATGAAAATTATAATACTCGGCCAAAACATGCTTTTCAGCCTCTGAAAAGCACATTTTGGCCATAAAAACTGAAAATGTCCCCTGCAACCAAACGAACTGTCGGAGACACAAATCTACAATGGACATAGTGTAAAATGGTCCAATTCAAGTAAGTTATTCATTTGGCATCATTCGAAGTGATAGAAATCAAGTTTTAATGAAAATTACCATACTCGGCCAAAACATGCTTTTCAGCCCCTGAAAAGCACATTTTGGCCATAAAAACTGAAAATGTCCCCTGCAACCAAACGAACTGTCGGAGACACAAATCTACAATGGACATAGTGTAAAATGGTCCAATTCAAGTAAGTTATTCATTTGGCATCATTCGAAGTGATAGAAATCAAGTTTTAATGAAAATTATCAAACTCGGCCAAAACATGCTTTTCAGCCCCTGAAAAGCACATTTTGGCCATAAAAACTGAATATGTCCCCTGCAACCAAACGAACTGTCAGAGACACAAATCTACAATGGACATAGTGTAAAATGGTCCAATTCAAGTAAGTTATTCATTTGGCATCATTCGAATGGATATAAATCAAGTTTTAATGAAAATTATCATATTCTGCCAAAACGTGCTTTTCAGCCCCTGAAAAGCACATTTTGGCCATAAAAACTGAATATGTCCCCTGCAACCAAATGAACTGTCAGAGACACAAATCTACAATGGACATAGTGTAAAATGGTCCAATTCAAGTAAGTTATTCATTTGGCATCATTCGAATGGATAGAAATCAAGTTTTAATGAAAATTATAATACTCGGCCAAAACATGCTTTTCAGCCTCTGAAAAGCACATTTTGGCCATAAAAACTGAAAATGTCCCCTGCAACCAAACGAACTGTCGGAGACACAAATCTACAATGGACATAGTGTAAAATGGTCCAATTCAAGTAAGTTATTCATTTGGCATCATTCGAAGTGATAGAAATCAAGTTTTAATGAAAATTACCATACTCGGCCAAAACATGCTTTTCAGCCCCTGAAAAGCACATTTTGGCCATAAAAACTGAAAATGTCCCCTGCAACCAAACGAACTGTCGGAGACACAAATCTACAATGGACATAGTGTAAAATGGTCCAATTCAAGTAAGTTATTCATTTGGCATCATTCGAAGTGATAGAAATCAAGTTTTAATGAAAATTATCAAACTCGGCCAAAACATGCTTTTCAGCCCCTGAAAAGCACATTTTGGCCATAAAAACTGAATATGTCCCCTGCAACCAAACGAACTGTCAGAGACACAAATCTACAATGGACATAGTGTAAAATGGTCCAATTCAAGTAAGTTATTCATTTGGCATCATTCGAAGTGATAGAAATCAAGTTTTAATGAAAATTATCATACTCGGCCAAAACATGCTTTTCAGCCTCTGAAAAGCACATTTTGGCCATATAAACTGAAAATGTCCCCTGCAACCAAACGAACTGTCGGAGACACAAATCTACAATGGACATAGTGTAAAATGGTCCAATTCAAGTAAGTTATTCATTTGGCATCATTCGAATGGATAGAAATCAAGTTTTAATGAAAATTATCATACTCTGCCAAAACGTGCTTTTCAGCCCCTGAAAAGCACATTTTGGCCATAAAAACTGAATATGTCCCCTGCAACCAAATGAACTGTCAGAGACACAAATCTACAATGGACATAGTGTAAAATGGTCCAATTCAAGTAAATTATTCATTTGGCATCATTCGAAGTGATAGAAATCAAGTTTTAATGAAAATTATCATACTCGGCCAAAACATGCTTTTCAGCCCCTGAAAAGCACATTTTGGCCATAAAAACTGAATATGTCCCCTGCAACCAAACGAACTGTCAGAGACACAAATCTACAATGGACATAGTGTGAAATGGTCCAATTCAAGTAAGTTATTCATTTGGCATCATTCGAAGTGATAAATTAAGTTTTAATGAAAATTATCATACTCTGCCAAAACATGCTTTTCAGCCTCTGAAAAGCACATTTTGGCCATAAAAACTGAAAATGTCCCCTGCAACCAAACGAACTGTCGGAGACACAAATCTACAATGGACATAGTGTAAAATGGTCCAATTCAAGTAAGTTATTCATTTGGCATCAATCGAAGTGATAGAAATCAAGTTTTAATGAAAATTATCAAACTCGGCCAAAACATGCTTTTCAGCCCCTGAAAAGCACATTTTGGCCATAAAAACTGAATATGTCCCCTGCAACCAAACGAACTGTCAGAGACACAAATCTACAATGGACATAGTGTAAAATGGTCCAATTCAAGTAAGTTATTCATTTGGCATCATTTGAAATGATAGAAATTAAGTTTTAATGAAAATTATCATACTCGGCCAAAACATGCTTTTCAGCCTCTGAAAAGCACATTTTGGCCATATAAACTGAAAATGTCCCCTGCAACCAAACGAACTGTCGGAGACACAAATCTACAATGGACATAGTGTAAAATGGTCCAATTCAAGTAAGTTATTCATTTGGCATCATTCGAATGGATAGAAATCAAGTTTTAATGAAAATTATCATACTCTGCCAAAACGTGCTTTTCAGCCCCTGAAAAGCACATTTTGGCCATAAAAACTGAAAATGTCCCCTGCAACCAAACAAACTGTCGGAGACACAAATCTACAATGGACATAGTGTAAAATGGTCCAATTCAAGTAATTTATTCATTTGGCATCATTCGAAGTGATAGAAATTAAGTTTTAATGAAAATCATCATACTCGGCCAAAACATGCTTTTCAGCCCCTGAAAAGCACATTTTGGCCATAAAAACTGAAAATGTCCCCTGCAACCAAACGAACTGTCGGAGACACAAATCTACAATTGACATAGTGTAAAATGGTCCAATTCAAGTAAGTTATTCATTTGGCATCATTCGAAGTGATAGAAATCAAGTTTTAATGAAAATTATCATACTCGGCCAAAACATGCTTTTCAGCCCCTGAAAAGCACATTTTGGCCATAAAAACTGAATATGTCCCCTGCAACCAAACGAACTGTCAGAGACACAAATCTACAACGGACATAGTATAAAATGGTCCAATTCAAGAAAGTTATTCATTTGGCATCATTCGAATGGATATAAATCAAGTTTTAATGAAAATTATCATATTCTGCCAAAACGTGCTTTTCAGCCCCTGAAAAGCACATTTTGGCCATAAAAACTGAATATGTCCCCTGCAACCAAACGAACTGTCAGAGATACAAATCTACAATGGACATAGTGTAAAATGGTCCAATTCAAGTAAATTATTCATTTGGCATCATTCGAAGTGATAGAAATTAAGTTTTAATGAAAATTATCAAACTCGGCCAAAACATGCTTTTCAGCCCCGAAAAGCACATTTTGGCCATAAAAACTGAATATGTCCCCTGCAACCAAACGAACTGTCAGAGACACAAATCTACAATGGACATAGTGTAAAATGGTCCAATTCAAGTAAGTTATTCATTTGGCATCAATCGAAGTGATAGAAATCAAGTTTTAATGAAAATTATCAAACTCGGCCAAAACATGCTTTTCAGCCCCTGAAAAGCACATTTTGGCCATAAAAACTGAATATGTCCCCTGCAACCAAACGAACTGTAAGAGACACAAATCTACAATGGACATAGTGTAAAATGGTCCAATTCAAGTAAGTTATTCATTTGGCATCATTCGAAGTGATAGAAATTAAGTTTTAATGAAAATTATCATACTCTGCCAAAACATGCTTTTCAGCCTCTGAAAAGCACATTTTGGCCATAAAAACTGAAAATGTCCCCTGCAAACAAACGAACTGTCGGAGACACAAATCTACAATGGACATAGTGTAAAATGGTCCAATTCAAGTAAGTTATTCATTTGGCATCATTCGAAGTGATAGAAATCAAGTTTTAATGAAAATTATCATACTCGGCCAAAACATGCTTTTCAGCCCCTGAAAAGCACATTTTGGCCATAAAAACTGAATATGTCTCCTGCAACCAAACGAACTGTCAGAGACACAAATCTACAATGGACATAGTGTAAAATGGTCCAATTCAAGTAAGTTATTCATTTGGCATCATTCGAATGGATAGAAATCAAGTTTTAATGAAAATTATCATATTCTGCCAAAACGTGCTTTTCAGCCCCTGAAAAGCACATTTTGGCCATAAAAACGGAATATGTCCCCTGCAACCAAACGAACTGTCAGAGACACAAATCTACAATGGACATAGTGTAAAATGGTCCAATTCAAGTAAGTTATTCATTTGGCATCATTCGAAGTGATAGAAATTAAGTTTTAATGAAAATCATCTACTTGGCCAAAACATGCTTTTCAGCCCCTGAAAAGCACATTTTGGCCATAAAAACTGAATATGTCCCCTGCAACCAAACAAACTGTCGGAGACACAAATTTACAATTGACATAGTGTAAAATGGTCCAATTCAAGTAAGTTATTCATTTGGCATCATTCGAAGTGATAGAAATCAAGTTTTAATGAAAATTATCATACTCGGCCAAAACATGCTTTTCAGCCCCTGAAAAGCACATTTTGGCCATAAAAACTGAATATGTCCCCTGCAACCAAACGAACTGTCAGAGACACAAATCTACAACGGACATAGTGTAAAATGGTCCAATTCAAGTAAGTTATTCATTTGGCATCATTCGAATGGATAGAAATCAAGTTTTAATGAAAATTATCATACTCTGCCAAAACGTGCTTTTCAGCCCCTGAAAAGCACATTTTGGCCATAAAAACTGAATATGTCCCCTGCAACCAAACGAACTGTCAGAGACACAAATCTACAATGGACATAGTGTAAAATGGTCCAATTCAAGTAAATTATTCATTTGGCATCATTCGAAGTGATAGAAATCAAGTTTTAATGAAAATTATCATACTCGGCCAAAACATGCTTTTCAGCCCCTGAAAAGCACATTTTGGCCATAAAAACTGAATATGTCCCCTGCAACCAAACGAACTGTCAGAGACACAAATCTACAATGGACATAGTGTGAAATGGTCCAATTCAAGTAAGTTATTCATTTGGCATCATTCGAAGTGATAAATTAAGTTTTAATGAAAATTATCATACTCTGCCAAAACATGCTTTTCAGCCTCTGAAAAGCACATTTTGGCCATAAAAACTGAAAATGTCCCCTGCAACCAAACGAACTGTCGGAGACACAAATCTACAATGGACATAGTGTAAAATGGTCCAATTCAAGTAAGTTATTCATTTGGCATCATTCGAAGTGATAGAAATTAAGTTTTAATGAAAATCATCATACTCGGCCAAAACATGCTTTTCAGCCCCTGAAAAGCACATTTTGGCCATAAAAACTGAAAATGTCCCCTGCAACCAAACGAACTGTCGGAGACACAAATCTACAATTGACATAGTGTAAAATGGTCCAATTCAAGTAAGTTATTCATTTGGCATCATTCGAAGTGATAGAAATCAAGTTTTAATGAAAATTATCATACTCGGCCAAAACATGCTTTTCAGCCCCTGAAAAGCACATTTTGGCCATAAAAACTAAATATGTCCCCTGCAACCAAACGAACTGTCAGAGACACAAATCTACAATGGACATAGTGTAAAATGGTCTAATTCAAGTAAGTTATTCATTTGGCATCATTCGAAGTGATAGAAATTAAGTTTTAATGAAAATTATCATACTCTGCCAAAACATGCTTTTCAGCCTCTGAAAAGCACATTTTGGCCATAAAAACGGAAAATGTCCCCTGCAACCAAACGAACTGTCGGAGACACAAATCTACAATGGACATAGTGTAAAATGGTCCAATTCAAGTAAGTTATTCATTTGGCATCAATCGAAGTGATAGAAATCAAGTTTTAATGAAAATTATCAAACTCGGCCAAAACATGCTTTTCAGCCCCTGAAAAGCACATTTTGGCCATAAAAACTGAATATGTCCCCTGCAACCAAACAAACTGTCAGAGACACAAATCTACAATGGACATAGTGTAAAATGGTCCAATTCAAGTAAGTTATTCATTTGGCATCATTTGAAATGATAGAAATTAAGTTTTAATGAAAATTATCATACTCGGCCAAAACATGCTTTTCAGCCTCTGAAAAGCACATTTTGGCCATAAAAACTGAAAATGTCCCCTGCAACCAAACGAACTGTCGGAGACACAAATCTACAATGGACATAGTGTAAAATGGTCCAATTCAAGTAAGTTATTCATTTGGCATCATTCGAATGGATAGAAATCAAGTTTTAATGAAAATTATCATACTCGGCCAAAACATGCTTTTCAGCCTCTGAAAAGCACATTTTGGCCATAAAAACTGAATATGTCCCCTGCAACCAAACGAACTGTAAGAGACACAAATCTACAATGGACATAGTGTAAAATGGTCCAATTCAAGTAAGTTATTCATTTGGCATCATTCGAAGTGATAGAAATTAAGTTTTAATGAAAATTATCATACTCTGCCAAAACATGCTTTTCAGCCTCTGAAAAGCACATTTTGGCCATAAAAACTGAATATGTCCCCTGCAACCAAACGAACTGTAAGAGACACAAATCTACAATGGACATAGTGTAAAATGGTCCAATTCAAGTAAGTTATTCATTTGGCATCATTCGAAGTGATAGAAATCAAGTTTTAATGAAAATTATCATACTCGGCCAAAACATGCTTTTCAGCCCCTGAAAAGCACATTTTGGCCATAAAAACTGAATATGTCCCCTGCAACCAAACGAACTGTAAGAGACACAAATCTACAATGGACATAGTGTAAAATGGTCCAATTCAAGTAAGTTATTCATTTGGCATCATTCGAAGTGATAGAAATTAAGTTTTAATGAAAATTATCATACTCTGCCAAAACATGCTTTTCAGCCTCTGAAAAGCACATTTTGGCCATAAAAACTGAAAATGTCCCCTGCAACCAAACGAACTGTCGGAGACACAAATCTACAATGGACATAGTGTAAAATGGTCCAATTCAAGTAAGTTATTCATTTGGCATCATTCGAAGTGATAGAAATCAAGTTTTAATGAAAATTATCATACTCGGCCAAAACATGCTTTTCAGCCCCTGAAAAGCACATTTTGGCCATAAAAACTGAATATGTCCCCTGCAACCAAACGAACTGTCAGAGACACAAATCTACAATGGACATAGTGTAAAATGGTCCAATTCAAGTAAGTTATTCATTTGGCATCATTCGAAGTGATAGAAATTAAGTTTTAATGAAAATTATCAAACTCGGCCAAAACATGCTTTTCAGCCCCGAAAAGCACATTTTGGCCATAAAAACTGAATATGTCCCCTGCAACCAAACGAACTGTCAGAGACACAAATCTACAATGGACATAGTGTAAAATGGTCCAATTCAAGTAAGTTATTCATTTGGCATCAATCGAAGTGATAGAAATCAAGTTTTAATGAAAATTATCAAACTCGGCCAAAACATGCTTTTCAGCCCCTGAAAAGCACATTTTGGCCATAAAAACTGAATATGTCCCCTGCAACCAAACGAACTGTAAGAGACACAAATCTACAATGGACATAGTGTAAAATGGTCCAATTCAAGTAAGTTATTCATTTGGCATCATTAGAAGTGATAGAAATTAAGTTTTTATGAAAATTATCATACTCTGCCAAAACATGCTTTTCAGCCTCTGAAAAGCACATTTTGGCCATAAAAACTGAATATGTCCCCTGCAACCAAACGAACTGTAAGAGACACAAATCTACAATGGACATAGTGTAAAATGGTCCAATTCAAGTAAGTTATTCATTTGGCATCATTCGAAGTGATAGAAATTAAGTTTTAATGAAAATTATCATACTCTGCCAAAACATGCTTTTCAGCCTCTGAAAAGCACATTTTGGCCATAAAAACTGAAAATGTCCCCTGCAACCAAACGAACTGTCGGAGACACAAATCTACAATGGACATAGTGTAAAATGGTCCAATTCAAGTAAGTTATTCATTTGGCATCATTCGAAGTGATAGAAATCAAGTTTTAATGAAAATTATCATACTCGGCCAAAACATGCTTTTCAGCCCCTGAAAAGCACATTTTGGCCATAAAAACTGAATATGTCCCCTGCAACCAAACGAACTGTCAGAGACACAAATCTACAATGGACATAGTGTAAAATGGTCCAATTCAAGTAAGTTATTCATTTGGCATCATTCGAAGTGATAGAAATTAAGTTTTAATGAAAATTATCATACTCTGCCAAAACATGCTTTTCAGCCCCTGAAAAGCACATTTTGGCCATAAAAACTGAATATGTCCCCTGCAACCAAACGAACTGTCAGAGACACAAATCTACAATGGACATAGTGTAAAATGGTCCAATTCAAGTAAGTTATTCATTTGGCATCATTTGAAATGATAGAAATTAAGTTTTAATGAAAATTATCATACTCGGCCAAAACATGCTTTTCAGCCTCTGAAAAGCACATTTTGGCCATAAAAACTGAAAATGTCCCCTGCAACCAAACGAACTGTCAGAGACACAAATCTACAACGGACATAGTGTAAAATGGTCCAATTCAAGTAAGTTATTCATTAGGCATCATTCGAATGGATAGAAATCAAGTTTTAATGAAAATTATCATATTCTGCCAAAACGTGCTTTTCAGCCCCTGAAAAGCACATTTTGGCCATAAAAACTGAATATGTCCCCTGCAACCAAATGAACTGTCAGAGACACAAATCTACAATGGACATAGTGTAAAATGGTCCAATTCAAGTAAGTTATTCATTTGGCATCATTCGAATGGATAGATATCAAGTTTTAATGAAAATTATCATACTCGGCCAAAACATGCTTTTCAGCCTCTGAAAAGCACATTTTGGCCATAAAAACTGAAAATGTCCCCTGCAACCAAACGAACTGTCGTAGACACAAATCTACAATGGACATAGTGTAAAATGGTCCAATTCAAGTAAGTTATTCATTTGGCATCATTCGAAGTGATAGAAATCAAGTTTTAATGAAAATTACCATACTCGGCCAAAACATGCTTTTCAGCCCCTGAAAAGCACATTTTGGCCTTAAAAACTGAATATGTCCCCTGCAACCAAACGAACTGTCAGAGATACAAATCTACAATGGACATAGTGTAAAATGGTCCAATTCAAGTAAATTATTCATTTGGCATCATTCGAAGTGATAGAAATTAAGTTTTAATGAAAATTATCATACTCGGCCAAAACATGCTTTTCAGCCTCTGAAAAGCACATTTTGGCCATAAAAACTGAAAATGTCCCCTGCAACCAAACGAACTGTCGGAGACACAAATCTACAATGGACATAGTGTAAAATGGTCCAATTCAAGTAAGTTATTCATTTGGCATCATTCGAAGTGATAGAAATTAAGTTTTAATGAAAATCATCATACTCGGCCAAAACATGCTTTTCAGCCCCTGAAAAGCACATTTTGGCCATAAAAACTGAAAATGTCCCCTGCAACCAAACGAACTGTCGGAGACACAAATCTACAATTGACATAGTGTAAAATGGTCCAATTCAAGTAAGTTATTCATTTGGCATCATTCGAAGTGATAGAAATCAAGTTTTAATGAAAATTATCATACTCGGCCAAAACATGCTTTTCAGCCCCTGAAAAGCACAATTTGGCCATAAAAACTGAATATGTCCCCTGCAACCAAACGAACTGTCAGAGACACAAATCTACAACGGACATAGTGTAAAATGGTCCAATTCAAGAAAGTTATTCATTTGGCATCATTCGAATGGATATAAATCAAGTTTTAATGAAAATTATCATATTCTGCCAAAACGTGCTTTTCAGCCCCTGAAAAGCACATTTTGGCCATAAAAACTGAATATGTCCCCTGCAACCAAATGAACTGTCAGAGACACAAATCTACAATGGACATAGTGTAAAATGGTCCAATTCAAGTAAGTTATTCATTTGGCATCATTCGAATGGATAGAAATCAAGTTTTAATGAAAATTATAATACTCGGCCAAAACATGCTTTTCAGCCTCTGAAAAGCACATTTTGGCCATAAAAACTGAAAATGTCCCCTGCAACCAAACGAACTGTCGGAGACACAAATCTACAATGGACATAGTGTAAAATGGTCCAATTCAAGTAAGTTATTCATTTGGCATCATTCGAAGTGATAGAAATCAAGTTTTAATGAAAATTACCATACTCGGCCAAAACATGCTTTTCAGCCCCTGAAAAGCACATTTTGGCCATAAAAACTGAAAATGTCCCCTGCAACCAAACGAACTGTCGGAGACACAAATCTACAATGGACATAGTGTAAAATGGTCCAATTCAAGTAAGTTATTCATTTGGCATCATTCGAAGTGATAGAAATCAAGTTTTAATGAAAATTATCAAACTCGGCCAAAACATGCTTTTCAGCCCCTGAAAAGCACATTTTGGCCATAAAAACTGAATATGTCCCCTGCAACCAAACGAACTGTCAGAGACACAAATCTACAATGGACATAGTGTAAAATGGTCCAATTCAAGTAAGTTATTCATTTGGCATCATTCGAAGTGATAGAAATCAAGTTTTAATGAAAATTATCATACTCGGCCAAAACATGCTTTTCAGCCTCTGAAAAGCACATTTTGGCCATATAAACTGAAAATGTCCCCTGCAACCAAACGAACTGTCGGAGACACAAATCTACAATGGACATAGTGTAAAATGGTCCAATTCAAGTAAGTTATTCATTTGGCATCATTCGAATGGATAGAAATCAAGTTTTAATGAAAATTATCATACTCTGCCAAAACGTGCTTTTCAGCCCCTGAAAAGCACATTTTGGCCATAAAAACTGAATATGTCCCCTGCAACCAAATGAACTGTCAGAGACACAAATCTACAATGGACATAGTGTAAAATGGTCCAATTCAAGTAAATTATTCATTTGGCATCATTCGAAGTGATAGAAATCAAGTTTTAATGAAAATTATCATACTCGGCCAAAACATGCTTTTCAGCCCCTGAAAAGCACATTTTGGCCATAAAAACTGAATATGTCCCCTGCAACCAAACGAACTGTCAGAGACACAAATCTACAATGGACATAGTGTGAAATGGTCCAATTCAAGTAAGTTATTCATTTGGCATCATTCGAAGTGATAAATTAAGTTTTAATGAAAATTATCATACTCTGCCAAAACATGCTTTTCAGCCTCTGAAAAGCACATTTTGGCCATAAAAACTGAAAATGTCCCCTGCAACCAAACGAACTGTCGGAGACACAAATCTACAATGGACATAGTGTAAAATGGTCCAATTCAAGTAAGTTATTCATTTGGCATCAATCGAAGTGATAGAAATCAAGTTTTAATGAAAATTATCAAACTCGGCCAAAACATGCTTTTCAGCCCCTGAAAAGCACATTTTGGCCATAAAAACTGAATATGTCCCCTGCAACCAAACGAACTGTCAGAGACACAAATCTACAATGGACATAGTGTAAAATGGTCCAATTCAAGTAAGTTATTCATTTGGCATCATTTGAAATGATAGAAATTAAGTTTTAATGAAAATTATCATACTCGGCCAAAACATGCTTTTCAGCCTCTGAAAAGCACATTTTGGCCATATAAACTGAAAATGTCCCCTGCAACCAAACGAACTGTCGGAGACACAAATCTACAATGGACATAGTGTAAAATGGTCCAATTCAAGTAAGTTATTCATTTGGCATCATTCGAATGGATAGAAATCAAGTTTTAATGAAAATTATCATACTCTGCCAAAACGTGCTTTTCAGCCCCTGAAAAGCACATTTTGGCCATAAAAACTGAAAATGTCCCCTGCAACCAAACAAACTGTCGGAGACACAAATCTACAATGGACATAGTGTAAAATGGTCCAATTCAAGTAATTTATTCATTTGGCATCATTCGAAGTGATAGAAATTAAGTTTTAATGAAAATCATCATACTCGGCCAAAACATGCTTTTCAGCCCCTGAAAAGCACATTTTGGCCATAAAAACTGAAAATGTCCCCTGCAACCAAACGAACTGTCGGAGACACAAATCTACAATTGACATAGTGTAAAATGGTCCAATTCAAGTAAGTTATTCATTTGGCATCATTCGAAGTGATAGAAATCAAGTTTTAATGAAAATTATCATACTCGGCCAAAACATGCTTTTCAGCCCCTGAAAAGCACATTTTGGCCATAAAAACTGAATATGTCCCCTGCAACCAAACGAACTGTCAGAGACACAAATCTACAACGGACATAGTATAAAATGGTCCAATTCAAGAAAGTTATTCATTTGGCATCATTCGAATGGATATAAATCAAGTTTTAATGAAAATTATCATATTCTGCCAAAACGTGCTTTTCAGCCCCTGAAAAGCACATTTTGGCCATAAAAACTGAATATGTCCCCTGCAACCAAACGAACTGTCAGAGATACAAATCTACAATGGACATAGTGTAAAATGGTCCAATTCAAGTAAATTATTCATTTGGCATCATTCGAAGTGATAGAAATTAAGTTTTAATGAAAATTATCAAACTCGGCCAAAACATGCTTTTCAGCCCCGAAAAGCACATTTTGGCCATAAAAACTGAATATGTCCCCTGCAACCAAACGAACTGTCAGAGACACAAATCTACAATGGACATAGTGTAAAATGGTCCAATTCAAGTAAGTTATTCATTTGGCATCAATCGAAGTGATAGAAATCAAGTTTTAATGAAAATTATCAAACTCGGCCAAAACATGCTTTTCAGCCCCTGAAAAGCACATTTTGGCCATAAAAACTGAATATGTCCCCTGCAACCAAACGAACTGTAAGAGACACAAATCTACAATGGACATAGTGTAAAATGGTCCAATTCAAGTAAGTTATTCATTTGGCATCATTCGAAGTGATAGAAATTAAGTTTTAATGAAAATTATCATACTCTGCCAAAACATGCTTTTCAGCCTCTGAAAAGCACATTTTGGCCATAAAAACTGAAAATGTCCCCTGCAAACAAACGAACTGTCGGAGACACAAATCTACAATGGACATAGTGTAAAATGGTCCAATTCAAGTAAGTTATTCATTTGGCATCATTCGAAGTGATAGAAATCAAGTTTTAATGAAAATTATCATACTCGGCCAAAACATGCTTTTCAGCCCCTGAAAAGCACATTTTGGCCATAAAAACTGAATATGTCTCCTGCAACCAAACTAACTGTCAGAGACACAAATCTACAATGGACATAGTGTGAAATGGTCCAATTCAAGTAAGTTATTCATTTGGCATCATTCGAAGTGATAAATTAAGTTTTAATGAAAATTATCATACTCTGCCAAAACATGCTTTTCAGCCTCTGAAAAGCACATTTTGGCCATAAAAACTGAAAATGTCCCCTGCAACCAAACGAACTGTCGGAGACACAAATCTACAATGGACATAGTGTAAAATGGTCCAATTCAAGTAAGTTATTCATTTGGCATCATTCGAATGGATAGAAATCAAGTTTTAATGAAAATTATCATATTCTGCCAAAACGTGCTTTTCAGCCCCTGAAAAGCACATTTTGGCCATAAAAACGGAATATGTCCCCTGCAACCAAACGAACTGTCAGAGACACAAATCTACAATGGACATAGTGTAAAATGGTCCAATTCAAGTAAGTTATTCATTTGGCATCATTTGAAGTGATAGAAATTAAGTTTTAATGAAAATCATCTACTTGGCCAAAACATGCTTTTCAGCCCCTGAAAAGCACATTTTGGCCATAAAAACTGAATATGTCCCCTGCAACCAAACAAACTGTCGGAGACACAAATTTACAATTGACATAGTGTAAAATGGTCCAATTCAAGTAAGTTATTCATTTGGCATCATTCGAAGTGATAGAAATCAAGTTTTAATGAAAATTATCATACTCGGCCAAAACATGCTTTTCAGCCCCTGAAAAGCACATTTTGGCCATAAAAACTGAATATGTCCCCTGCAACCAAACGAACTGTCAGAGACACAAATCTACAACGGACATAGTGTAAAATGGTCCAATTCAAGTAAGTTATTCATTTGGCATCATTCGAATGGATAGAAATCAAGTTTTAATGAAAATTATCATACTCTGCCAAAACGTGCTTTTCAGCCCCTGAAAAGCATTTTGGCCATAAAAACTGAATATGTCCCCTGCAACCAAACGAACTGTCAGAGACACAAATCTACAATGGACATAGTGTAAAATGGTCCAATTCAAGTAAATTATTCATTTGGCATCATTCGAAGTGATAGAAATCAAGTTTTAATGAAAATTATCATACTCGGCCAAAACATGCTTTTCAGCCCCTGAAAAGCACATTTTGGCCATAAAAACTGAAAATGTCCCCTGCAACCAAACGAACTGTCGGAGACACAAATCTACAATGGACATAGTGTAAAATGGTCCAATTCAAGTAAGTTATTCATTTGGCATCATTCGAAGTGATAGAAATCAAGTTTTAATGAAAATTATCAAACTCGGCCAAAACATGCTTTTCAGCCCCTGAAAAGCACATTTTGGCCATAAAAACTGAATATGTCCCCTGCAACCAAACGAACTGTCAGAGACACAAATCTACAATGGACATAGTGTAAAATGGTCCAATTCAAGTAAGTTATTCATTTGGCATCATTCGAAGTGATAGAAATCAAGTTTTAATGAAAATTATCATACTCGGCCAAAACATGCTTTTCAGCCTCTGAAAAGCACATTTTGGCCATATAAACTGAAAATGTCCCCTGCAACCAAACGAACTGTCGGAGACACAAATCTACAATGGACATAGTGTAAAATGGTCCAATTCAAGTAAGTTATTCATTTGGCATCATTCGAATGGATAGAAATCAAGTTTTAATGAAAATTATCATACTCTGCCAAAACGTGCTTTTCAGCCCCTGAAAAGCACATTTTGGCCATAAAAACTGAATATGTCCCCTGCAACCAAATGAACTGTCAGAGACACAAATCTACAATGGACATAGTGTAAAATGGTCCAATTCAAGTAAATTATTCATTTGGCATCATTCGAAGTGATAGAAATCAAGTTTTAATGAAAATTATCATACTCGGCCAAAACATGCTTTTCAGCCCCTGAAAAGCACATTTTGGCCATAAAAACTGAATATGTCCCCTGCAACCAAACGAACTGTCAGAGACACAAATCTACAATGGACATAGTGTGAAATGGTCCAATTCAAGTAAGTTATTCATTTGGCATCATTCGAAGTGATAAATTAAGTTTTAATGAAAATTATCATACTCTGCCAAAACATGCTTTTCAGCCTCTGAAAAGCACATTTTGGCCATAAAAACTGAAAATGTCCCCTGCAACCAAACGAACTGTCGGAGACACAAATCTACAATGGACATAGTGTAAAATGGTCCAATTCAAGTAAGTTATTCATTTGGCATCAATCGAAGTGATAGAAATCAAGTTTTAATGAAAATTATCAAACTCGGCCAAAACATGCTTTTCAGCCCCTGAAAAGCACATTTTGGCCATAAAAACTGAATATGTCCCCTGCAACCAAACGAACTGTCAGAGACACAAATCTACAATGGACATAGTGTAAAATGGTCCAATTCAAGTAAGTTATTCATTTGGCATCATTTGAAATGATAGAAATTAAGTTTTAATGAAAATTATCATACTCGGCCAAAACATGCTTTTCAGCCTCTGAAAAGCACATTTTGGCCATATAAACTGAAAATGTCCCCTGCAACCAAACGAACTGTCGGAGACACAAATCTACAATGGACATAGTGTAAAATGGTCCAATTCAAGTAAGTTATTCATTTGGCATCATTCGAATGGATAGAAATCAAGTTTTAATGAAAATTATCATACTCTGCCAAAACGTGCTTTTCAGCCCCTGAAAAGCACATTTTGGCCATAAAAACTGAAAATGTCCCCTGCAACCAAACAAACTGTCGGAGACACAAATCTACAATGGACATAGTGTAAAATGGTCCAATTCAAGTAATTTATTCATTTGGCATCATTCGAAGTGATAGAAATTAAGTTTTAATGAAAATCATCATACTCTGCCAAAACATGCTTTTCAGCCTCTGAAAAGCACATTTTGGCCATAAAAACTGAAAATGTCCCCTGCAACCAAACGAACTGTCGGAGACACAAATCTACAATTGACATAGTGTAAAATGGTCCAATTCAAGTAAGTTATTCATTTGGCATCATTCGAAGTGATAGAAATCAAGTTTTAATGAAAATTATCATACTCGGCCAAAACATGCTTTTCAGCCCCTGAAAAGCACATTTTGGCCATAAAAACTGAATATGTCTCCTGCAACCAAACGAACTGTCAGAGACACAAATCTACAATGGACATAGTGTGAAATGGTCCAATTCAAGTAAGTTATTCATTTGGCATCATTCGAAGTGATAAATTAAGTTTTAATGAAAATTATCATACTCTGCCAAAACATGCTTTTCAGCCTCTGAAAAGCACATTTTGGCCATAAAAACTGAAAATGTCCCCTGCAACCAAACGAACTGTCGGAGACACAAATCTACAATGGACATAGTGTAAAATGGTCCAATTCAAGTAAGTTATTCATTTGGCATCATTCGAATGGATAGAAATCAAGTTTTAATGAAAATTATCATATTCTGCCAAAACGTGCTTTTCAGCCCCTGAAAAGCACATTTTGGCCATAAAAACGGAATATGTCCCCTGCAACCAAACGAACTGTCAGAGACACAAATCTACAATGGACATAGTGTAAAATGGTCCAATTCAAGTAAGTTATTCATTTGGCATCATTCGAAGTGATAGAAATTAAGTTTTAATGAAAATCATCTACTTGGCCAAAACATGCTTTTCAGCCCCTGAAAAGCACATTTTGGCCATAAAAACTGAATATGTCCCCTGCAACCAAACAAACTGTCGGAGACACAAATTTACAATTGACATAGTGTAAAATGGTCCAATTCAAGTAAGTTATTCATTTGGCATCATTCGAAGTGATAGAAATCAAGTTTTAATGAAAATTATCATACTCGGCCAAAACATGCTTTTCAGCCCCTGAAAAGCACATTTTGGCCATAAAAACTGAATATGTCCCCTGCAACCAAACGAACTGTCAGAGACACAAATCTACAACGGACATAGTGTAAAATGGTCCAATTCAAGTAAGTTATTCATTTGGCATCATTCGAATGGATAGAAATCAAGTTTTAATGAAAATTATCATACTCTGCCAAAACGTGCTTTTCAGCCCCTGAAAAGCACATTTTGGCCATAAAAACTGAATATGTCCCCTGCAACCAAACGAACTGTCAGAGACACAAATCTACAATGGACATAGTGTGAAATGGTCCAATTCAAGTAAGTTATTCATTTGGCATCATTCAAAGTGATAAATTAAGTTTTAATGAAAATTATCATACTCTGCCAAAACATGCTTTTCAGCCTCTGAAAAGCACATTTTGGCCATAAAAACTGAAAATGTCCCCTGCAACCAAACGAACTGTCGGAGACACAAATCTACAATGGACATAGTGTAAAATGGTCCAATTCAAGTAAGTTATTCATTTGGCATCATTCGAAGTGATAGAAATTAAGTTTTAATGAAAATCATCATACTCGGCCAAAACATGCTTTTCAGCCCCTGAAAAGCACATTTTGGCCATAAAAACTGAAAATGTCCCCTGCAACCAAACGAACTGTCGGAGACACAAATCTACAATTGACATAGTGTAAAATGGTCCAATTCAAGTAAGTTATTCATTTGGCATCATTCGAAGTGATAGAAATCAAGTTTTAATGAAAATTATCATACTCGGCCAAAACATGCTTTTCAGCCCCTGAAAAGCACATTTTGGCCATAAAAACTGAATATGTCCCCTGCAACCAAACGAACTGTCAGAGACACAAATCTACAATGGACATAGTGTAAAATGGTCTAATTCAAGTAAGTTATTCATTTGGCATCATTCGAAGTGATAGAAATTAAGTTTTAATGAAAATTATCATACTCTGCCAAAACATGCTTTTCAGCCTCTGAAAAGCACATTTTGGCCATAAAAACGGAAAATGTCCCCTGCAACCAAACGAACTGTCGGAGACACAAATCTACAATGGACATAGTGTAAAATGGTCCAATTCAAGTAAGTTATTCATTTGGCATCAATCGAAGTGATAGAAATCAAGTTTTAATGAAAATTATCAAACTCGGCCAAAACATGCTTTTCAGCCCCTGAAAAGCACATTTTGGCCATAAAAACTGAATATGTCCCCTGCAACCAAACAAACTGTCAGAGACACAAATCTACAATGGACATAGTGTAAAATGGTCCAATTCAAGTAAGTTATTCATTTGGCATCATTTGAAATGATAGAAATTAAGTTTTAATGAAAATTATCATACTCGGCCAAAACATGCTTTTCAGCCTCTGAAAAGCACATTTTGGCCATAAAAACTGAAAATGTCCCCTGCAACCAAACGAACTGTCGGAGACACAAATCTACAATGGACATAGTGTAAAATGGTCCAATTCAAGTAAGTTATTCATTTGGCATCATTCGAATGGATAGAAATCAAGTTTTAATGAAAATTATCATACTCTGCCAAAACGTGCTTTTCAGCCCCTGAAAAGCACATTTTGGCCATAAAAACTGAATATGTCCCCTGCAACCAAACGAACTGTCAGAGACACAAATCTACAATGGACATAGTGTAAAATGGTCCAATTCAAGTAAATTATTCATTTGGCATCATTCGAAGTGATAGAAATCAAGTTTTAATGAAAATTATCATACTCGGCCAAAACATGCTTTTCAGCCCCTGAAAAGCACATTTTGGCCATAAAAACTGAATATGTCCCCTGCAACCAAACGAACTGTCAGAGACACAAATCTACAATGGACATAGTGTGAAATGGTCCAATTCAAGTAAGTTATTCATTTGGCATCATTCGAAGTGATAAATTAAGTTTTAATGAAAATTATCATACTCTGCCAAAACATGCTTTTCAGCCTCTGAAAAGCACATTTTGGCCATAAAAACTGAAAATGTCCCCTGCAACCAAACGAACTGTCGGAGACACAAATCTACAATGGACATAGTGTAAAATGGTCCAATTCAAGTAAGTTATTCATTTGGCATCATTCGAAGTGATAGAAATTAAGTTTTAATGAAAATCATCATACTCGGCCAAAACATGCTTTTCAGCCCCTGAAAAGCACATTTTGGCCATAAAAACTGAAAATGTCCCCTGCAACCAAACGAACTGTCAGAGACACAAATCTACAATTGACATAGTGTAAAATGGTCCAATTCAAGTAAGTTATT
Source organism: Stigmatopora argus (assembly GCF_051989625.1). Lineage (NCBI taxonomy): Eukaryota > Metazoa > Chordata > Actinopteri > Syngnathiformes > Syngnathidae > Stigmatopora > Stigmatopora argus. The sequence continues at coordinate 18,850,333 of NC_135396.1, read as the reverse complement.
CATTTGGCATCATTCAAAGTGATAGAAATCAAGTTTTAATGAAAATTATCATACTCGGCCAAAACATGCTTTTCAGCCCCTGAAAAGCACATTTTGGCCATAAAAACTGAATATGTCTCCTGCAACCAAACGAACTGTCAGAGACACAAATCTACAACGGACATAGTGTAAAATGGTCCAATTCAAGTAAGTTATTCATTTGGCATCATTCGAATGGATAGAAATCAAGTTTTAATGAAAATTATCATATTCTGCCAAAACGTGCTTTTCAGCCCCTGAAAAGCACATTTTGGCCATAAAAACTGAATATGTCCCCTGCAACCAAATGAACTGTCAGAGACACAAATCTACAATGGACATAGTGTAAAATGGTCCAATTCAAGTAAGTTATTCATTTGGCATCATTCGAATGGATAGAAATCAAGTTTTAATGAAAATTATCATACTCGGCCAAAACATGCTTTTCAGCCTCTGAAAAGCACATTTTGGCCATAAAAACTGAAAATGTCCCCTGCAAACAAACGAACTGTCGGAGACACAAATCTACAATGGGCATAGTGTAAAATGGTCCAATTCAAGTAAGTTATTCATTTGGCATCAATCGAAGTGATAGAAATCAAGTTTTAATGAAAATTATCAAACTCGGCCAAAACATGCTTTTCAGACCCTGAAAAGCACATTTTGGCCATAAAAACTGAATATGTCCCCTGCAACCAAACGAACTGTCAGAGACACAAATCTACAATGGACATAGTGTAAAATGGTCCAATTCAAGTAAGTTATTCATTTGGCATCATTCGAAGTGATAGAAATTAAGTTTTAATGAAAATCATCATACTTGGCCAAAACATGCTTTTCAGCCCCTGAAAAGCACATTTTGGCCATAAAAACTGAATATGTCCCCTGCAACCAAACAAACTGTCGGAGACACAAATTTACAATTGACATAGTGTAAAATGGTCCAATTCAAGTAAGTTATTCATTTGGCATCATTCGAAGTGATAGAAATCAAGTTTTAATGAAAATTATCATACTCGGCCAAAACATGCTTTTCAGCCCCTGAAAAGCACATTTTGGCCATAAAAACTGAATATGTCCCCTGCAACCAAACGAACTGTCAGAGACACAAATCTACAACGGACATAGTGTAAAATGGTCCAATTCAAGTAAGTTATTCATTTGGCATCATTCGAATGGATAGAAATCAAGTTTTAATGAAAATTATCATACTCTGCCAAAACGTGCTTTTCAGCCCCTGAAAAGCACATTTTGGCCATAAAAACTGAATATGTCCCCTGCAACCAAACGACCTGTCAGAGACACAAATCTACAATGGACATAGTGTAAAATGGTCCAATTCAAGTAAATTATTCATTTGGCATCATTCGAAGTGATAGAAATCAAGTTTTAATGAAAATTATCATACTCGGCCAAAACATGCTTTTCAGCCCCTGAAAAGCACATTTTGGCCATAAAAACTGAATATGTCCCCTGCAACCAAACGAACTGTCAGAGACACAAATCTACAATGGACATAGTGTGAAATGGTCCAATTCAAGTAAGTTATTCATTTGGCATCATTCGAAGTGATAAATTAAGTTTTAATGAAAATTATCATACTCTGCCAAAACATGCTTTTCAGCCTCTGAAAAGCACATTTTGGCCATAAAAACTGAAAATGTCCCCTGCAACCAAACGAACTGTCGGAGACACAAATCTACAATGGACATAGTGTAAAATGGTCCAATTCAAGTAAGTTATTCATTTGGCATCATTCGAAGTGATAGAAATTAAGTTTTAATGAAAATCATCATACTCGGCCAAAACATGCTTTTCAGCCCCTGAAAAGCACATTTTGGCCATAAAAACTGAAAATGTCCCCTGCAACCAAACGAACTGTCGGAGACACAAATCTACAATTGACATAGTGTAAAATGGTCCAATTCAAGTAAGTTATTCATTTGGCATCATTCGAAGTGATAGAAATCAAGTTTTAATGAAAATTATCATACTCGGCCAAAACATGCTTTTCAGCCCCTGAAAAGCACATTTTGGCCATAAAAACTGAATATGTCTCCTGCAACCAAACGAACTGTCAGAGACACAAATCTACAACGGACATAGTGTAAAATGGTCCAATTCAAGTAAGTTATTCATTTGGCATCATTCGAATGGATAGAAATCAAGTTTTAATGAAAATTATCATATTCTGCCAAAACATGCTTTTCAGCCTCTGAAAAGCACATTTTGGCCATAAAAACTGAAAATGTCCCCTGCAACCAAACGAACTGTCGGAGACACAAATCTACAATGGACATAGTGTAAAATGGTCCAATTCAAGTAAGTTATTCATTTGGCATCATTCGAAGTGATAGAAATTAAGTTTTAATGAAAATCATCATACTCGGCCAAAACATGCTTTTCAGCCCCTGAAAAGCACATTTTGGCCATAAAAACTGAAAATGTCCCCTGCAACCAAACGAACTGTCGGAGACACAAATCTACAATTGACATAGTGTAAAATGGTCCAATTCAAGTAAGTTATTCATTTGGCATCATTCGAAGTGATAGAAATCAAGTTTTAATGAAAATTATCATACTCGGCCAAAACATGCTTTTCAGCCCCTGAAAAGCACATTTTGGCCATAAAAACTGAATATGTCTCCTGCAACCAAACGAACTGTCAGAGACACAAATCTACAACGGACATAGTGTAAAATGGTCCAATTCAAGTAAGTTATTCATTTGGCATCATTCGAATGGATAGAAATCAAGTTTTAATGAAAATTATCATATTCTGCCAAAACGTGCTTTTCAGCCCCTGAAAAGCACATTTTGGCCATAAAAACTGAATATGTCCCCTGCAACCAAACGAACTGTCAGAGACACAAATCTACAATGGACATAGTGTAAAATGGTCCAATTCAAGTAAATTATTCATTTGGCATCATTCGAAGTGATAGAAATCAAGTTTTAATGAAAATTATCATACTCGGCCAAAACATGCTTTTCAGCCCCTGAAAAGCACATTTTGGCCATAAAAACTGAATATGTCCCCTGCAACCAAACGAACTGTCAGAGACACAAATCTACAATGGACATAGTGTAAAATGGTCCAATTCAAGTAAATTATTCATTTGGCATCATTCGAAGTGATAGAAATCAAGTTTTAATGAAAATTATCATACTCGGCCAAAACATGCTTTTCAGCCCCTGAAAAGCACATTTTGGCCATAAAAACTGAATATGTCCCCTGCAACCAAACAAACTGTCGGAGACACAAATCTACAATGGACATAGTGTAAAATGGTCCAATTCAAGTAATTTATTCATTTGGCATCATTCGAAGTGATAGAAATTAAGTTTTAATGAAAATCATCATACTCGGCCAAAACATGCTTTTCAGCCCCTGAAAAGCACATTTTGGCCATAAAAACTGAAAATGTCCCCTGCAACCAAACGAACTGTCGGAGACACAAATCTACAATTGACATAGTGTAAAATGGTCCAATTCAAGTAAGTTATTCATTTGGCATCATTCGAAGTGATAGAAATCAAGTTTTAATGAAAATTATCATACTCGGCCAAAACATGCTTTTCAGCCCCTGAAAAGCACATTTTGGCCATAAAAACTGAATATGTCCCCTGCAACCAAACGAACTGTCAGAGACACAAATCTACAACGGACATAGTATAAAATGGTCCAATTCAAGAAAGTTATTCATTTGGCATCATTCGAATGGATATAAATCAAGTTTTAATGAAAATTATCATATTCTGCCAAAACGTGCTTTTCAGCCCCTGAAAAGCACATTTTGGCCATAAAAACTGAATATGTCCCCTGCAACCAAACGAACTGTCAGAGATACAAATCTACAATGGACATAGTGTAAAATGGTCCAATTCAAGTAAATTATTCATTTGGCATCATTCGAAGTGATAGAAATTAAGTTTTAATGAAAATTATCAAACTCGGCCAAAACATGCTTTTCAGCCCCGAAAAGCACATTTTGGCCATAAAAACTGAATATGTCCCCTGCAACCAAACGAACTGTCAGAGACACAAATCTACAATGGACATAGTGTAAAATGGTCCAATTCAAGTAAGTTATTCATTTGGCATCAATCGAAGTGATAGAAATCAAGTTTTAATGAAAATTATCAAACTCGGCCAAAACATGCTTTTCAGCCCCTGAAAAGCACATTTTGGCCATAAAAACTGAATATGTCCCCTGCAACCAAACGAACTGTAAGAGACACAAATCTACAATGGACATAGTGTAAAATGGTCCAATTCAAGTAAGTTATTCATTTGGCATCATTCGAAGTGATAGAAATTAAGTTTTAATGAAAATTATCATACTCTGCCAAAACATGCTTTTCAGCCTCTGAAAAGCACATTTTGGCCATAAAAACTGAAAATGTCCCCTGCAAACAAACGAACTGTCGGAGACACAAATCTACAATGGACATAGTGTAAAATGGTCCAATTCAAGTAAGTTATTCATTTGGCATCATTCGAAGTGATAGAAATCAAGTTTTAATGAAAATTATCATACTCGGCCAAAACATGCTTTTCAGCCCCTGAAAAGCACATTTTGGCCATAAAAACTGAATATGTCTCCTGCAACCAAACGAACTGTCAGAGACACAAATCTACAATGGACATAGTGTGAAATGGTCCAATTCAAGTAAGTTATTCATTTGGCATCATTCGAAGTGATAAATTAAGTTTTAATGAAAATTATCATACTCTGCCAAAACATGCTTTTCAGCCTCTGAAAAGCACATTTTGGCCATAAAAACTGAAAATGTCCCCTGCAACCAAACGAACTGTCGGAGACACAAATCTACAATGGACATAGTGTAAAATGGTCCAATTCAAGTAAGTTATTCATTTGGCATCATTCGAATGGATAGAAATCAAGTTTTAATGAAAATTATCATATTCTGCCAAAACGTGCTTTTCAGCCCCTGAAAAGCACATTTTGGCCATAAAAACGGAATATGTCCCCTGCAACCAAACGAACTGTCAGAGACACAAATCTACAATGGACATAGTGTAAAATGGTCCAATTCAAGTAAGTTATTCATTTGGCATCATTTGAAGTGATAGAAATTAAGTTTTAATGAAAATCATCTACTTGGCCAAAACATGCTTTTCAGCCCCTGAAAAGCACATTTTGGCCATAAAAACTGAATATGTCCCCTGCAACCAAACAAACTGTCGGAGACACAAATTTACAATTGACATAGTGTAAAATGGTCCAATTCAAGTAAGTTATTCATTTGGCATCATTCGAAGTGATAGAAATCAAGTTTTAATGAAAATTATCATACTCGGCCAAAACATGCTTTTCAGCCCCTGAAAAGCACATTTTGGCCATAAAAACTGAATATGTCCCCTGCAACCAAACGAACTGTCAGAGACACAAATCTACAACGGACATAGTGTAAAATGGTCCAATTCAAGTAAGTTATTCATTTGGCATCATTCGAATGGATAGAAATCAAGTTTTAATGAAAATTATCATACTCTGCCAAAACGTGCTTTTCAGCCCCTGAAAAGCATTTTGGCCATAAAAACTGAATATGTCCCCTGCAACCAAACGAACTGTCAGAGACACAAATCTACAATGGACATAGTGTAAAATGGTCCAATTCAAGTAAATTATTCATTTGGCATCATTCGAAGTGATAGAAATCAAGTTTTAATGAAAATTATCATACTCGGCCAAAACATGCTTTTCAGCCCCTGAAAAGCACATTTTGGCCATAAAAACTGAAAATGTCCCCTGCAACCAAACGAACTGTCGGAGACACAAATCTACAATGGACATAGTGTAAAATGGTCCAATTCAAGTAAGTTATTCATTTGGCATCATTCGAATGGATAGAAATCAAGTTTTAATGAAAATTATCATACTCTGCCAAAACGTGCTTTTCAGCCCCTGAAAAGCACATTTTGGCCATAAAAACTGAATATGTCCCCTGCAACCAAACGAACTGTCAGAGACACAAATCTACAATGGACATAGTGTAAAATGGTCCAATTCAAGTAAATTATTCATTTGGCATCATTCGAAGTGATAGAAATCAAGTTTTAATGAAAATTATCATACTCGGCCAAAACATGCTTTTCAGCCCCTGAAAAGCAGATTTTGGCCATAAAAACTGAAAATGTCCCCTGCAACCAAACGAACTGTCGGAGACACAAATCTACAATGGACATAGTGTAAAATGGTCCAATTCAAGTAAGTTATTCATTTGGCATCATTCGAAGTGATAGAAATCAAGTTTTAATGAAAATTATCAAACTCGGCCAAAACATGCTTTTCAGCCCCTGAAAAGCACATTTTGGCCATAAAAACTGAATATGTCCCCTGCAACCAAACGAACTGTCAGAGACACAAATCTACAATGGACATAGTGTAAAATGGTCCAATTCAAGTAAGTTATTCATTTGGCATCATTCGAAGTGATAGAAATCAAGTTTTAATGAAAATTATCATACTCAGCCAAAACATGCTTTTCAGCCTCTGAAAAGCACATTTTGGCCATATAAACTGAAAATGTCCCCTGCAACCAAACGAACTGTCGGAGACACAAATCTACAATGGACATAGTGTAAAATGGTCCAATTCAAGTAAGTTATTCATTTGGCATCATTCGAATGGATAGAAATCAAGTTTTAATGAAAATTATCATACTCTGCCAAAACGTGCTTTTCAGCCCCTGAAAAGCACATTTTGGCCATAAAAACTGAATATGTCCCCTGCAACCAAATGAACTGTCAGAGACACAAATCTACAATGGACATAGTGTAAAATGGTCCAATTCAAGTAAATTATTCATTTGGCATCATTCGAAGTGATAGAAATCAAGTTTTAATGAAAATTATCATACTCGGCCAAAACATGCTTTTCAGCCCCTGAAAAGCACATTTTGGCCATAAAAACTGAATATGTCCCCTGCAACCAAACGAACTGTCAGAGACACAAATCTACAATGGACATAGTGTGAAATGGTCCAATTCAAGTAAGTTATTCATTTGGCATCATTCGAAGTGATAAATTAAGTTTTAATGAAAATTATCATACTCTGCCAAAACATGCTTTTCAGCCTCTGAAAAGCACATTTTGGCCATAAAAACTGAAAATGTCCCCTGCAACCAAACGAACTGTCGGAGACACAAATCTACAATGGACATAGTGTAAAATGGTCCAATTCAAGTAAGTTATTCATTTGGCATCAATCGAAGTGATAGAAATCAAGTTTTAATGAAAATTATCAAACTCGGCCAAAACATGCTTTTCAGCCCCTGAAAAGCACATTTTGGCCATAAAAACTGAATATGTCCCCTGCAACCAAACGAACTGTCAGAGACACAAATCTACAATGGACATAGTGTAAAATGGTCCAATTCAAGTAAGTTATTCATTTGGCATCATTTGAAATGATAGAAATTAAGTTTTAATGAAAATTATCATACTCGGCCAAAACATGCTTTTCAGCCTCTGAAAAGCACATTTTGGCCATATAAACTGAAAATGTCCCCTGCAACCAAACGAACTGTCGGAGACACAAATCTACAATGGACATAGTGTAAAATGGTCCAATTCAAGTAAGTTATTCATTTGGCATCATTCGAATGGATAGAAATCAAGTTTTAATGAAAATTATCATACTCTGCCAAAACGTGCTTTTCAGCCCCTGAAAAGCACATTTTGGCCATAAAAACTGAAAATGTCCCCTGCAACCAAACAAACTGTCGGAGACACAAATCTACAATGGACATAGTGTAAAATGGTCCAATTCAAGTAATTTATTCATTTGGCATCATTCGAAGTGATAGAAATTAAGTTTTAATGAAAATCATCATACTCTGCCAAAACATGCTTTTCAGCCTCTGAAAAGCACATTTTGGCCATAAAAACTGAAAATGTCCCCTGCAACCAAACGAACTGTCGGAGACACAAATCTACAATTGACATAGTGTAAAATGGTCCAATTCAAGTAAGTTATTCATTTGGCATCATTCGAAGTGATAGAAATCAAGTTTTAATGAAAATTATCATACTCGGCCAAAACATGCTTTTCAGCCCCTGAAAAGCACATTTTGGCCATAAAAACTGAATATGTCTCCTGCAACCAAACGAACTGTCAGAGACACAAATCTACAATGGACATAGTGTGAAATGGTCCAATTCAAGTAAGTTATTCATTTGGCATCATTCGAAGTGATAAATTAAGTTTTAATGAAAATTATCATACTCTGCCAAAACATGCTTTTCAGCCTCTGAAAAGCACATTTTGGCCATAAAAACTGAAAATGTCCCCTGCAACCAAACGAACTGTCGGAGACACAAATCTACAATGGACATAGTGTAAAATGGTCCAATTCAAGTAAGTTATTCATTTGGCATCATTCGAATGGATAGAAATCAAGTTTTAATGAAAATTATCATATTCTGCCAAAACGTGCTTTTCAGCCCCTGAAAAGCACATTTTGGCCATAAAAACGGAATATGTCCCCTGCAACCAAACGAACTGTCAGAGACACAAATCTACAATGGACATAGTGTAAAATGGTCCAATTCAAGTAAGTTATTCATTTGGCATCATTCGAAGTGATAGAAATTAAGTTTTAATGAAAATCATCTACTTGGCCAAAACATGCTTTTCAGCCCCTGAAAAGCACATTTTGGCCATAAAAACTGAATATGTCCCCTGCAACCAAACAAACTGTCGGAGACACAAATTTACAATTGACATAGTGTAAAATGGTCCAATTCAAGTAAGTTATTCATTTGGCATCATTCGAAGTGATAGAAATCAAGTTTTAATGAAAATTATCATACTCGGCCAAAACATGCTTTTCAGCCCCTGAAAAGCACATTTTGGCCATAAAAACTGAATATGTCCCCTGCAACCAAACGAACTGTCAGAGACACAAATCTACAACGGACATAGTGTAAAATGGTCCAATTCAAGTAAGTTATTCATTTGGCATCATTCGAATGGATAGAAATCAAGTTTTAATGAAAATTATCATACTCTGCCAAAACGTGCTTTTCAGCCCCTGAAAAGCACATTTTGGCCATAAAAACTGAATATGTCCCCTGCAACCAAACGAACTGTCAGAGACACAAATCTACAATGGACATAGTGTAAAATGGTCCAATTCAAGTAAATTATTCATTTGGCATCATTCGAAGTGATAGAAATCAAGTTTTAATGAAAATTATCATACTCGGCCAAAACATGCTTTTCAGCCCCTGAAAAGCACATTTTGGCCATAAAAACTGAATATGTCCCCTGCAACCAAACGAACTGTCAGAGACACAAATCTACAATGGACATAGTGTGAAATGGTCCAATTCAAGTAAGTTATTCATTTGGCATCATTCAAAGTGATAAATTAAGTTTTAATGAAAATTATCATACTCTGCCAAAACATGCTTTTCAGCCTCTGAAAAGCACATTTTGGCCATAAAAACTGAAAATGTCCCCTGCAACCAAACGAACTGTCGGAGACACAAATCTACAATGGACATAGTGTAAAATGGTCCAATTCAAGTAAGTTATTCATTTGGCATCATTCGAAGTGATAGAAATTAAGTTTTAATGAAAATCATCATACTCGGCCAAAACATGCTTTTCAGCCCCTGAAAAGCACATTTTGGCCATAAAAACTGAAAATGTCCCCTGCAACCAAACGAACTGTCGGAGACACAAATCTACAATTGACATAGTGTAAAATGGTCCAATTCAAGTAAGTTATTCATTTGGCATCATTCGAAGTGATAGAAATCAAGTTTTAATGAAAATTATCATACTCGGCCAAAACATGCTTTTCAGCCCCTGAAAAGCACATTTTGGCCATAAAAACTGAATATGTCCCCTGCAACCAAACGAACTGTCAGAGACACAAATCTACAATGGACATAGTGTAAAATGGTCTAATTCAAGTAAGTTATTCATTTGGCATCATTCGAAGTGATAGAAATTAAGTTTTAATGAAAATTATCATACTCTGCCAAAACATGCTTTTCAGCCTCTGAAAAGCACATTTTGGCCATAAAAACGGAAAATGTCCCCTGCAACCAAACGAACTGTCGGAGACACAAATCTACAATGGACATAGTGTAAAATGGTCCAATTCAAGTAAGTTATTCATTTGGCATCAATCGAAGTGATAGAAATCAAGTTTTAATGAAAATTATCAAACTCGGCCAAAACATGCTTTTCAGCCCCTGAAAAGCACATTTTGGCCATAAAAACTGAATATGTCCCCTGCAACCAAACAAACTGTCAGAGACACAAATCTACAATGGACATAGTGTAAAATGGTCCAATTCAAGTAAGTTATTCATTTGGCATCATTTGAAATGATAGAAATTAAGTTTTAATGAAAATTATCATACTCGGCCAAAACATGCTTTTCAGCCTCTGAAAAGCACATTTTGGCCATAAAAACTGAAAATGTCCCCTGCAACCAAACGAACTGTCGGAGACACAAATCTACAATGGACATAGTGTAAAATGGTCCAATTCAAGTAAGTTATTCATTTGGCATCATTCGAATGGATAGAAATCAAGTTTTAATGAAAATTATCATACTCTGCCAAAACGTGCTTTTCAGCCCCTGAAAAGCACATTTTGGCCATAAAAACTGAATATGTCCCCTGCAACCAAACGAACTGTCAGAGACACAAATCTACAATGGACATAGTGTAAAATGGTCCAATTCAAGTAAATTATTCATTTGGCATCATTCGAAGTGATAGAAATCAAGTTTTAATGAAAATTATCATACTCGGCCAAAACATGCTTTTCAGCCCCTGAAAAGCACATTTTGGCCATAAAAACTGAATATGTCCCCTGCAACCAAACGAACTGTCAGAGACACAAATCTACAATGGACATAGTGTGAAATGGTCCAATTCAAGTAAGTTATTCATTTGGCATCATTCGAAGTGATAAATTAAGTTTTAATGAAAATTATCATACTCTGCCAAAACATGCTTTTCAGCCTCTGAAAAGCACATTTTGGCCATAAAAACTGAAAATGTCCCCTGCAACCAAACGAACTGTCGGAGACACAAATCTACAATGGACATAGTGTAAAATGGTCCAATTCAAGTAAGTTATTCATTTGGCATCATTCGAAGTGATAGAAATTAAGTTTTAATGAAAATCATCATACTCGGCCAAAACATGCTTTTCAGCCCCTGAAAAGCACATTTTGGCCATAAAAACTGAAAATGTCCCCTGCAACCAAACGAACTGTCAGAGACACAAATCTACAATTGACATAGTGTAAAATGGTCCAATTCAAGTAAGTTATTCATTTGGCATCATTCAAAGTGATAGAAATCAAGTTTTAATGAAAATTATCATACTCGGCCAAAACATGCTTTTCAGCCCCTGAAAAGCACATTTTGGCCATAAAAACTGAATATGTCTCCTGCAACCAAACGAACTGTCAGAGACACAAATCTACAACGGACATAGTGTAAAATGGTCCAATTCAAGTAAGTTATTCATTTGGCATCATTCGAATGGATAGAAATCAAGTTTTAATGAAAATTATCATATTCTGCCAAAACGTGCTTTTCAGCCCCTGAAAAGCACATTTTGGCCATAAAAACTGAATATGTCCCCTGCAACCAAATGAACTGTCAGAGACACAAATCTACAATGGACATAGTGTAAAATGGTCCAATTCAAGTAAGTTATTCATTTGGCATCATTCGAATGGATAGAAATCAAGTTTTAATGAAAATTATCATACTCGGCCAAAACATGCTTTTCAGCCTCTGAAAAGCACATTTTGGCCATAAAAACTGAAAATGTCCCCTGCAAACAAACGAACTGTCGGAGACACAAATCTACAATGGGCATAGTGTAAAATGGTCCAATTCAAGTAAGTTATTCATTTGGCATCAATCGAAGTGATAGAAATCAAGTTTTAATGAAAATTATCAAACTCGGCCAAAACATGCTTTTCAGACCCTGAAAAGCACATTTTGGCCATAAAAACTGAATATGTCCCCTGCAACCAAACGAACTGTCAGAGACACAAATCTACAATGGACATAGTGTAAAATGGTCCAATTCAAGTAAGTTATTCATTTGGCATCATTCGAAGTGATAGAAATTAAGTTTTAATGAAAATCATCATACTTGGCCAAAACATGCTTTTCAGCCCCTGAAAAGCACATTTTGGCCATAAAAACTGAATATGTCCCCTGCAACCAAACAAACTGTCGGAGACACAAATTTACAATTGACATAGTGTAAAATGGTCCAATTCAAGTAAGTTATTCATTTGGCATCATTCGAAGTGATAGAAATCAAGTTTTAATGAAAATTATCATACTCGGCCAAAACATGCTTTTCAGCCCCTGAAAAGCACATTTTGGCCATAAAAACTGAATATGTCCCCTGCAACCAAACGAACTGTCAGAGACACAAATCTACAACGGACATAGTGTAAAATGGTCCAATTCAAGTAAGTTATTCATTTGGCATCATTCGAATGGATAGAAATCAAGTTTTAATGAAAATTATCATACTCTGCCAAAACGTGCTTTTCAGCCCCTGAAAAGCACATTTTGGCCATAAAAACTGAATATGTCCCCTGCAACCAAACGACCTGTCAGAGACACAAATCTACAATGGACATAGTGTAAAATGGTCCAATTCAAGTAAATTATTCATTTGGCATCATTCGAAGTGATAGAAATCAAGTTTTAATGAAAATTATCATACTCGGCCAAAACATGCTTTTCAGCCCCTGAAAAGCACATTTTGGCCATAAAAACTGAATATGTCCCCTGCAACCAAACGAACTGTCAGAGACACAAATCTACAATGGACATAGTGTGAAATGGTCCAATTCAAGTAAGTTATTCATTTGGCATCATTCGAAGTGATAAATTAAGTTTTAATGAAAATTATCATACTCTGCCAAAACATGCTTTTCAGCCTCTGAAAAGCACATTTTGGCCATAAAAACTGAAAATGTCCCCTGCAACCAAACGAACTGTCGGAGACACAAATCTACAATGGACATAGTGTAAAATGGTCCAATTCAAGTAAGTTATTCATTTGGCATCATTCGAAGTGATAGAAATTAAGTTTTAATGAAAATCATCATACTCGGCCAAAACATGCTTTTCAGCCCCTGAAAAGCACATTTTGGCCATAAAAACTGAAAATGTCCCCTGCAACCAAACGAACTGTCGGAGACACAAATCTACAATTGACATAGTGTAAAATGGTCCAATTCAAGTAAGTTATTCATTTGGCATCATTCGAAGTGATAGAAATCAAGTTTTAATGAAAATTATCATACTCGGCCAAAACATGCTTTTCAGCCCCTGAAAAGCACATTTTGGCCATAAAAACTGAATATGTCTCCTGCAACCAAACGAACTGTCAGAGACACAAATCTACAACGGACATAGTGTAAAATGGTCCAATTCAAGTAAGTTATTCATTTGGCATCATTCGAATGGATAGAAATCAAGTTTTAATGAAAATTATCATATTCTGCCAAAACATGCTTTTCAGCCTCTGAAAAGCACATTTTGGCCATAAAAACTGAAAATGTCCCCTGCAACCAAACGAACTGTCGGAGACACAAATCTACAATGGACATAGTGTAAAATGGTCCAATTCAAGTAAGTTATTCATTTGGCATCATTCGAAGTGATAGAAATTAAGTTTTAATGAAAATCATCATACTCGGCCAAAACATGCTTTTCAGCCCCTGAAAAGCACATTTTGGCCATAAAAACTGAAAATGTCCCCTGCAACCAAACGAACTGTCGGAGACACAAATCTACAATTGACATAGTGTAAAATGGTCCAATTCAAGTAAGTTATTCATTTGGCATCATTCGAAGTGATAGAAATCAAGTTTTAATGAAAATTATCATACTCGGCCAAAACATGCTTTTCAGCCCCTGAAAAGCACATTTTGGCCATAAAAACTGAATATGTCTCCTGCAACCAAACGAACTGTCAGAGACACAAATCTACAACGGACATAGTGTAAAATGGTCCAATTCAAGTAAGTTATTCATTTGGCATCATTCGAATGGATAGAAATCAAGTTTTAATGAAAATTATCATATTCTGCCAAAACGTGCTTTTCAGCCCCTGAAAAGCACATTTTGGCCATAAAAACTGAATATGTCCCCTGCAACCAAATGAACTGTCAGAGACACAAATCTACAATGGACATAGTGTAAAATGGTCCAATTCAAGTAAGTTATTCATTTGGCATCATTCGAATGGATAGAAATCAAGTTTTAATGAAAATTATCATACTCGGCCAAAACATGCTTTTCAGCCTCTGAAAAGCACATTTTGGCCATAAAAACTGAAAATGTCCCCTGCAACCAAACGAACTGTCGGAGACACAAATCTACAATGGACATAGTGTAAAATGGTCCAATTCAAGTAAGTTATTCATTTGGCATCAATCGAAGTGATAGAAATCAAGTTTTAATGAAAATTATCAAACTCGGCCAAAACATGCTTTTCAGACCCAGAAAAGCACATTTTGGCCATAAAAACTGAATATGTCCCCTGCAACCAAACGAACTGTCAGAGACACAAATCTACAATGGACATAGTGTAAAATGGTCCAATTCAAGTAAGTTATTCATTTGGCATCATTCGAAGTGATAGAAATCAAGTTATAATGAAAATTATCATACTCAGCCAAAACATGCTTTTCAGCCTCTGAAAAGCACATTTTGGCCATAAAAACTGAATATGTCCCCTGCAACCAAACGAACTGTAAGAGACACAAATCTACAATGGACATAGTGTAAAATGGTCCAATTCAAGTAAGTTATTCATTTGGCATCATTCGAAGTGATAGAAATCAAGTTTTAATGAAAATTATCATACTCGGCCAAAACATGCTTTTCAGCCCCTGAAAAGCACATTTTGGCCATAAAAACTGAATATGTCCCCTGCAACCAAACGAACTGTCAGAGACACAAATCTACAATGGACATAGTGTAAAATGGTCCAATTCAAGTAAGTTATTCATTTGGCATCAATCGAAGTGATAGAAATCAAGTTTTAATGAAAATTATCATACTCTGCCAAAACATGCTTTTCAGCCTCTGAAAAGCACATTTTGGCCATAAAAACGGAAAATGTCCCCTGCAACCAAACGAACTGTCGGAGACACAAATCTACAATGGACATAGTGTAAAATGGTCCAATTCAAGTAAGTTATTCATTTGGCATCATTCGAATGGATAGAAATCAAGTTTTAATGAAAATTATCATACTCTGCCAAAACGTGCTTTTCAGCCCCTGAAAAGCACATTTTGGCCATAAAAACTGAATATGTCCCCTGCAACCAAACGAACTGTCAGAGACACAAATCTACAATGGACATAGTGTAAAATGGTCCAATTCAAGTAAATTATTCATTTGGCATCATTCGAAGTGATAGAAATCAAGTTTTAATGAAAATTATCATACTCGGCCAAAACATGCTTTTCAGCCCCTGAAAAGCACATTTTGGCCATAAAAACTGAATATGTCCCCTGCAACCAAACGAACTGTCAGAGACACAAATCTACAATGGACATAGTGTGAAATGGTCCAATTCAAGTAAGTTATTCATTTGGCATCATTCGAAGTGATAAATTAAGTTTTAATGAAAATTATCATACTCTGCCAAAACATGCTTTTCAGCCTCTGAAAAGCACATTTTGGCCATAAAAACTGAAAATGTCCCCTGCAACCAAACGAACTGTCGGAGACACAAATCTACAATGGACATAGTGTAAAATGGTCCAATTCAAGTAAGTTATTCATTTGGCATCATTCGAAGTGATAGAAATTAAGTTTTAATGAAAATCATCATACTCGGCCAAAACATGCTTTTCAGCCCCTGAAAAGCACATTTTGGCCATAAAAACTGAAAACGTCCCCTGCAACCAAACAAACTGTCGGAGACACAAAATTACAATTGACATAGTGTAAAATGGTCCAATTCAAGTAAGTTATTCATTTGGCATCATTCGAAGTGATAGAAATCAAGTTTTAATGAAAATTATCATACTCGGCCAAAACATGCTTTTCAGCCCCTGAAAAGCACATTTTGGCCATAAAAACTGAATATGTCCCCTGCAACCAAACGAACTGTCAGAGACACAAATCTACAACGGACATAGTGTAAAATGGTCCAATTCAAGTAAGTTATTCATTAGGCATCATTCGAATGGATAGAAATCAAGTTTTAATGAAAATTATCATATTCTGCCAAAACGTGCTTTTCAGCCCCTGAAAAGCACATTTTGGCCATAAAAACTGAATATGTCCCCTGCAACCAAATGAACTGTCAGAGACACAAATCTACAATGGACATAGTGTAAAATGGTCCAATTCAAGTAAGTTATTCATTTGGCATCATTCGAAGTGATAGAAATCAAGTTTTAATGAAAATTACCATACTCGGCCAAAACATGCTTTTCAGCCCCTGAAAAGCACATTTTGGCCTTAAAAACTGAATATGTCCCCTGCAACCAAACGAACTGTAAGAGATACAAATCTACAATGGACATAGTGTAAAATGGTCCAATTCAAGTAAATTATTCATTGGGCATCAATCGAAGTGATAGAAATCAAGTTTTAATGAAAATTATCAAACTCGGCCAAAACATGCTTTTCAGACCCTGAAAAGCACATTTTGGCCATAAAAACTGAATATGTCCCCTGCAACCAAACGAACTGTCAGAGACACAAATCTACAATGGACATAGTGTAAAATGGTCCAATTCAAGTAAGTTATTCATTTGGCATCATTCGAAGTGATAGAAATTAAGTTTTAATGAAAATCATCATACTTGGCCAAAACATGCTTTTCAGCCCCTGAAAAGCACATTTTGGCCATAAAAACTGAATATGTCCCCTGCAACCAAACAAACTGTCGGAGACACAAATTTACAATTGACATAGTGTAAAATGGTCCAATTCAAGTAAGTTATTCATTTGGCATCATTCGAAGTGATAGAAATCAAGTTTTAATGAAAATTATCATACTCGGCCAAAACATGCTTTTCAGCCCCTGAAAAGCACATTTTGGCCATAAAAACTGAATATGTCCCCTGCAACCAAACGAACTGTCAGAGACACAAATCTACAACGGACATAGTGTAAAATGGTCCAATTCAAGTAAGTTATTCATTAGGCATCATTCGAATGGATAGAAATCAAGTTTTAATGAAAATTATCATATTCTGCCAAAACGTGCTTTTCAGCCCCTGAAAAGCACATTTTGGCCATAAAAACTGAATATGTCCCCTGCAACCAAATGAACTGTCAGAGACACAAATCTACAATGGACATAGTGTAAAATGGTCCAATTCAAGTAAGTTATTCATTTGGCATCATTCGAAGTGATAGAAATCAAGTTTTAATGAAAATTACCATACTCGGCCAAAACATGCTTTTCAGCCCCTGAAAAGCACATTTTGGCCTTAAAAACTGAATATGTCCCCTGCAACCAAACGAACTGTCAGAGATACAAATCTACAATGGACATAGTGTAAAATGGTCCAATTCAAGTAAATTATTCATTTGGCATCATTCGAAGTGATAGAAATTAAGTTTTAATGAAAATTATCACACTCGGCCAAAACATGCTTTTCAGCCTCTGAAAAGCACATTTTGGCCATAAAAACTGAAAATGTCCCCTGCAACCAAACGAACTGTCGGAGACACAAATCTACAATGGACATAGTGTAAAATGGTCCAATTCAAGTAAGTTATTCATTTGGCATCATTCGAAGTGATAGAAATTAAGTTTTAATGAAAATCATCATACTCGGCCAAAACATGCTTTTCAGCCCCTGAAAAGCACATTTTGGCCATAAAAACTGAAAATGTCCCCTGCAACCAAACGAACTGTCGGAGACACAAATCTACAATTGACATAGTGTAAAATGGTCCAATTCAAGTAAGTTATTCATTTGGCATCATTCGAAGTGATAGAAATAAAGTTTTAATGAAAATTATCATATTCTGCCAAAACGTGCTTTTCAGCCCCTGAAAAGCACATTTTGGCCATAAAAACTGAATATGTCCCCTGCAACCAAATGAACTGTCAGAGACACAAATCTACAATGGACATAGTGTAAAATGGTCCAATTCAAGTAAGTTATTCATTAGGCATCATTCGAATGGATAGAAATCAAGTTTTAATGAAAATTATCATATTCTGCCAAAACGTGCTTTTCAGCCCCTGAAAAGCACATTTTGGCCATAAAAACTGAATATGTCCCCTGCAACCAAATGAACTGTCAGAGACACAAATCTACAATGGACATAGTGTAAAATGGTCCAATTCAAGTAAGTTATTCATTTGGCATCATTCGAAGTGATAGAAATCAAGTTTTAATGAAAATTACCATACTCGGCCAAAACATGCTTTTCAGCCCCTGAAAAGCACATTTTGGCCTTAAAAACTGAATATGTCCCCTGCAACCAAACGAACTGTCGGAGACACAAATCTACAATTGACATAGTGTAAAATGGTCCAATTCAAGTAAGTTATTCATTTGGCATCATTCGAAGTGATAGAAATAAAGTTTTAATGAAAATTATCATATTCTGCCAAAACGTGCTTTTCAGCCCCTGAAAAGCACATTTTGGCCATAAAAACTGAATATGTCCCCTGCAACCAAATGAACTGTCAGAGACACAAATCTACAATGGACATAGTGTAAAATGGTCCAATTCAAGTAAGTTATTCATTTGGCATCATTCGAATGGATAGAAATCAAGTTTTAATGAAAATTATAATACTCGGCCAAAACATGCTTTTCAGCCCCTGAAAAGCACATTTTGGCCTTAAAAACTGAATATGTCCCCTGCAACCAAACGAACTGTCAGAGATACAAATCTACAATGGACATAGTGTAAAATGGTCCAATTCAAGTAAATTATTCATTTGGCATCATTCGAAGTGATAGAAATTAAGTTTTAATGAAAATTATCAAACTCGGCCAAAACATGCTTTTCAGCCCCGAAAAGCACATTTTGGCCATAAAAACTGAATATGTCCCCTGCAACCAAACGAACTGTCAGAGACACAAATCTACAATGGACATAGTGTAAAATGGTCCAATTCAAGTAAGTTATTCATTTGTCATCATTCGAAGTGATAGAAATTAAGTTTTAATGAAAATTATCATACTCTGCCAAAACATGCTTTTCAGCCTCTGAAAAGCACATTTTGGCCTTAAAAACTGAAAATGTCCCCTGCAACCAAACGAACTGTCAGAGATACAAATCTACAATGGACATAGTGTAAAATGGTCCAATTCAAGTAAATTATTCATTTGGCATCATTCGAAGTGATAGAAATTAAGTTTTAATGAAAATGATCATACTCGGCCAAAACATGCTTTTCAGCCTCTGAAAAGCACATTTTGGCCATAAAAACTGAAAATGTCCCCTGCAACCAAACGAACTGTCGGAGACACAAATCTACAATGGACATAGTGTAAAATGGTCCAATTCAAGTAAGTTATTCATTTGGCATCATTCGAAGTGATAGAAATTAAGTTTTAATGAAAATCATCATACTCGGCCAAAACATGCTTTTCAGCCCCTGAAAAGCACATTTTGGCCATAAAAACTGAAAATGTCCCCTGCAACCAAACAAACTGTCGGAGACACAAATCTACAATTGACATAGTGTAAAATGGTCCAATTCAAGTAAGTTATTCATTTGGCATCATTCGAATGGATAGAAATCAAGTTTTAATGAAAATTATCATATTCTGCCAAAACGTGCTTTTCAGCCTCTGAAAAGCACATTTTGGCCATAAAAACAGAAAATGTCCCCTGCAACCAAACGAACTGTCGGAGACACAAATCTACAATGGACATAGTGTAAAATGGTCCAATTCAAGTAAGTTATTCATTTGGCATCATTCGAAGTGATAGAAATTAAGTTTTAATGAAAATCATCATACTCGGCCAAAACATGCTTTTCAGCCCCTGAAAAGCACATTTTGGCCATAAAAACTGAAAATGTCCCCTGCAACCAAACGAACTGTCAGAGACACAAATCTACAATTGACATAGTGTAAAATGGTCCAATTCAAGTAAGTTATTCATTTGGCATCATTCGAAGTGATAGAAATTAAGTTTTAATGAAAATCATCATACTTGGCCAAAACATGCTTTTCAGCCCCTGAAAAGCACATTTTGGCCATAAAAACTGAATATGTCCCCTGCAACCAAATGAACTGTCAGAGACACAAATCTACAATGGACATAGTGTAAAATGGTCCAATTCAAGTAAGTTATTCATTTGGCATCATTCGAAGTGATAGAAATTAAGTTTTAATGAAAATTATCATACTCTGCCAAAACATGCTTTTCAGCCTCTGAAAAGCACATTTTGGCCATAAAAACTGAAAATGTCCCCTGCAACCAAACGAACTGTCGGAGACACAAATCTACAATGGACATAGTGTAAAATGGTCCAATTCAAGTAAGTTATTCATTTGGCATCATTCGAAGTGATAGAAATCAAGTTTTAATGAAAATTATCATACTCGGGCAAAACATGCTTTTCAGCCTCTGAAAAGCACATTTTGGCCATAAAAACTGAATATGTCCCCTGCAACCAAACGAACTGTCAGAGACACAAATCTACAATGGACATAGTGTAAAATGGTCCAATTCAAGTAAGTTATTCATTTGGCATCATTCGAAGTGATAGAAATCAAGTTTTAATGAAAATTATCATACTCGGCCAAAACATGCTTTTCAGCCCCTGAAAAGCACATTTTGGCCATAAAAACTGAATATGTCCCCTGCAACCAAACGAACTGTCAGAGACACAAATCTACAATGGACATAGTGTAAAATGGTCCAATTCAAGTAAGTTATTCATTTGGCATCATTCGAAGTGATAGAAATTAAGTTTTAATGAAAATTATCATACTCTGCCAAAACGTGCTTTTCAGCCTCTGAAAAGCACATTTTGGCCATAAAAACTGAAAATGTCCCCTGCAACCAAACGAACTGTCGGAGACTCAAATCTACAATGGACATAGTGTAAAATGGTCCAATTCAAATAAGTTATTCATTTGGCATCATTCGAAGTGATAGAAATTAAGTTTTAATGAAAATCATCATACTTGGCCAAAACATGCTTTTCAGCCCCTGAAAAGCACATTTTGGCCATAAAAACTGAAAATGTCCCCTGCAACCAAACGAACTGTCGGAGACACAAATCTACAATGGACATAGTGTAAAATGGTCCAATTCAAGTAAGTTATTCATTTGGCATCATTCGAAGTGATAGAAATCAAGTTTTAATGAAAATTATCATACTCGGCCAAAACATGCTTTTCAGCCTCTGAAAAGCACATTTTGGCCATAAAAACTGAATATGTCCCCTGCAACCAAACGAACTGTCAGAGACACAAATCTACAATGGACATAGTGTAAAATGGTCCAATTCAAGTAAGTTATTCATTTGGCATCATTCGAAGTGATAGAAATCAAGTTTTAATGAAAATTATCATACTCGGCCAAAACATGCTTTTCAGCCCCTGAAAAGCACATTTTGGCCATAAAAACTGAATATGTCCCCTGCAACCAAACGAATTGTCAGAGACACAAATCTACAATGGACATAGTGTAAAATGGTCCAATTCAAGTAAGTTATTCATTTGGCATCATTCGAAGTGATAGAAATTAAGTTTTAATGAAAATTATCATACTCTGCCAAAACATGCTTTTCAGCCTCTGAAAAGCACATTTTGGCCATAAAAACTGAAAATGTCCCCTGCAACCAAACGAACTGTCGGAGACACAAATCTACAATGGACATAGTGTAAAATGGTCCAATTCAAGTAAGTTATTCATTTGGCATCATTCGAAGTGATAGAAATCAAGTTTTAATGAAAATTATCATACTCGGCCAAAACATGCTTTTCAGCCCCTGAAAAGCACATTTTGGCCATAAAAACTGAATATGTCCCCTGCAACCAAACAAACTGTCGGAGACACAAATCTACAATTGACATAGTGTAAAATGGTCCAATTCAAGTAAGTTATTCATTTGGCATCATTCGAAGTGATAGAAATCAAGTTTTAATGAAAATTATCATACTCGGCCAAAACATGCTTTTCAGCCCCTGAAAAGCACATTTTGGCCATAAAAACTGAATATGTCCCCTGCAACCAAATGAACTGTCAGAGACACAAATCTACAATGGACATAGTGTAAAATGGTCCAATTCAAGTAAGTTATTCATTTGGCATCATTCGAATGGATAGAAATCAAGTTTTAATGAAAATTATCATACTCGGCCAAAACATGCTTTTCAGCCTCTGAAAAGCACATTTTGGCCATAAAAACTGAAAATGTCTCCTGCAACCAAACGAACTGTCGGAGACACAAATCTACAATGGACATAGTGTAAAATGGTCCAATTCAAGTAAGTTATTCATTTGGCATCATTCGAAGTGATAGAAATCAAGTTTTAATGAAAATTACCATACTCGGCCAAAACATGCTTTTCAGCCCCTGAAAAGCACATTTTGGCCTTAAAAACTGAATATGTCCCCTGCAACCAAACGAACTGTCAGAGATACAAATCTACAATGGACATAGTGTAAAATGGTCCAATTCAAGTAAATTATTCATTTGGCATCATTCGAAGTGATAGAAATTAAGTTTTAATGAAAATTATCATACTCGGCCAAAACATGCTTTTCAGCCTCTGAAAAGCACATTTTGGCCATAAAAACTGAAAATGTCCCCTGCAACCAAACGAACTGTCGGAGACACAAATCTACAATTGACATAGTGTAAAATGGTCCAATTCAAGTAAGTTATTCATTTGGCATCATTCGAATGGATAGAAATCAAGTTTTAATGAAAATTATCATATTCTGCCAAAACGTGCTTTTCAGCCCCTGAAAAGCACATTTTGGCCATAAAAACTGAATATGTCCCCTGCAACCAAATGAACTGTCAGAGACACAAATCTACAATGGACATAGTGTAAAATGGTCCAATTCAAGTAAGTTATTCATTTGGCATCATTCGAACGGATAGAAATCAAGTTTTAATGAAAATTATCATACTCAGCCAAAACATGCTTTTCAGCCTCTGAAAAGCACATTTTGGCCATAAAAACTGAAAATGGCCCCTGCAACCAAACGAACTGTCGGAGACACAAATCTAAAATGGACATAGTGTAAAATGGTCCAATTCAAGTAAGTTATTCATTTGGCATCATTCGAAGTGATAGAAATCAAGTTTTAATGAAAATTACCATACTCGGCCAAAACATGCTTTTCAGCCCCTGAAAAGCACATTTTGGCCTTAAAAACTGAATATGTCCCCTGCAACCAAACGAACTGTCAGAGATACAAATCTACAATGGACATAGTGTAAAATGGTCCAATTCAAGTAAATTATTCATTTGGCATCATTCGAAGTGATAGAAATCAAGTTTTAATGAAAATTATCATACTCGGCCAAAACATGCTTTTCAGCCTCTGAAAAGCACATTTTGGCCATAAAAACTGAATATGTCCCCTGCAACCAAACGAACTGTCAGAGACACAAATCTACAATGGACATAGTGTAAAATGGTCCAATTCAAGTAAGTTATTCATTTGGCATCATTCGAAGTGATAGAAATCAAGTTTTAATGAAAATTATCATACTCGGCCAAAACATGCTTTTCAGCCTCTGAAAAGAACATTTTGGCCATAAAAACTGAAAATGTCCCCTGCAACCAAACGAACTGTCGGAGACACAAGTCTACAATGGACATAGTGTAAAATGGTCCAATTCAAGTAAGTTATTCATTTGGCATCATTCGAAGTGATAGAAATTAAGTTTTAATGAAAATCATCATATTCGGCCAAAACATGCTTTTCAGCCTCTGAAAAGCACATTTTGGCCATAAAAACTGAAAATGTCCCCTGCAACCAAACGAACTGTCGGAGACACAAATCTACAATGGACATAGTGTAAAATGGTCCAATTCAAGTAAGTTATTCATTTGGCATCATTCGAAGTGATAGAAATCAAGTTTTAATGAAAATCATCATACTTGGCCAAAACATGCTTTTCAGCCCCTGAAAAGCACATTTTGGCCATAAAAACTGAAAATGTCCCCTGCAACCAAACGAACTGTCGGAGACACAAATCTACAATGGACATAGTGTAAAATGGTCCAATTCAAGTAAGTTATTCATTTGGCATCATTCGAAGTGATAGAAATCAAGTTTTAATGAAAATTATCATACTCGGCCAAAACATGCTTTTCAGCCTCTGAAAAGCACATTTTGGCCATAAAAACTGAATATGTCCCCTGCAACCAAACGAACTGTCAGAGACACAAATCTACAATGGACATAGTGTAAAATGGTCCAATTCAAGTAAGTTATTCATTTGGCATCATTCGAAGTGATAGAAATCAAGTTTTAATGAAAATTATCATACTCGGCCAAAACATGCTTTTCAGCCCCTGAAAAGCACATTTTGGCCATAAAAACTGAATATGTCCCCTGCAACCAAACGAATTGTCAGAGACACAAATCTACAATGGACATAGTGTAAAATGGTCCAATTCAAGTAAGTTATTCATTTGGCATCATTCGAAGTGATAGAAATTAAGTTTTAATGAAAATTATCATACTCTGCCAAAACATGCTTTTCAGCCTCTGAAAAGCACATTTTGGCCATAAAAACTGAAAATGTCCCCTGCAACCAAACGAACTGTCGGAGACACAAATCTACAATGGACATAGTGTAAAATGGTCCAATTCAAGTAAGTTATTCATTTGGCATCATTCGAAGTGATAGAAATCAAGTTTTAATGAAAATTATCATACTCGGCCAAAACATGCTTTTCAGCCCCTGAAAAGCACATTTTGGCCATAAAAACTGAATATGTCCCCTGCAACCAAACAAACTGTCGGAGACACAAATCTACAATTGACATAGTGTAAAATGGTCCAATTCAAGTAAGTTATTCATTTGGCATCATTCGAAGTGATAGAAATCAAGTTTTAATGAAAATTATCATACTCGGCCAAAACATGCTTTTCAGCCCCTGAAAAGCACATTTTGGCCATAAAAACTGAATATGTCCCCTGCAACCAAATGAACTGTCAGAGACACAAATCTACAATGGACATAGTGTAAAATGGTCCAATTCAAGTAAGTTATTCATTTGGCATCATTCGAATGGATAGAAATCAAGTTTTAATGAAAATTATCATACTCGGCCAAAACATGCTTTTCAGCCTCTGAAAAGCACATTTTGGCCATAAAAACTGAAAATGTCTCCTGCAACCAAACGAACTGTCGGAGACACAAATCTACAATGGACATAGTGTAAAATGGTCCAATTCAAGTAAGTTATTCATTTGGCATCATTCGAAGTGATAGAAATCAAGTTTTAATGAAAATTACCATACTCGGCCAAAACATGCTTTTCAGCCCCTGAAAACCACATTTTGGCCTTAAAAACTGAATATGTCCCCTGCAACCAAACGAACTGTCAGAGATACAAATCTACAATGGACATAGTGTAAAATGATCCAATTCAAGTAAATTATTCATTTGGCATCATTCGAAGTGATAGAAATTAAGTTTTAATGAAAATTATCATACTCGGCCAAAACATGCTTTTCAGCCTCTGAAAAGCACATTTTGGCCATAAAAACTGAAAATGTCCCCTGCAACCAAACGAACTGTCGGAGACACAAATCTACAATTGACATAGTGTAAAATGGTCCAATTCAAGTAAGTTATTCATTTGGCATCATTCGAATGGATAGAAATCAAGTTTTAATGAAAATTATCATATTCTGCCAAAACGTGCTTTTCAGCCCCTGAAAAGCACATTTTGGCCATAAAAACTGAATATGTCCCCTGCAACCAAATGAACTGTCAGAGACACAAATCTACAATGGACATAGTGTAAAATGGTCCAATTCAAGTAAGTTATTCATTTGGCATCATTCGAACGGATAGAAATCAAGTTTTAATGAAAATTATCATACTCAGCCAAAACATGCTTTTCAGCCTCTGAAAAGCACATTTTGGCCATAAAAACTGAAAATGGCCCCTGCAACCAAACGAACTGTCGGAGACACAAATCTACAATGGACATAGTGTAAAATGGTCCAATTCAAGTAAGTTATTCATTTGGCATCATTCGAAGTGATAGAAATCAAGTTTTAATGAAAATTACCATACTCGGCCAAAACATGCTTTTCAGCCCCTGAAAAGCACATTTTGGCCTTAAAAACTGAATATGTCCCCTGCAACCAAACGAACTGTCAGAGATACAAATCTACAATGGACATAGTGTAAAATGGTCCAATTCAAGTAAATTATTCATTTGGCATCATTCGAAGTGATAGAAATCAAGTTTTAATGAAAATTATCATACTCGGCCAAAACATGCTTTTCAGCCTCTGAAAAGCACATTTTGGCCATAAAAACTGAATATGTCCCCTGCAACCAAACGAACTGTCAGAGACACAAATCTACAATGGACATAGTGTAAAATGGTCCAATTCAAGTAAGTTATTCATTTGGCATCATTCGAAGTGATAGAAATCAAGTTTTAATGAAAATTATCATACTCCGCCAAAACATGCTTTTCAGCCTCTGAAAAGAACATTTTGGCCATAAAAACTGAAAATGTCCCCTGCAACCAAACGAACTGTCGGAGACACAAGTCTACAATGGACATAGTGTAAAATGGTCCAATTCAAGTAAGTTATTCATTTGGCATCATTCGAAGTGATAGAAATTAAGTTTTAATGAAAATCATCATACTCGGCCAAAACATGCTTTTCAGCCTCTGAAAAGCACATTTTGGCCATAAAAACTGAAAATGTCCCCTGCAACCAAACGAACTGTCGGAGACACAAATCTACAATGGACATAATGTAAAATGGTCCAATTCAAGTAAGTTATTCATTTGGCATCATTCGAAGTGATAGAAATCAAGTTTTAATGAAAATTACCATACTCGGCCAAAACATGCTTTTCAGCCTCTGAAAAGCACATTTTGGCCATAAAAACTGAAAATGTCCCCTGCAACCAAACGAACTGTCGGAGACACAAATCTACAATGGACATAGTGTAAAATGGTCCAATTCAAGTAAGTTATTCATTTGGCATCATTCGAAGTGATAGAAATTAAGTTTTAATGAAAATTATCATACTCTGCCAAAACATGCTTTTCAGCCTCTGAAAAGCACATTTTGGCCATAAAAACTGAATATGTCCCCTGCAACCAAACGAACTGTCAGAGACACAAATCTACAACGGACATAGTGTAAAATGGTCCAATTCAAGTAAGTTATTCATTTGGCATCATTCGAATGGATAGAAATCAAGTTTTAATGAAAATTATCATATTCTGCCAAAACGTGCTTTTCAGCCTCTGAAAAGCCCATTTTGGCAATAAAAACTGAAAATGTCCCCTGCAACCAAACGAACTGTCGGAGACACAAATCTACAATTGACATAGTGTAAAATGGTCCAATTCAAGTAAGTTATTCATTTGGCATCATTCGAAGTGATAGAAATCAAGTTTTAATGAAAATTATCATACTCGGCCAAAACATGCTTTTCAGCCCCTGAAAAGCACATTTTGGCCATAAAAACTGAATATGTCCCCTGCAACCAAACGAACTGTCAGA
Organism: Stigmatopora argus; assembly: GCF_051989625.1. NCBI lineage: Eukaryota > Metazoa > Chordata > Actinopteri > Syngnathiformes > Syngnathidae > Stigmatopora > Stigmatopora argus. Next base: position 18,822,577 of record NC_135396.1, on the reverse strand, counting down.
GACACAAATCTACAACGGACATAGTGTAAAATGGTCCAATTCAAGTAAGTTATTCATTTGGCATCATTCGAATGGATAGAAATCAAGTTTTAATGAAAATTATCATATTCTGCCAAAACGTGCTTTTCAGCCCCTGAAAAGCACATTTTGGCCATAAAAACTGAATATGTCCCCTGCAACCAAACGAACTGTCAGAGACACAAATCTACAATGGACATAGTGTAAAATGGTCCAATTCAAGTAAGTTATTCATTTGGCATCATTCGAAGTGATAGAAATTAAGTTTTAATGAAAATTTTCATACTCTGCCAAAACATGCTTTTCAGCCTCTGAAAAGCACATTTTGGCCATAAAAACTGAAAATGTCCCCTGCAACCAAACGAACTGTCGGAGACACAATTCTACAATGGACATAGTGTAAAATGGTCCAATTCAAGTAAGTTATTCATTTGGCATCATTCGAAGTGATAGAAATTAAGCTTTAATGAAAATCATCATACTCGGCCAAAACATGCTTTTCAGCCCCTGAAAAGCACATTTTGGCCATAAAAACTGAATATGTCCCCTGCAACCAAACGAACTGTCAGAGACACAAATCTACAACGGACATAGTGTAAAATGGTCCAATTCAAGTAAGTTATTCATTTGGCATCATTCGAATGGATAGAAATCAAGTTTTAATGAAAATTATCATATTCTGCCAAAACGTGCTTTTCAGCCCCTGAAAAGCACATTTTGGCCATAAAAACTGAATATGTCCCCTGCAACCAAATGAACTGTCAGAGACACAAATCTCCAATGGACATAGGGTAAAATGGTCCAATTCAAGTAAGTTATTCATTTGGCATCATTCGAAGTGATAGAAATCAAGTTTTAATGAAAATTATCATACTCGGCCAAAACATGCTTTTCAGCCTCTGAAAAGCACATTTTGGCCATAAAAACTGAAAATGTCCCCTGCAACCAAACGAACTGTCGGAGACACAAATCTACAATGGACATAGTGTAAAATGGTCCAATTCAAGTAAGTTATTCATTTGGCATCATTCGAAGTGATAGAAATCAAGTTTTAATGAAAATTACCATACTCTGCCAAAACATGCTTTTCAGCCCCTGAAAAGCACATTTTGGCCATAAAAACTGAATATGTCCCCTGCAACCAAATGAACTGTCAGAGACACAAATCTACAATGGACATAGTGTAAAATGGTCCAATTCAAGTAAGTTATTCATTTGGCATCATTCGAAGTGATAGAAATCAAGTTTTAATGAAAATTATCATACTCGGCCAAAACATGCTTTTCAGCCTCTGAAAAGCACATTTTGGCCATAAAAACTGAAACTGTCCCCTGCAACCAAACGAACTGTCGGAGACACAAATCTACAATGGACATAGTGTAAAATGGTCCAATTCAAGTAAGTTATTCATTTGGCATCATTCGAATGGATAGAAATCAAGTTTTAATGAAAATTATCATATTCTGCCAAAACGTGCTTTTCAGCCCCTGAAAAGCACATTTTGGCCATAAAAACTGAATATGTCCCCTGCAACCAAACGAACTGTCAGAGACACAAATCTACAATGGACATAGTGTAAAATGGTCCAATTCAAGTAAGTTATTCATTTGGCATCATTCGAAGTGATAGAAATTAAGTTTTAATGAAAATTATCATACTCTGCCAAAACATGCTTTTCAGCCTCTGAAAAGCACATTTTGGCCATAAAAACTGAAAATGTCCCCTGCAACCAAGCGAACTGTCGGAGACACAAATCTACAATGGACATAGTGTAAAATGGTCCAATTCAAGTAAGTTATTCATTTGGCATCATTCGAAGTGATAGAAATCAAGTTTTAATGAAAATTATCATACTCGGCCAAAACATGCTTTTCAGCCTCTGAAAAGCACATTTTGGCCATAAAAACTGAATATGTCCCCTGCAACCAAACGAACTGTCAGAGACACAAATCTACAATGGACATAGTGTAAAATGGTCCAATTCAAGTAAGTTATTCATTTGGCATCATTCGAAGTGATAGAAATCAAGTTTTAATGAAAATTATCATACTCGGCCAAAACATGCTTTTCAGCCTCTGAAAAGAACATTTTGGCCATAAAAACTGAAAATGTCCCCTGCAACCAAACGAACTGTCAGAGACACAAATCTACAACGGACATAGTGTAAAATGGTCCAATTCAAGTAAGTTATTCATTTGGCATCATTCGAATGGATAGAAATCAAGTTTTAATGAAAATTATCATATTCTGCCAAAACGTGCTTTTCAGCCTCTGAAAAGCCCATTTTGGCCATAAAAACTGAAAATGTCCCCTGCAACCAAACGAACTGTCGGAGACACAAATCTACAATGGACATAGTGTAAAATGGTCCAATTCAAGTAAGTTATTCATTTGGCATCAATCGAAGTGATAGAAATCAAGTTTTAATGAAAATTATCAAACTCGGCCAAAACATGCTTTTCAGCCCGTGAAAAGCACATTTTGGCCATAAAAACTGAATATGTCCCCTGCAACCAAACGAACTGTCAGAGACACAAATCTACAATGGACATAGTGTAAAATGGTCCAATTCAAGTAAGTTATTCATTTGGCATCATTCGAAGTGATAGAAATTAAGTTTTAATGAAAATTATCATACTCTGCCAAAACATGCTTTTCAGCCTCTGAAAAGCACATTTTGGCCATAAAAACTGAAAATGTCCCCTGCAACCAAACGAACTGTCGGAGACACAAATCTACAATGGACATAGTGTAAAATGGTCCAATTCAAGTAAGTTATTCATTTGGCATCATTCGAAGTGATAGAAATCAAGTTTTAATGAAAATTATCATACTCGGCCAAAACATGCTTTTCAGCCTCTGAAAAGCACATTTTGGCCATAAAAACTGAATATGTCCCCTGCAACCAAACGGACTGTCAGATACACAAATCTACAATGGGCATAGTGTAAAATGGTCCAATTCAAGTAAGTTATTCATTTGGCATCATTCGAAGTGATAGAAATCAAGTTTTAATGAAAATTATCATACTCGGCCAAAACATTTTTTTCAGCCTCTGAAAAGCACATTTTGGCCATAAAAACTGAAAATGTCCCCTGCAACCAAATGAACTGTCAGAGACACAAATCTACAATGGACATAGTGTAAAATGGTCCAATTCAAGTAAGTTATTCATTTGGCATCATTCGAAGTGATAGAAATCAAGTTTTAATGAAAATTATCATACTCGGCCAAAACATGCTTTTCAGCCTCTGAAAAGCACATTTTGGCCATAAAAACTGAAACTGTCCCCTGCAACCAAACGAACTGTCGGAGACACAAATCTACAATGGACATAGTGTAAAATGGTCCAATTCAAGTAAGTTATTCATTTGGCATCAATCGAAGTGATAGAAATCAAGTTTTAATGAAAATTATCAAACTCGGCCAAAACATGCTTTTCAGCCCCTGAAAAGCACATTTTGGCCATAAAAACTGAAAATGTCCCCTGCAACCAAACGAACTGTCGGAGACACAAATCTACAATTGACATAGTGTAAAATGGTCCAATTCAAGTAAGTTATTCATTTGGCATCATTCGAAGTGATAGAAATCAAGTTTTAATGAAAATTATCATACTCGGCCAAAACATGCTTTTCAGCCCGTGAAAAGCACATTTTGGCCATAAAAACTGAATATGTCCCCTGCAACCAAACGAACTGTCAGAGACACAAATCTACAACGGACATAGTGTAAAATGGTCCAATTCAAGTAAGTTATTCATTTGGCATCATTCGAATGGATAGAAATCAAGTTTTAATGAAAATTATCATATTCTGCCAAAACGTGCTTTTCAGCCCCTGAAAAGCACATTTTGGCCATAAAAACTGAATATGTCCCCTGCAACCAAACGAACTGTCAGAGACACAAATCTACAATGGACATAGTGTAAAATGGTCCAATTCAAGTAAGTTATTCATTTGGCATCATTCGAAGTGATAGAAATTAAGTTTTAATGAAAATTATCATACTCTGCCAAAACATGCTTTTCAGCCTCTGAAAAGCACATTTTGGCCATAAAAACTGAAAATGTCCCCTGCAACCAAGCGAACTGTCGGAGACACAAATCTACAATGGACATAGTGTAAAATGGTCCAATTCAAGTAAGTTATTCATTTGGCATCATTCGAAGTGATAGAAATCAAGTTTTAATGAAAATTATCATACTCGGCCAAAACATGCTTTTCAGCCTCTGAAAAGCACATTTTGGCCATAAAAACTGAATATGTCCCCTGCAACCAAACGAACTGTCAGAGACACAAATCTACAATGGACATAGTGTAAAATGGTCCAATTCAAGTAAGTTATTCATTTGGCATCATTCGAAGTGATAGAAATCAAGTTTTAATGAAAATTATCATACTCGGCCAAAACATGCTTTTCAGCCTCTGAAAAGAACATTTTGGCTATAAAAACTGAAAATGTCCCCTGCAACCAAACGAACTGTCAGAGACACAAATCTACAACGGACATAGTGTAAAATGGTCCAATTCAAGTAAGTTATTCATTTGGCATCATTCGAATGGATAGAAATCAAGTTTTAATGAAAATTATCATATTCTGCCAAAACGTGCTTTTCAGCCTCTGAAAAGCCCATTTTGGCCATAAAAACTGAAAATGTCCCCTGCAACCAAACGAACTGTCGGAGACACAAATCTACAATGGACATAGTGTAAAATGGTCCAATTCAAGTAAGTTATTCATTTGGCATCAATCGAAGTGATAGAAATCAAGTTTTAATGAAAATTATCAAACTCGGCCAAAACATGCTTTTCAGCCCGTGAAAAGCACATTTTGGCCATAAAAACTGAATATGTCCCCTGCAACCAAACGAACTGTCAGAGACACAAATCTACAATGGACATAGTGTAAAATGGTCCAATTCAAGTAAGTTATTCATTTGGCATCATTCGAAGTGATAGAAATTAAGTTTTAATGAAAATTATCATACTCTGCCAAAACATGCTTTTCAGCCTCTGAAAAGCACATTTTGGCCATAAAAACTGAAAATGTCCCCTGCAACCAAACGAACTGTCGGAGACACAAATCTACAATGGACATAGTGTAAAATGGTCCAATTCAAGTAAGTTATTCATTTGGCATCATTCGAAGTGATAGAAATCAAGTTTTAATGAAAATTATCATACTCGGCCAAAACATGCTTTTCAGCCTCTGAAAAGCACATTTTGGCCATAAAAACTGAATATGTCCCCTGCAACCAAACGGACTGTCAGATACACAAATCTACAATGGGCATAGTGTAAAATGGTCCAATTCAAGTAAGTTATTCATTTGGCATCATTCGAAGTGATAGAAATCAAGTTTTAATGAAAATTATCATACTCGGCCAAAACATTTTTTTCAGCCTCTGAAAAGCACATTTTGGCCATAAAAACTGAAAATGTCCCCTGCAACCAAATGAACTGTCAGAGACACAAATCTACAATGGACATAGTGTAAAATGGTCCAATTCAAGTAAGTTATTCATTTGGCATCATTCGAAGTGATAGAAATCAAGTTTTAATGAAAATTATCATACTCGGCCAAAACATGCTTTTCAGCCTCTGAAAAGCACATTTTGGCCTTAAAAACTGAATATGTCCCCTGCAACCAAACGAACTGTCAGAGATACAAATCTACAATGGACATAGTGTAAAATGGTCCAATTCAAGTAAATTATTCATTTGGCATCATTCGAAGTGATAGAAATTAAGTTTTAATGAAAATTATCATACTCGGCCAAAACATGCTTTTCAGCCCCTGAAAAGCACATTTTGGCCATAAAAACTGAATATGTCCCCTGCAACCAAACGAACTGTCAGAGACACAAATCTCCAATGGACATAGTGTAAAATGGTCCAATTCAAGTAAGTTATTCATTTGGCATCATTCGAAGTGATAGAAATCAAGTTTTAATGAAAATTATCATACTCGGCCAAAACATGCTTTTCAGCCTCTGAAAAGCACATTTTGGCCATAAAAACTGAAAATGTCCCCTGCAACCAAACGAACTGTCGGAGACACAAATCTACAATGGACATAGTGTAAAATGGTCCAATTCAAGTAAGTTATTCATTTGGCATCATTCGAAGTGATAGAAATCAAGTTTTAATGAAAATTACCATACTCGGCCAAAACATGCTTTTCAGCCCCTGAAAAGCACATTTTGGCCATAAAAACTGAATATGTCCCCTGCAACCAAATGAACTGTCAGAGACACAAATCTACAATGGACATAGTGTAAAATGGTCCAATTCAAGTAAGTTATTCATTTGGCATCATTCGAAGTGATAGAAATCAAGTTTTAATGAAAATTATCATACTCGGCCAAAACATGCTTTTCAGCCTCTGAAAAGCACATTTTGGCCTTAAAAACTGAATATGTCCCCTGCAACCAAACGAACTGTCAGAGATACAAATCTACAATGGACATAGTGTAAAATGGTCCAATTCAAGTAAATTATTCATTTGGCATCATTCGAAGTGATAGAAATTAAGTTTTAATGAAAATTATCATACTCGGCCAAAACATGCTTTTCAGCCCCTGAAAAGCACATTTTGGCCATAAAAACTGAATATGTCCCCTGCAACCAAACGAACTGTCAGAGACACAAATCTCCAATGGACATAGTGTAAAATGGTCCAATTCAAGTAAGTTATTCATTTGGCATCATTCGAATGGATAGAAATCAAGTTTTAATGAAAATTATCATATTCTGCCAAAACGTGCTTTTCAGCCTCTGAAAAGCCCATTTTGGCCATAAAAACTGAAAATGTCCCCTGCAACCAAACGAACTGTCAGAGACACAAATCTACAACGGACATAGTGTAAAATGGTCCAATTCAAGTAAGTTATTCATTTGGCATCATTCGAATGGATAGAAATCAAGTTTTAATGAAAATTATCATACTCTGCCAAAACATGCTTTTCAGCCTCTGAAAAGCACATTTTGGCCATAAAAACTGAAAATGTCCCCTGCAACCAAACGAACTGTCGGAGACACAAATCTACAATGGACATAGTGTAAAATGGTCCAATTCAAGTAAGTTATTCATTTGGCATCATTCGAAGTGATAGAAATCAAGTTTTAATGAAAATTATCATACTCGGCCAAAACATGCTTTTCAGCCTCTGAAAAGCACATTTTGGCCATAAAAACTGAATATGTCCCCTGCAACCAAACGGACTGTCAGATACACAAATCTACAATGGGCATAGTGTAAAATGGTCCAATTCAAGTAAGTTATTCATTTGGCATCATTCGAAGTGATAGAAATCAAGTTTTAATGAAAATTATCATACTCGGCCAAAACATTTTTTTTCAGCCTCTGAAAAGCACATTTTGGCCATAAAAACTGAAAATGTCCCCTGCAACCAAATGAACTGTCAGAGACACAAATCTACAATGGACATAGTGTAAAATGGTCCAATTCAAGTAAGTTATTCATTTGGCATCATTCGAAGTGATAGAAATCAAGTTTTAATGAAAATTATCATACTCGGCCAAAACATGCTTTTCAGCCTCTGAAAAGCACATTTTGGCCTTAAAAACTGAATATGTCCCCTGCAACCAAACGAACTGTCAGAGATACAAATCTACAATGGACATAGTGTAAAATGGTCCAATTCAAGTAAATTATTCATTTGGCATCATTCGAAGTGATAGAAATTAAGTTTTAATGAAAATTATCATACTCGGCCAAAACATGCTTTTCAGCCCCTGAAAAGCACATTTTGGCCATAAAAACTGAATATGTCCCCTGCAACCAAACGAACTGTCAGAGACACAAATCTCCAATGGACATAGTGTAAAATGGTCCAATTCAAGTAAGTTATTCATTTGGCATCATTCGAAGTGATAGAAATCAAGTTTTAATGAAAATTATCATACTCGGCCAAAACATGCTTTTCAGCCTCTGAAAAGCACATTTTGGCCATAAAAACTGAAAATGTCCCCTGCAACCAAACGAACTGTCGGAGACACAAATCTACAATGGACATAGTGTAAAATGGTCCAATTCAAGTAAGTTATTCATTTGGCATCATTCGAAGTGATAGAAATCAAGTTTTAATGAAAATTACCATACTCGGCCAAAACATGCTTTTCAGCCCCTGAAAAGCACATTTTGGCCATAAAAACTGAATATGTCCCCTGCAACCAAATGAACTGTCAGAGACACAAATCTACAATGGACATAGTGTAAAATGGTCCAATTCAAGTAAGTTATTCATTTGGCATCATTCGAAGTGATAGAAATCAAGTTTTAATGAAAATTATCATACTCGGCCAAAACATGCTTTTCAGCCTCTGAAAAGCACATTTTGGCCTTAAAAACTGAATATGTCCCCTGCAACCAAACGAACTGTCAGAGATACAAATCTACAATGGACATAGTGTAAAATGGTCCAATTCAAGTAAATTATTCATTTGGCATCATTCGAAGTGATAGAAATTAAGTTTTAATGAAAATTATCATACTCGGCCAAAACATGCTTTTCAGCCCCTGAAAAGCACATTTTGGCCATAAAAACTGAATATGTCCCCTGCAACCAAACGAACTGTCAGAGACACAAATCTCCAATGGACATAGTGTAAAATGGTCCAATTCAAGTAAGTTATTCATTTGGCATCATTCGAATGGATAGAAATCAAGTTTTAATGAAAATTATCATATTCTGCCAAAACGTGCTTTTCAGCCTCTGAAAAGCCCATTTTGGCCATAAAAACTGAAAATGTCCCCTGCACCCAAACGAACTGTCGGAGACACAAATCTACAATGGACATAGTGTAAAATGGTCCAATTCAAGTAAGTTATTCATTTGGCATCAATCGAAGTGATAGAAATCAAGTTTTAATGAAAATTATCAAACTCGGCCAAAACATGCTTTTCAGCCCCTGAAAAGCACATTTTGGCCATAAAAACTGAATATGTCCCCTGCAACCAAACGAACTGTCAGAGACACAAATCTACAATGGACATAGTGTAAAATGGTCCAATTCAAGTAAGTTATTCATTTGGCATCATTCGAAGTGATAGAAATCAAGTTTTAATGAAAATTATCATACTCGGCCAAAACATGCTTTTCAGCCTCTGAAAAGCACATTTTGGCCATAAAAACTGAATATGTCCCCTGCAACCAAACGAACTGTCAGAGACACAAATCTACAATGGACATAGTGTAAAATGGTCCAATTCAAGTAAGTTATTCATTTGGCATCATTCGAAGTGATAGAACTCAAGTTTTAATGAAAATTATCATACTCGGCCAAAACATGCTTTTTAGCCCCTGAAAAGCACATTTTGGCCATAAAAACTGAATATGTCCCCTGCAACCAAACGAACTGTCGGAGACACAAATCTACAATGGACATAGTGTAAAATGGTCCAATTCAAGTAAGTTATTCATTTGGCATCATTCGAAGTGATAGAAATCAAGTTTTAATGAAAATATCATACTCTGCCAAAACATGCTTTTCAGCCTCTGAAAAGCACATTTTGGCCATAAAAACTGAATATGTCCCCTGCAACCAAACGAACTGTTGGAGACACAAATCTACAATGGACATAGTGTAAAATGGTCCAATTCAAGTAAGTTATTCATTTGGCATCATTCGAAGTGATAGAAATTAAGTTTTAATGAAAATTATCAAACTCGGCCAAAACATGCTTTTCAGCCCCTGAAAAGCACATTTTGGCCATAAAAACTGAATATGTCCCCTGCAACCAAACGAACTGTCAGAGACACAAATCTCCAATGGACATAGTGTAAAATGGTCCAATTCAAGTAAGTTATTCATTTGGCATCATTCGAAGTTATAGAAATTAAGTTTTAATGAAAATTATCATACTCTGCCAAAACATGCTTTTCAGCCTCTGAAAAGCACATTTTGGCCATAAAAACTGAATATGTCCCCTGCAACCAAACGAACTGTCAGAGACTCAAATCTACAACGGACATAGTGTAAAATGGTCCAATTCAAGTAAGTTATTCATTTGGCATCATTCGAATGGATAGAAATCAAGTTTTAATGAAAATTATCATATTCTGCCAAAACGTGCTTTTCAGCCTCTGAAAAGCCCATTTTGGCCATAAAAACTGAAAATGTCCCCTGCAACCAAACGAACTGTCGGAGACACAAATCTACAATGGACATAGTGTAAAATGGTCCAATTCAAGTAAGTGATTCATTTGGCATCAATCGAAGTGATAGAAATCAAGTTTTAATGAAAATTATCAAACTCGGCCAAAACATGCTTTTCAGCCCCTGAAAAGCACATTTTGGCCATAAAAACTGAATATGTCCCCTGCAACCAAACGAACTGTCAGAGACACAAATCTACAATGGACATAGTGTAAAATGGTCCAATTCAAGTAAGTTATTCATTTGGCATCATTCGAAGTGATAGAAATTAAGTTTTAATGAAAATTATCATACTCTGCCAAAACATGCTTTTCAGCCTCTGAAAAGCACATTTTGGCCATAAAAACTGAAAATGTCCCCTGCAACCAAACGAACTGTCGGAGACACAAATCTACAATGGACATAGTGTAAAATGGTCCAATTCAAGTAAGTTATTCATTTGGCATCATTCGAAGAGATAGAAATCAAGTTTTAATGAAAATTATCATACTCGGCCAAAACATGCTTTTCAGCCTCTGAAAAGCACATTTTGGCCATAAAAACTGAATATGTCCCCTGCAACCAAACGAACTGTCAGAGATACAAATCTACAATGGACATAGTGTAAAATGGTCCAATTCAAGTAAATTATTCATTTGGCATCATTCGAAGTGATAGAAATTAAGTTTTAATGAAAATTATCATACTCGGCCAAAACATGCTTTTCAGCCTCTGAAAAGCACATTTTGGCCATAAAAACTGAAAATGTCCCCTGCAACCAAACGAACTGTCGGAGACACAAATCTACAATTGACATAGTGTAAAATGGTCCAATTCAAGTAAGTTATTCATTTGGCATCATTCGAATGGATAGAAATCAAGTTTTAATGAAAATTATCATATTCTGCCAAAACGTGCTTTTCAGCCCCTGAAAAGCACATTTTGGCCATAAAAACTGAATATGTCCCCTGCAACCAAATGAACTGTCAGAGACACAAATCTACAATGGACATAGTGTAAAATGGTCCAATTCAAGTAAGTTATTCATTTGGCATCATTCGAACGGATAGAAATCAAGTTTTAATGAAAATTATCATACTCAGCCAAAACATGCTTTTCAGCCTCTGAAAAGCACATTTTGGCCATAAAAACTGAAAATGGCCCCTGCAACCAAACGAACTGTCGGAGACACAAATCTACAATGGACATAGTGTAAAATGGTCCAATTCAAGTAAGTTATTCATTTGGCATCATTCGAAGTGATAGAAATCAAGTTTTAATGAAAATTACCATACTCGGCCAAAACATGCTTTTCAGCCCCTGAAAAGCACATTTTGGCCTTAAAAACTGAATATGTCCCCTGCAACCAAACGAACTGTCAGAGATACAAATCTACAATGGACATAGTGTAAAATGGTCCAATTCAAGTAAATTATTCATTTGGCATCATTCGAAGTGATAGAAATCAAGTTTTAATGAAAATTATCATACTCGGCCAAAACATGCTTTTCAGCCTCTGAAAAGCACATTTTGGCCATAAAAACTGAATATGTCCCCTGCAACCAAACGAACTGTCAGAGACACAAATCTACAATGGACATAGTGTAAAATGGTCCAATTCAAGTAAGTTATTCATTTGGCATCATTCGAAGTGATAGAAATCAAGTTTTAATGAAAATTATCATACTCGGCCAAAACATGCTTTTCAGCCTCTGAAAAGAACATTTTGGCCATAAAAACTGAAAATGTCCCCTGCAACCAAACGAACTGTCGGAGACACAAGTCTACAATGGACATAGTGTAAAATGGTCCAATTCAAGTAAGTTATTCATTTGGCATCATTCGAAGTGATAGAAATTAAGTTTTAATGAAAATCATCATACTCGGCCAAAACATGCTTTTCAGCCTCTGAAAAGCACATTTTGGCCATAAAAACTGAAAATGTCCCCTGCAACCAAACGAACTGTCGGAGACACAAATCTACAATGGACATAATGTAAAATGGTCCAATTCAAGTAAGTTATTCATTTGGCATCATTCGAAGTGATAGAAATCAAGTTTTAATGAAAATTACCATACTCGGCCAAAACATGCTTTTCAGCCTCTGAAAAGCACATTTTGGCCATAAAAACTGAAAATGTCCCCTGCAACCAAACGAACTGTCGGAGACACAAATCTACAATGGACATAGTGTAAAATGGTCCAATTCAAGTAAGTTATTCATTTGGCATCATTCGAAGTGATAGAAATTAAGTTTTAATGAAAATTATCATACTCTGCCAAAACATGCTTTTCAGCCTCTGAAAAGCACATTTTGGCCATAAAAACTGAATATGTCCCCTGCAACCAAACGAACTGTCAGAGACACAAATCTACAACAGACATAGTGTAAAATGGTCCAATTCAAGTAAGTTATTCATTTGGCATCATTCGAATGGATAGAAATCAAGTTTTAATGAAAATTATCATATTCTGCCAAAACGTGCTTTTCAGCCTCTGAAAAGCCCATTTTGGCAATAAAAACTGAAAATGTCCCCTGCAACCAAACGAACTGTCGGAGACACAAATCTACAATTGACATAGTGTAAAATGGTCCAATTCAAGTAAGTTATTCATTTGGCATCATTCGAAGTGATAGAAATCAAGTTTTAATGAAAATTATCATACTCGGCCAAAACATGCTTTTCAGCCCCTGAAAAGCACATTTTGGCCATAAAAACTGAATATGTCCCCTGCAACCAAACGAACTGTCAGAGACACAAATCTACAACGGACATAGTGTAAAATGGTCCAATTCAAGTAAGTTATTCATTTGGCATCATTCGAATGGATAGAAATCAAGTTTTAATGAAAATTATCATATTCTGCCAAAACGTGCTTTTCAGCCCCTGAAAAGCACATTTTGGCCATAAAAACTGAATATGTCCCCTGCAACCAAACGAACTGTCAGAGACACAAATCTACAATGGACATAGTGTAAAATGGTCCAATTCAAGTAAGTTATTCATTTGGCATCATTCGAAGTGATAGAAATTAAGTTTTAATGAAAATTTTCATACTCTGCCAAAACATGCTTTTCAGCCTCTGAAAAGCACATTTTGGCCATAAAAACTGAAAATGTCCCCTGCAACCAAACGAACTGTCGGAGACACAATTCTACAATGGACATAGTGTAAAATGGTCCAATTCAAGTAAGTTATTCATTTGGCATCATTCGAAGTGATAGAAATTAAGCTTTAATGAAAATCATCATACTCGGCCAAAACATGCTTTTCAGCCCCTGAAAAGCACATTTTGGCCATAAAAACTGAATATGTCCCCTGCAACCAAACGAACTGTCAGAGACACAAATCTACAACGGACATAGTGTAAAATGGTCCAATTCAAGTAAGTTATTCATTTGGCATCATTCGAATGGATAGAAATCAAGTTTTAATGAAAATTATCATATTCTGCCAAAACGTGCTTTTCAGCCCCTGAAAAGCACATTTTGGCCATAAAAACTGAATATGTCCCCTGCAACCAAATGAACTGTCAGAGACACAAATCTCCAATGGACATAGGGTAAAATGGTCCAATTCAAGTAAGTTATTCATTTGGCATCATTCGAAGTGATAGAAATCAAGTTTTAATGAAAATTATCATACTCGGCCAAAACATGCTTTTCAGCCTCTGAAAAGCACATTTTGGCCATAAAAACTGAAAATGTCCCCTGCAACCAAACGAACTGTCGGAGACACAAATCTACAATGGACATAGTGTAAAATGGTCCAATTCAAGTAAGTTATTCATTTGGCATCATTCGAAGTGATAGAAATCAAGTTTTAATGAAAATTACCATACTCTGCCAAAACATGCTTTTCAGCCCCTGAAAAGCACATTTTGGCCATAAAAACTGAATATGTCCCCTGCAACCAAATGAACTGTCAGAGACACAAATCTACAATGGACATAGTGTAAAATGGTCCAATTCAAGTAAGTTATTCATTTGGCATCATTCGAAGTGATAGAAATCAAGTTTTAATGAAAATTATCATACTCGGCCAAAACATGCTTTTCAGCCTCTGAAAAGCACATTTTGGCCATAAAAACTGAAACTGTCCCCTGCAACCAAACGAACTGTCGGAGACACAAATCTACAATGGACATAGTGTAAAATGGTCCAATTCAAGTAAGTTATTCATTTGGCATCAATCGAAGTGATAGAAATCAAGTTTTAATGAAAATTATCAAACTCGGCCAAAACATGCTTTTCAGCCCCTGAAAAGCACATTTTGGCCATAAAAACTGAAAATGTCCCCTGCAACCAAACGAACTGTCGGAGACACAAATCTACAATTGACATAGTGTAAAATGGTCCAATTCAAGTAAGTTATTCATTTGGCATCATTCGAAGTGATAGAAATCAAGTTTTAATGAAAATTATCATACTCGGCCAAAACATGCTTTTCAGCCCCTGAAAAGCACATTTTGGCCATAAAAACTGAATATGTCCCCTGCAACCAAACGAACTGTCAGAGACACAAATCTACAACGGACATAGTGTAAAATGGTCCAATTCAAGTAAGTTATTCATTTGGCATCATTCGAATGGATAGAAATCAAGTTTTAATGAAAATTATCATATTCTGCCAAAACGTGCTTTTCAGCCCCTGAAAAGCACATTTTGGCCATAAAAACTGAATATGTCCCCTGCAACCAAACGAACTGTCAGAGACACAAATCTACAATGGACATAGTGTAAAATGGTCCAATTCAAGTAAGTTATTCATTTGGCATCATTCGAAGTGATAGAAATTAAGTTTTAATGAAAATTATCATACTCTGCCAAAACATGCTTTTCAGCCTCTGAAAAGCACATTTTGGCCATAAAAACTGAAAATGTCCCCTGCAACCAAGCGAACTGTCGGAGACACAAATCTACAATGGACATAGTGTAAAATGGTCCAATTCAAGTAAGTTATTCATTTGGCATCATTCGAAGTGATAGAAATCAAGTTTTAATGAAAATTATCATACTCGGCCAAAACATGCTTTTCAGCCTCTGAAAAGCACATTTTGGCCATAAAAACTGAATATGTCCCCTGCAACCAAACGAACTGTCAGAGACACAAATCTACAATGGACATAGTGTAAAATGGTCCAATACAAGTAAGTTATTCATTTGGCATCATTCGAAGTGATAGAAATCAAGTTTTAATGAAAATTATCATACTCGGCCAAAACATGCTTTTCAGCCTCTGAAAAGAACATTTTGGCCATAAAAACTGAAAATGTCCCCTGCAACCAAACGAACTGTCAGAGACACAAATCTACAACGGACATAGTGTAAAATGGTCCAATTCAAGTAAGTTATTCATTTGGCATCATTCGAATGGATAGAAATCAAGTTTTAATGAAAATTATCATATTCTGCCAAAACGTGCTTTTCAGCCTCTGAAAAGCCCATTTTGGCCATAAAAACTGAAAATGTCCCCTGCAACCAAACGAACTGTCGGAGACACAAATCTACAATGGACATAGTGTAAAATGGTCCAATTCAAGTAAGTTATTCATTTGGCATCAATCGAAGTGATAGAAATCAAGTTTTAATGAAAATTATCAAACTCGGCCAAAACATGCTTTTCAGCCCGTGAAAAGCACATTTTGGCCATAAAAACTGAATATGTCCCCTGCAACCAAACGAACTGTCAGAGACACAAATCTACAATGGACATAGTGTAAAATGGTCCAATTCAAGTAAGTTATTCATTTGGCATCATTCGAAGTGATAGAAATTAAGTTTTAATGAAAATTATCATACTCTGCCAAAACATGCTTTTCAGCCTCTGAAAAGCACATTTTGGCCATAAAAACTGAAAATGTCCCCTGCAACCAAACGAACTGTCGGAGACACAAATCTACAATGGACATAGTGTAAAATGGTCCAATTCAAGTAAGTTATTCATTTGGCATCATTCGAAGTGATAGAAATCAAGTTTTAATGAAAATTATCATACTCGGCCAAAACATGCTTTTCAGCCTCTGAAAAGCACATTTTGGCCATAAAAACTGAATATGTCCCCTGCAACCAAACGGACTGTCAGATACACAAATCTACAATGGGCATAGTGTAAAATGGTCCAATTCAAGTAAGTTATTCATTTGGCATCATTCGAAGTGATAGAAATCAAGTTTTAATGAAAATTATCATACTCGGCCAAAACATTTTTTTCAGCCTCTGAAAAGCACATTTTGGCCATAAAAACTGAAAATGTCCCCTGCAACCAAATGAACTGTCAGAGACACAAATCTACAATGGACATAGTGTAAAATGGTCCAATTCAAGTAAGTTATTCATTTGGCATCATTCGAAGTGATAGAAATCAAGTTTTAATGAAAATTATCATACTCGGCCAAAACATGCTTTTCAGCCTCTGAAAAGCACATTTTGGCCTTAAAAACTGAATATGTCCCCTGCAACCAAACGAACTGTCAGAGATACAAATCTACAATGGACATAGTGTAAAATGGTCCAATTCAAGTAAATTATTCATTTGGCATCATTCGAAGTGATAGAAATTAAGTTTTAATGAAAATTATCATACTCGGCCAAAACATGCTTTTCAGCCCCTGAAAAGCACATTTTGGCCATAAAAACTGAATATGTCCCCTGCAACCAAACGAACTGTCAGAGACACAAATCTCCAATGGACATAGTGTAAAATGGTCCAATTCAAGTAAGTTATTCATTTGGCATCATTCGAAGTGATAGAAATCAAGTTTTAATGAAAATTATCATACTCGGCCAAAACATGCTTTTCAGCCTCTGAAAAGCACATTTTGGCCATAAAAACTGAAAATGTCCCCTGCAACCAAACGAACTGTCGGAGACACAAATCTACAATGGACATAGTGTAAAATGGTCCAATTCAAGTAAGTTATTCATTTGGCATCATTCGAAGTGATAGAAATCAAGTTTTAATGAAAATTACCATACTCGGCCAAAACATGCTTTTCAGCCCCTGAAAAGCACATTTTGGCCATAAAAACTGAATATGTCCCCTGCAACCAAATGAACTGTCAGAGACACAAATCTACAATGGACATAGTGTAAAATGGTCCAATTCAAGTAAGTTATTCATTTGGCATCATTCGAAGTGATAGAAATCAAGTTTTAATGAAAATTATCATACTCGGCCAAAACATGCTTTTCAGCCTCTGAAAAGCACATTTTGGCCTTAAAAACTGAATATGTCCCCTGCAACCAAACGAACTGTCAGAGATACAAATCTACAATGGACATAGTGTAAAATGGTCCAATTCAAGTAAATTATTCATTTGGCATCATTCGAAGTGATAGAAATTAAGTTTTAATGAAAATTATCATACTCGGCCAAAACATGCTTTTCAGCCCCTGAAAAGCACATTTTGGCCATAAAAACTGAATATGTCCCCTGCAACCAAACGAACTGTCAGAGACACAAATCTCCAATGGACATAGTGTAAAATGGTCCAATTCAAGTAAGTTATTCATTTGGCATCATTCGAATGGATAGAAATCAAGTTTTAATGAAAATTATCATATTCTGCCAAAACGTGCTTTTCAGCCTCTGAAAAGCCCATTTTGGCCATAAAAACTGAAAATGTCCCCTGCACCCAAACGAACTGTCGGAGACACAAATCTACAATGGACATAGTGTAAAATGGTCCAATTCAAGTAAGTTATTCATTTGGCATCAATCGAAGTGATAGAAATCAAGTTTTAATGAAAATTATCAAACTCGGCCAAAACATGCTTTTCAGCCCCTGAAAAGCACATTTTGGCCATAAAAACTGAATATGTCCCCTGCAACCAAACGAACTGTCAGAGACACAAATCTACAATGGACATAGTGTAAAATGGTCCAATTCAAGTAAGTTATTCATTTGGCATCATTCGAAGTGATAGAAATCAAGTTTTAATGAAAATTATCATACTCGGCCAAAACATGCTTTTCAGCCTCTGAAAAGCACATTTTGGCCATAAAAACTGAATATGTCCCCTGCAACCAAACGAACTGTCAGAGACACAAATCTACAATGGACATAGTGTAAAATGGTCCAATTCAAGTAAGTTATTCATTTGGCATCATTCGAAGTGATAGAACTCAAGTTTTAATGAAAATTATCATACTCGGCCAAAACATGCTTTTTAGCCCCTGAAAAGCACATTTTGGCCATAAAAACTGAATATGTCCCCTGCAACCAAACGAACTGTCGGAGACACAAATCTACAATGGACATAGTGTAAAATGGTCCAATTCAAGTAAGTTATTCATTTGGCATCATTCGAAGTGATAGAAATCAAGTTTTAATGAAAATATCATACTCTGCCAAAACATGCTTTTCAGCCTCTGAAAAGCACATTTTGGCCATAAAAACTGAATATGTCCCCTGCAACCAAACGAACTGTTGGAGACACAAATCTACAATGGACATAGTGTAAAATGGTCCAATTCAAGTAAGTTATTCATTTGGCATCATTCGAAGTGATAGAAATCAAGTTTTAATGAAAATTATCATACTCGGCCAAAACATGCTTTTCAGCCTCTGAAAAGCACATTTTGGCCTTAAAAACTGAATATGTCCCCTGCAACCAAACGAACTGTCAGAGATACAAATCTACAATGGACATAGTGTAAAATGGTCCAATTCAAGTAAATTATTCATTTGGCATCATTCGAAGTGATAGAAATTAAGTTTTAATGAAAATTATCATACTCGGCCAAAACATGCTTTTCAGCCCCTGAAAAGCACATTTTGGCCATAAAAACTGAATATGTCCCCTGCAACCAAACGAACTGTCAGAGACACAAATCTCCAATGGACATAGTGTAAAATGGTCCAATTCAAGTAAGTTATTCATTTGGCATCATTCGAAGTGATAGAAATCAAGTTTTAATGAAAATTATCATACTCGGCCAAAACATGCTTTTCAGCCTCTGAAAAGCACATTTTGGCCATAAAAACTGAAAATGTCCCCTGCAACCAAACGAACTGTCGGAGACACAAATCTACAATGGACATAGTGTAAAATGGTCCAATTCAAGTAAGTTATTCATTTGGCATCATTCGAAGTGATAGAAATCAAGTTTTAATGAAAATTACCATACTCGGCCAAAACATGCTTTTCAGCCCCTGAAAAGCACATTTTGGCCATAAAAACTGAATATGTCCCCTGCAACCAAATGAACTGTCAGAGACACAAATCTACAATGGACATAGTGTAAAATGGTCCAATTCAAGTAAGTTATTCATTTGGCATCATTCCAAGTGATAGAAATCAAGTTTTAATGAAAATTATCATACTCGGCCAAAACATGCTTTTCAGCCTCTGAAAAGCACATTTTGGCCTTAAAAACTGAATATGTCCCCTGCAACCAAACGAACTGTCAGAGATACAAATCTACAATGGACATAGTGTAAAATGGTCCAATTCAAGTAAATTATTCATTTGGCATCATTCGAAGTGATAGAAATTAAGTTTTAATGAAAATTATCATACTCGGCCAAAACATGCTTTTCAGCCCCTGAAAAGCACATTTTGGCCATAAAAACTGAATATGTCCCCTGCAACCAAACGAACTGTCAGAGACACAAATCTCCAATGGACATAGTGTAAAATGGTCCAATTCAAGTAAGTTATTCATTTGGCATCATTCGAATGGATAGAAATCAAGTTTTAATGAAAATTATCATATTCTGCCAAAACGTGCTTTTCAGCCTCTGAAAAGCCCATTTTGGCCATAAAAACTGAAAATGTCCCCTGCACCCAAACGAACTGTCGGAGACACAAATCTACAATGGACATAGTGTAAAATGGTCCAATTCAAGTAAGTTATTCATTTGGCATCAATCGAAGTGATAGAAATCAAGTTTTAATGAAAATTATCAAACTCGGCCAAAACATGCTTTTCAGCCCCTGAAAAGCACATTTTGGCCATAAAAACTGAATATGTCCCCTGCAACCAAACGAACTGTCAGAGACACAAATCTACAATGGACATAGTGTAAAATGGTCCAATTCAAGTAAGTTATTCATTTGGCATCATTCGAAGTGATAGAAATCAAGTTTTAATGAAAATTATCATACTCGGCCAAAACATGCTTTTCAGCCTCTGAAAAGCACATTTTGGCCATAAAAACTGAATATGTCCCCTGCAACCAAACGAACTGTCAGAGACACAAATCTACAATGGACATAGTGTAAAATGGTCCAATTCAAGTAAGTTATTCATTTGGCATCATTCGAAGTGATAGAACTCAAGTTTTAATGAAAATTATCATACTCGGCCAAAACATGCTTTTTAGCCCCTGAAAAGCACATTTTGGCCATAAAAACTGAATATGTCCCCTGCAACCAAACGAACTGTCGGAGACACAAATCTACAATGGACATAGTGTAAAATGGTCCAATTCAAGTAAGTTATTCATTTGGCATCATTCGAAGTGATAGAAATCAAGTTTTAATGAAAATATCATACTCTGCCAAAACATGCTTTTCAGCCTCTGAAAAGCACATTTTGGCCATAAAAACTGAATATGTCCCCTGCAACCAAACGAACTGTTGGAGACACAAATCTACAATGGACATAGTGTAAAATGGTCCAATTCAAGTAAGTTATTCATTTGGCATCATTCGAAGTGATAGAAATTAAGTTTTAATGAAAATTATCAAACTCGGCCAAAACATGCTTTTCAGCCCCTGAAAAGCACATTTTGGCCATAAAAACTGAATATGTCCCCTGCAACCAAACGAACTGTCAGAGACACAAATCTCCAATGGACATAGTGTAAAATGGTCCAATTCAAGTAAGTTATTCATTTGGCATCATTCGAAGTTATAGAAATTAAGTTTTAATGAAAATTATCATACTCTGCCAAAACATGCTTTTCAGCCTCTGAAAAGCACATTTTGGCCATAAAAACTGAATATGTCCCCTGCAACCAAACGAACTGTCAGAGACTCAAATCTACAACGGACATAGTGTAAAATGGTCCAATTCAAGTAAGTTATTCATTTGGCATCATTCGAATGGATAGAAATCAAGTTTTAATGAAAATTATCATATTCTGCCAAAACGTGCTTTTCAGCCTCTGAAAAGCCCATTTTGGCCATAAAAACTGAAAATGTCCCCTGCAACCAAACGAACTGTCGGAGACACAAATCTACAATGGACATAGTGTAAAATGGTCCAATTCAAGTAAGTGATTCATTTGGCATCAATCGAAGTGATAGAAATCAAGTTTTAATGAAAATTATCAAACTCGGCCAAAACATGCTTTTCAGCCCCTGAAAAGCACATTTTGGCCATAAAAACTGAATATGTCCCCTGCAACCAAACGAACTGTCAGAGACACAAATCTACAATGGACATAGTGTAAAATGGTCCAATTCAAGTAAGTTATTCATTTGGCATCATTCGAAGTGATAGAAATTAAGTTTTAATGAAAATTATCATACTCTGCCAAAACATGCTTTTCAGCCTCTGAAAAGCACATTTTGGCCATAAAAACTGAAAATGTCCCCTGCAACCAAACGAACTGTCGGAGACACAAATCTACAATGGACATAGTGTAAAATGGTCCAATTCAAGTAAGTTATTCATTTGGCATCATTCGAAGAGATAGAAATCAAGTTTTAATGAAAATTATCATACTCGGCCAAAACATGCTTTTCAGCCTCTGAAAAGCACATTTTGGCCATAAAAACTGAATATGTCCCCTGCAACCAAACGAACTGTCAGATACACAAATCTACAATGGACATAGTGTAAAATGGTCCAATTCAAGTAAGTTATTCATTTGGCATCATTCGAAGTGATAGAAATCAAGTTTTAATGAAAATTATCATACTCGGCCAAAACATGCTTTTCAGCCTCTGAAAAGCACATTTTGGCCATAAAAACTGAAAATGTCCCCTGCAACCAAACGAACTGTCGGAGACACAAATCTACAATGGACATAGTGTAAAATGGTCCAATTCAAGTAAGTTATTCATTTGGCATCATTCGAAGTGATAGAAATCAAGTTTTAATGAAAATTACCATACTCGGCCAAAACATGCTTTTCAGCCCCTGAAAAGCACATTTTGGCCATAAAAACTGAATATGTCCCCTGCAACCAAATGAACTGTCAGAGACACAAATCTACAATGGACATAGTGTAAAATGGTCCAATTCAAGTAAGTTATTTATTTGGCATCATTCGAAGTGATAGAAATCAAGTTTTAATGAAAATTATCATACTCGGCCAAAACATGCTTTTCAGCCTCTGAAAAGCACATTTTGGCCTTAAAAACTGAATATGTCCCCTGCAACCAAACGAACTGTCAGAGATACAAATCTACAATGGACATAGTGTAAAATGGTCCAATTCAAGTAAATTATTCATTTGGCATCATTCGAAGTGATAGAAATTAAGTTTTAATGAAAATTATCATACTCGGCCAAAACATGCTTTTCAGCCTCTGAAAAGCACATTTTGGCCATAAAAACTGAAACTTGCAACCAAACGAACTGTCGGAGACACAAATCTACAATGGACATAGTGTAAAATGGTCCAATTCAAGTAAGTTATTCATTTGGCATCAATCGAAGTGATAGAAATCAAGTTTTAATGAAAATTATCAAACTCGGCCAAAACATGCTTTTCAGCCCCTGAAAAGCACATTTTGGCCATAAAAACTGAATATGTCCCCTGCAACCAAACGAACTGTCAGAGACACAAATCTCCAATGGACATAGTGTAAAATGGTCCAATTCAAGTAAGTTATTCATTTGGCATCATTCGAAGTGATAGAAATTAAGTTTTAATGAAAATTATCATACTCTGCCAAAACATGCTTTTCAGCCTCTGAAAAGCACATTTTGGCCATAAAAACTGAATATGTCCCCTGCAACCAAACGAACTGTCAGAGACACAAATCTACAACGGACATAGTGTAAAATGGTCCAATTCAAGTAAGTTATTCATTTGGCATCATTCGAATGGATAGAAATCAAGTTTTAATGAAAATTATCATATTCTGCCAAAACGTGCTTTTCAGCCTCTGAAAAGCCCATTTTGGCCATAAAAACTGAAAATGTCCCCTGCAACCAAACGAACTGTCGGAGACACAAATCTACAATGGACATAGTGTAAAATGGTCCAATTCAAGTAAGTGATTCATTTGGCATCAATCGAAGTGATAGAAATCAAGTTTTAATGAAAATTATCAAACTCGGCCAAAACATGCTTTTCAGCCCCTGAAAAGCACATTTTGGCCATAAAAACTGAATATGTCCCCTGCAACCAAACGAACTGTCAGAGACACAAATCTACAATGGACATAGTGTAAAATGGTCCAATTCAAGTAAGTTATTCATTTGGCATCATTCGAAGTGATAGAAATTAAGTTTTAATGAAAATTATCATACTCTGCCAAAACATGCTTTTCAGCCTCTGAAAAGCACATTTTGGCCATAAAAACTGAAAATGTCCCCTGCAACCAAACAAACTGTCGGAGACACAAATCTACAATGGACATAGTGTAAAATGGTCCAATTCAAGTAAGTTATTCATTTGGCATCATTCGAAGTGATAGAAATCAAGTTTTAATGAAAATTATCATACTCGGCCAAAACATGCTTTTCAGCCTCTGAAAAGCACATTTTGGCCATAAAAACTGAATATGTCCCCTGCAACCAAACGAACTGTCAGATACACAAATCTACAATGGACATAGTGTAAAATGGTCCAATTCAAGTAAGTTATTCATTTGGCATCATTCGAAGTGATAGAAATCAAGTTTTAATGAAAATTATCATACTCGGCCAAAACATGCTTTTCAGCCTCTGAAAAGCACATTTTGGCCATAAAAACTGAAAATGTCCCCTGCAACCAAACGAACTGTCGGAGACACAAATCTACAATGGACATAGTGTAAAATGGTCCAATTCAAGTAAGTTATTCATTTGGCATCATTCGAAGTGATAGAAATCAAGTTTTAATGAAAATTACCATACTCGGCCAAAACATGCTTTTCAGCCCCTGAAAAGCACATTTTGGCCATAAAAACTGAATATGTCCCCTGCAACCAAATGAACTGTCAGAGACACAAATCTACAATGGACATAGTGTAAAATGGTCCAATTCAAGTAAGTTATTTATTTGGCATCATTCGAAGTGATAGAAATCAAGTTTTAATGAAAATTATCATACTCGGCCAAAACATGCTTTTCAGCCTCTGAAAAGCACATTTTGGCCTTAAAAACTGAATATGTCCCCTGCAACCAAACGAACTGTCAGAGATACAAATCTACAATGGACATAGTGTAAAATGGTCCAATTCAAGTAAATTATTCATTTGGCATCATTCGAAGTGATAGAAATTAAGTTTTAATGAAAATTATCATACTCGGCCAAAACATGCTTTTCAGCCTCTGAAAAGCACATTTTGGCCATAAAAACTGAAACTTGCAACCAAACGAACTGTCGGAGACACAAATCTACAATGGACATAGTGTAAAATGGTCCAATTCAAGTAAGTTATTCATTTGGCATCAATCGAAGTGATAGAAATCAAGTTTTAATGAAAATTATCAAACTCGGCCAAAACATGCTTTTCAGCCCCTGAAAAGCACATTTTGGCCATAAAAACTGAATATGTCCCCTGCAACCAAACGAACTGTCAGAGACACAAATCTCCAATGGACATAGTGTAAAATGGTCCAATTCAAGTAAGTTATTCATTTGGCATCATTCGAAGTGATAGAAATTAAGTTTTAATGAAAATTATCATACTCTGCCAAAACATGCTTTTCAGCCTCTGAAAAGCACATTTTGGCCATAAAAACTGAATATGTCCCCTGCAACCAAACGAACTGTCAGAGACACAAATCTACAACGGACATAGTGTAAAATGGTCCAATTCAAGTAAGTTATTCATTTGGCATCATTCGAATGGATAGAAATCAAGTTTTAATGAAAATTATCATATTCTGCCAAAACGTGCTTTTCAGCCTCTGAAAAGCCCATTTTGGCCATAAAAACTGAAAATGTCCCCTGCAACCAAACGAACTGTCGGAGACACAAATCTACAATGGACATAGTGTAAAATGGTCCAATTCAAGTAAGTTATTCATTTGGCATCAATCGAAGTGATAGAAATCAAGTTTTAATGAAAATTATCAAACTCGGCCAAAACATGCTTTTCAGCCCCTGAAAAGCACATTTTGGCCATAAAAACTGAATATGTCCCCTGCAACCAAACGAACTGTCAGAGACACAAATCTACAATGGACATAGTGTAAAATGGTCCAATTCAAGTAAGTTATTCATTTGGCATCATTCGAAGTGATAGAAATTAAGTTTTAATGAAAATTATCATACTCTGCCAAAACATGCTTTTCAGCCTCTGAAAAGCACATTTTGGCCATAAAAACTGAAAATGTCCCCTGCAACCAAACAAACTGTCGGAGACACAAATCTACAATGGACATAGTGTAAAATGGTCCAATTCAAGTAAGTTATTCATTTGGCATCATTCGAAGTGATAGAAATCAAGTTTTAATGAAAATTATCATACTCGGCCAAAACATGCTTTTCAGCCTCTGAAAAGCACATTTTGGCCATAAAAACTGAATATGTCCCCTGCAACCAAACGAACTGTCAGATACACAAATCTACAATGGACATAGTGTAAAATGGTCCAATTCAAGTAAGTTATTCATTTGGCATCATTCGAAGTGATAGAAATCAAGTTTTAATGAAAATTATCATACTCGGCCAAAACATGCTTTTCAGCCTCTGAAAAGCACATTTTGGCCATAAAAACTGAAAATGTCCCCTGCAACCAAACGAACTGTCGGAGACACAAATCTACAATGGACATAGTGTAAAATGGTCCAATTCAAGTAAGTTATTCATTTGGCATCATTTGAAGTGATAGAAATCAAGTTTTAATGAAAATTACCATACTCGGCCAAAACATGCTTTTCAGCCCCTGAAAAGCACATTTTGGCCATAAAAACTGAATATGTCCCCTGCAACCAAATGAACTGTCAGAGACACAAATCTACAATGGACATAGTGTAAAATGGTCCAATTCAAGTAAGTTATTCATTTGGCATCATTCGAAGTGATAGAAATCAAGTTTTAATGAAAATTATCATACTCGGCCAAAACATGCTTTTCAGCCTCTGAAAAGCACATTTTGGCCTTAAAAACTGAATATGTCCCCTGCAACCAAACGAACTGTCAGAGATACAAATCTACAATGGACATAGTGTAAAATGGTCCAATTCAAGTAAATTATTCATTTGGCATCATTCGAAGTGATAGAAATTAAGTTTTAATGAAAATTATCATACTCGGCCAAAACATGCTTTTCTGCCCCTGAAAAGTACATTTTGGCCATAAAAACTGAATATGTCCCCTGCAACCAAACGAACTGTCAGAGACACAAATCTCCAATGGACATAGTGTAAAATGGTCCAATTCAAGTAAGTTATTCATTTGGCATCATTCGAAGTGATAGAAATCAAGTTTTAATGAAAATTATCATACTCGGCCAAAACATGCTTTTCAGCCTCTGAAAAGCACATTTTGGCCATAAAAACTGAAAATGTCCCCTGCAACCAAACGAACTGTCGGAGACACAAATCTACAATGGACATAGTGTAAAATGGTCCAATTCAAGTAAGTTATTCTTTTGGCATCATTCGAAGTGATAGAAATCAAGTTTTAATGAAAATTACCATACTCGGCCAAAACATGCTTTTCAGCCCCTGAAAAGCACATTTTGGCCATAAAAACTGAATATGTCCCCTGCAACCAAATGAACTGTCAGAGACACAAATCTACAATGGACATAGTGTAAAATGGTCCAATTCAAGTAAGTTATTCATTTGGCATCATTCGAAGTGATAGAAATCAAGTTTTAATGAAAATTATCATACTCGGCCAAAACATGCTTTTCAGCCTCTGAAAAGCACATTTTGGCCTTAAAAACTGAATATGTCCCCTGCAACCAAACGAACTGTCAGAGATACAAATCTACAATGGACATAGTGTAAAATGGTCCAATTCAAGTAAATTATTCATTTGGCATCATTCGAAGTGATAGAAATTAAGTTTTAATGAAAATTATCATACTCGGCCAAAACATGCTTTTCAGCCCCTGAAAAGCACATTTTGGCCATAAAAACTGAATATGTCCCCTGCAACCAAACGAACTGTCAGAGACACAAATCTCCAATGGACATAGTGTAAAATGGTCCAATTCAAGTAAGTTTTTCATTTGGCATCATTCGAAGTGATAGAAATTAAGTTTTAATGAAAATTATCATACTCTGCCAAAACATGCTTTTCAGCCTCTGAAAAGCACATTTTGGCCATAAAAACTGAATATGTCCCCTGCAACCAAACGAACTGTCAGAGACACAAATCTACAACGGACATAGTGTAAAATGGTCCAATTCAAGTAAGTTATTCATTTGGCATCATTCGAATGGATAGAAATCAAGTTTTAATGAAAATTATCATATTCTGCCAAAACGTGCTTTTCAGCCTCTGAAAAGCCCATTTTGGCCATAAAAACTGAAAATGTCCCCTGCAACCAAACGAACTGTCGGAGACATAAATCTACAATGGACATAGTGTAAAATGGTCCAATTCAAGTAAGTTATTCATTTGGCATCAATCGAAGTGATAGAAATCAAGTTTTAATGAAAATTATCAAACTCGGCCAAAACATGCTTTTCAGCCCCTGAAAAGCACATTTTGGCCATAAAAAATGAATATGTCCCCTGCAACCAAACGAACTGTCAGAGACACAAATCTACAATGGACATAGTGTAAAATGGTCCAATTCAAGTAAGTTATTCATTTGGCATCATTCGAAGTGATAGAAATCAAGTTTTAATGAAAATTATCATACTCGGCCAAAACATGCTTTTCAGCCTCTGAAAAGCACATTTTGGCCATAAAAACTGAATATGTCCCCTGCAACCAAACGAACTGTCAGATACACAAATCTACAATGGACATAGTGTAAAATGGTCCAATTCAAGTAAGTTATTTATTTGGCATCATTCGAAGTGATAGAAATCAAGTTTTAATGAAAATTATCATACTCGGCCAAAACATGCTTTTCAGCCTCTGAAAAGCACATTTTGGCCATAAAAACTGAAAATGTCCCCTGCAACCAAACGAACTGTCGGAGACACAAATCTACAATGGACATAGTGTAAAATGGTCCAATTCAAGTAAGTTATTCATTTGGCATCATTCGAAGTGATAGAAATCAAGTTTTAATGAAAATTACCATACTCGGCCAAAACATGCTTTTCAGCCCCTGAAAAGCACATTTTGGCCATAAAAACTGAATATGTCCCCTGCAACCAAATGAACTGTCAGAGACACAAATCTACAATGGACATAGTGTAAAATGGTCCAATTCAAGTAAGTTATTCATTTGGCATCATTCGAAGTGATAGAAATCAAGTTTTAATGAAAATTATCATACTCGGCCAAAACATGCTTTTCAGCCTCTGAAAAGCACATTTTGGCCTTAAAAACTGAATATGTCCCCTGCAACCAAACGAACTGTCAGAGATACAAATCTACAATGGACATAGTGTAAAATGGTCCAATTCAAGTAAATTATTCATTTGGCATCATTCGAAGTGATAGAAATTAAGTTTTAATGAAAATTATCATACTCGGCCAAAACATGCTTTTCAGCACCTGAAAAGCACATTTTGGCCATAAAAACTGAATATGTCCCCTGCAACCAAACGAACTGTCAGAGACACAAATCTCCAATGGACATAGTGTAAAATGGTCCAATTCAAGTAAGTTATTCATTTGGCATCATTCGAAGTGATAGAAATTAAGTTTTAATGAAAATTATCATACTCTGCCAAAACATGCTTTTCAGCCTCTGAAAAGCACATTTTGGCCATAAAAACTGAATATGTCCCCTGCAACCAAACGAACTGTCAGAGACACAAATCTACAACGGACATAGTGTAAAATGGTCCAATTCAAGTAAGTTATTCATTTGGCATCATTCGAATGGATAGAAATCAAGTTTTAATGAAAATTATCATATTCTGCCAAAACGTGCTTTTCAGCCTCTGAAAAGCCCATTTTGGCCATAAAAACTGAATATGTCCCCTGCAACCAAACGAACTGTCGGAGACACAAATCTACAATGGACATAGTGTAAAATGGTCCAATTCAAGTAAGTTATTCATTTGGCATCATTCGAAGTGATAGAAATCAAGTTTTAATGAAAATTATCATACTCTGCCAAAACATGCTTTTCAGCCTCTGAAAAGCACATTTTGGCCATAAAAACTGAAACTTGCAACCAAACGAACTGTCAGAGACACAAATCTACAATGGACATAGTGTAAAATGGTCCAATTCAAGTAAGTTATTCATTTGGCATCAATCGAAGTGATAGAAATCAAGTTTTAATGAAAATTATCAAACTCGGCCAAAACATGCTTTTCAGCCCCTGAAAAGCACATTTTGGCCATAAAAACTGAATATGTCCCCTGCAACCAAACGAACTGTCAGAGACACAAATCTCCAATGGACATAGTGTAAAATGGTCCAATTCAAGTAAGTTATTCATTTGGCATCATTCGAAGTGATAGAAATTAAGTTTTAATGAAAATTATCATACTCTGCCAAAACATGCTTTTCAGCCTCTGAAAAGCACATTTTGGCCATAAAAACTGAATATATCCCCTGCAACCAAACGAACTGTCAGAGACACAAATCTACAACGGACATAGTGTAAAATGGTCCAATTCAAGTAAGTTATTCATTTGGCATCATTCGAATGGATAGAAATCAAGTTTTAATGAAAATTATCATATTCTGCCAAAACGTGCTTTTCAGCCTCTGAAAAGCCCATTTTGGCCATAAAAACTGAAAATGTCCCCTGCAACCAAACGAACTGTCGGAGACACAAATCTACAATGGACATAGTGTAAAATGGTCCAATTCAAGTAAGTTATTCATTTGGCATCAATCGAAGTGATAGAAATCAAGTTTTAATGAAAATTATCAAACTCGGCCAAAACATGCTTTTCAGCCCCTGAAAAGCACATTTTGGCCATAAAAACTGAATATGTCCCCTGCAACCAAACGAACTGTCAGAGACACAAATCTACAATGGACATAGTGTAAAATGGTCCAATTCAAGCAAATTATTCATTTGGCATCATTCAAAGTGATAGAAATCAAGTTTTAATGAAAATTATCATACTCGGCCAAAACATGCTTTTCAGCCTCTGAAAAGAACATTTTGGCCATAAAAACTGAAAATGTCCCCTGCAACCAAACGAACTGTCGGAGACACAAATCTACAATGGACATAGTGTAAAATGGTCCAATTCAAGTAAGTTATTCATTTGGCATCATTCGAAGTGATAGAAATCAAGTTTTAATGAAAATTACCATACTCGGCCAAAACATGCTTTTCAGCCCCTGAAAAGCACATTTTGGCCATAAAAACTGAATATGTCCCCTGCAACCAAACGAACTGTCAGAGACACAAATCTCCAATGGACATAGTGTAAAATGGTCCAATTCAAGTAAATTATTCATTTGGCATCATTCGAAGTGATAGAAATTAAGTTTTAATGAAAATTATCATACTCTGCCAAAACATGCTTTTCAGCCTCTGAAAAGCACATTTTGGCCATAAAAACTGAATATGTCCCCTGCAACCAAACGAACTGTCAGAGACACAAATCTACAACGGACATAGTGTAAAATGGTCCAATTCAAGTAAGTTATTCATTTGGCATCATTCGAATGGATAGAAATCAAGTTTTAATGAAAATTATCATATTCTGCCAAAACGTGCTTTTCAGCCTCTGAAAAGCCCATTTTGGCCATAAAAACTGAAAATGTCCCCTGCAACCAAACGAACTGTCGGAGACACAAATCTACAATGGACATAGTGTAAAATGGTCCAATTCAAGTAAGTTATTCATTTGGCATCAATCGAAGTGATAGAAATCAAGTTTTAATGAAAATTATCAAACTCGGCCAAAACATGCTTTTCAGCCCCTGAAAAGCACATTTTGGCCATAAAAACTGAATATGTCCCCTGCAACCAAACGAACTGTCAGAGACACAAATCTACAATGGACATAGTGTAAAATGGTCCAATTCAAGCAAATTATTCATTTGGCATCATTCAAAGTGATAGAAATCAAGTTTTAATGAAAATTATCATACTCGGCCAAAACATGCTTTTCAGCCTCTGAAAAGAACATTTTGGCCATAAAAACTGAAAATGTCCCCTGCAACCAAACGAACTGTCGGAGACACAAATCTACAATGGACATAGTGTAAAATGGTCCAATTCAAGTAAGTTATTCATTTGGCATCATTCGAAGTGATAGAAATCAAGTTTTAATGAAAATTACCATACTCGGCCAAAACATGCTTTTCAGCCCCTGAAAAGCACATTTTGGCCATAAAAACTGAATATGTCCCCTGCAACCAAATGAACTGTCAGAGACACAAATCTACAATGGACATAGTGTAAAATGGTCCAATTCAAGTAAATTATTCATTTGGCATCATTCGAAGTGATAGAAATTAAGTTTTAATGAAAATTATCATACTCGGCCAAAACATGCTTTTCAGCCTCTGAAAAGCACATTTTGGCCATAAAAACTGAAACTGTCCCCTGCAACCAAACGAACTGTCGGAGACACAAATCTACAATGGAAATAAAGTAAAATGGTCCAATTCAAGTAAGTTATTCATTTGGCATCATTCGAAGTGATAGAAATCAAGTTTTAATGAAAATTATCATACTCGGCCAAAACATGCTTTTCAGCCCCTGAAAAGCACATTTTGGCCATAAAAACTGAATATGTCCCCTGCAACCAAACGAACTGTCAGAGACACAAATCTACAATGGACATAGTGTAAAATGGTCTAATTCAAGTAAGTTATTCATTTGGCATCATTCGAAGTGATAGAAATTAAGTTTTAATGAAAATTATCATACTCTGCCAAAACATGCTTTTCAGCCTCTGAAAAGCACATTTTGGCCATAAAAACGGAAAATGTCCCCTGCAACCAAACGAACTGTCGGAGACACAAATCTACAATGGACATAGTGTAAAATGGTCCAATTCAAGTAAGTTATTCATTTGGCATCAATCGAAGTGATAAAAAAATCAAGTTTTAATGAAAATTATCAAACTCGGCCAAAACATGCTTTTCAGCCCCTGAAAAGCACATTTTGGCCATAAAAACTGAATATGTCCCCTGCAACCAAACGAACTGTCAGAGACACAAATCTACAATGGACATAGTGTAAAATGGTCCAATTCAAGTAAGTTATTCATTTGGCATCATTTGAAATGATAGAAATTAAGTTTTAATGAAAATTATCATACTCGGCCAAAACATTCTTTTCAGCCTCTGAAAAGCACATTTTGGCCATAAAAACTGAAAATGTCCCCTGCAACCAAACGAACTGTCAGAGACACAAATCTACAATGGACATAGTGTGAAATGGTCCAATTCAAGTAAGTTATTCATTTGGCATCATTCGAAGTGATAAATTAAGTTTTAATGAAAATTATCATACTCTGCCAAAACATGCTTTTCAGCCTCTGAAAAGCACATTTTGGCAATAAAAACTGAAAATGTCCCCTGCAACCAAACGAACTGTCGGAGACACAAATCTACAATGGACATAGTGTAAAATGGTCCAATTCAAGTAAGTTATTCATTTGGCATCATTCGAAGTGATAGAAATTAAGTTTTAATGAAAATCATCATACTCGGCCAAAACATGCTTTTCAGCCCCTGAAAAGCACATTTTGGCCATAAAAACTGAAAATGTCCCCTGCAACCAAACGAACTGTCGGAGACACAAATCTACAATTGACATAGTGTAAAATGGTCCAATTCAAGTAAGTTATTCATTTGGCATCATTCAAAGTGATAGAAATCAAGTTTTAATGAAAATTATCATACTCGGCCAAAACATGCTTTTCAGCCCCTGAAAAGCACATTTTGGCCATAAAAACTGAATATGTCTCCTGCAACCAAACGAACTGTCAGAGACACAAATCTACAACGGACATAGTGTAAAATGGTCCAATTCAAGTAAGTTATTCATTTGGCATCATTCGAATGGATAGAAATCAAGTTTTAATGAAAATTATCATATTCTGCCAAAACGTGCTTTTCAGCCCCTGAAAAGCACATTTTGGCCATAAAAACTGAATATGTCCCCTGCAACCAAATGAACTGTCAGAGACACAAATCTACAATGGACATAGTGTAAAATGGTCCAATTCAAGTAAGTTATTCATTTGGCATCATTCGAATGGATAGAAATCAAGTTTTAATGAAAATTATCATACTCGGCCAAAACATGCTTTTCAGCCTCTGAAAAGCACATTTTGGCCATAAAAACTGAAAATGTCCCCTGCAAACAAACGAACTGTCGGAGACACAAATCTACAATGGGCATAGTGTAAAATGGTCCAATTCAAGTAAGTTATTCATTTGGCATCAATCGAAGTGATAGAAATCAAGTTTTAATGAAAATTATCAAACTCGGCCAAAACATGCTTTTCAGACCCTGAAAAGCACATTTTGGCCATAAAAACTGAATATGTCCCCTGCAACCAAACGAACTGTCAGAGACACAAATCTACAATGGACATAGTGTAAAATGGTCCAATTCAAGTAAGTTATTCATTTGGCATCATTCGAAGTGATAGAAATTAAGTTTTAATGAAAATCATCATACTTGGCCAAAACATGCTTTTCAGCCCCTGAAAAGCACATTTTGGCCATAAAAACTGAATATGTCCCCTGCAACCAAACAAACTGTCGGAGACACAAATTTACAATTGACATAGTGTAAAATGGTCCAATTCAAGTAAGTTATTCATTTGGCATCATTCGAAGTGATAGAAATCAAGTTTTAATGAAAATTATCATACTCGGCCAAAACATGCTTTTCAGCCCCTGAAAAGCACATTTTGGCCATAAAAACTGAATATGTCTCCTGCAACCAAACGAACTGTCAGAGACACAAATCTACAACGGACATAGTGTAAAATGGTCCAATTCAAGTAAGTTATTCATTTGGCATCATTCGAATGGATAGAAATCAAGTTTTAATGAAAATTATCATATTCTGCCAAAACGTGCTTTTCAGCCCCTGAAAAGCACATTTTGGCCATAAAAACTGAATATGTCCCCTGCAACCAAATGAACTGTCAGAGACACAAATCTACAATGGACATAGTGTAAAATGGTCCAATTCAAGTAAGTTATTCATTTGGCATCATTCGAATGGATAGAAATCAAGTTTTAATGAAAATTATCATACTCGGCCAAAACATGCTTTTCAGCCTCTGAAAAGCACATTTTGGCCATAAAAACTGAAAATGTCCCCTGCAAACAAACGAACTGTCAGAGACACAAATCTACAATGGGCATAGTGTAAAATGGTCCAATTCAAGTAAGTTATTCATTTGGCATCAATCGAAGTGATAGAAATCAAGTTTTAATGAAAATTATCATACTCGGCCAAAACATGCTTTTCAGCCCCTGAAAAGCACATTTTGGCCATAAAAACTGAATATGTCCCCTGCAACCAAACGAACTGTCAGAGACACAAATCTACAATGGACATAGTGTGAAATGGTCCAATTCAAGTAAGTTATTCATTTGGCATCATTCGAAGTGATAAATTAAGTTTTAATGAAAATTATCATACTCTGCCAAAACATGCTTTTCAGCCCCTGAAAAGCACATTTTGGCCATAAAAACTGAAAATGTCCCCTGCAACCAAACGAACTTTTGGAGACACAAATCTACAATTGACATAGTGTAAAATGGTCCAATTCAAGTAAGTTATTCATTTGGCATCATTCAAAGTGATAGAAATCAAGTTTTAATGAAAATTATCATACTCGGCCAAAACATGCTTTTCAGCCCCTGAAAAGCACTTTTTGGCCATAAAAACTGAATATGTCTCCTGCAACCAAACGAACTGTCAGAGACACAAATCTACAACGGACATAGTGTAAAATGGTCCAATTCAAGTAAGTTATTCATTTGGCATCATTCGAATGGATAGAAATCAAGTTTTAATGAAAATTATCATATTCTGCCAAAACGTGCTTTTCAGCCCCTGAAAAGCACATTTTGGCCATAAAAACTGAATATGTCCCCTGCAACCAAATGAACTGTCAGAGACACAAATCTACAATGGACATAGTGTAAAATGGTCCAATTCAAGTAAGTTATTCATTTGGCATCATTCGAATGGATAGAAATCAAGTTTTAATGAAAATTATCATACTCGGCCAAAACATGCTTTTCAGCCTCTGAAAAGCACATTTTGGCCATAAAAACTGAATATGTCCCCTGCAAACAAACGAACTGTCGGAGACACAAATCTACAATGGGCATAGTGTAAAATGGTCCAATTCAAGTAAGTTATTCATTTGGCATCAATCGAAGTGATAGAAATCAAGTTTTAATGAAAATTATCAAACTCGGCCAAAACATGCTTTTCAGACCCTGAAAAGCACATTTTGGCCATAAAAACTGAATATGTCCCCTGCAACCAAACGAACTGTCAGAGACACAAATCTACAATGGACATAGTGTAAAATGGTCCAATTCAAGTAAGTTATTCATTTGGCATCATTCGAAGTGATAGAAATTAAGTTTTAATGAAAATCATCATACTTGGCCAAAACATGCTTTTCAGCCCCTGAAAAGCACATTTTGGTCATAAAAACTGAATATGTCCCCTGCAACCAAACAAACTGTCGGAGACACAAATTTACAATTGACATAGTGTAAAATGGTCCAATTCAAGTAAGTTATTCATTTGGCATCATTCGAAGTGATAGAAATCAAGTTTTAATGAAAATTATCATACTCGGCCAAAACATGCTTTTCAGCCCCTGAAAAGCACATTTTGGCCATAAAAACTGAATATGTCTCCTGCAACCAAACGAACTGTCAGAGACACAAATCTACAACGGACATAGTGTAAA
Organism: Stigmatopora argus; assembly: GCF_051989625.1. Classification (NCBI taxonomy): domain Eukaryota; kingdom Metazoa; phylum Chordata; class Actinopteri; order Syngnathiformes; family Syngnathidae; genus Stigmatopora; species Stigmatopora argus. Next base: position 18,786,309 of record NC_135396.1, on the reverse strand, counting down.
ATGGTCCAATTCAAGTAAGTTATTCATTTGGCATCATTCGAATGGATAGAAATCAAGTTTTAATGAAAATTATCATATTCTGCCAAAACGTGCTTTTCAGCCCCTGAAAAGCACATTTTGGCCATAAAAACTGAATATGTCCCCTGCAACCAAATGAACTGTCAGAGACACAAATCTACAATGGACATAGTGTAAAATGGTCCAATTCAAGTAAGTTATTCATTTGGCATCATTCGAATGGATAGAAATCAAGTTTTAATGAAAATTATCATACTCGGCCAAAACATGCTTTTCAGCCTCTGAAAAGCACATTTTGGCCATAAAAACTGAAAATGTCCCCTGCAAACAAACGAACTGTCAGAGACACAAATCTACAATGGGCATAGTGTAAAATGGTCCAATTCAAGTAAGTTATTCATTTGGCATCAATCGAAGTGATAGAAATCAAGTTTTAATGAAAATTATCAAACTCGGCCAAAACATGCTTTTCAGACCCTGAAAAGCACATTTTGGCCATAAAAACTGAATATGTCCCCTGCAACCAAACGAACTGTCAGAGACACAAATCTACAATGGACATAGTGTAAAATGGTCCAATTCAAGTAAGTTATTCATTTGGCATCATTCGAAGTGATAGAAATTAAGTTTTAATGAAAATCATCATACTTGGCCAAAACATGCTTTTCAGCCCCTGAAAAGCACATTGTGGCCATAAAAACTGAATATGTCCCCTGCAACCAAACAAACTGTCGGAGACACAAATTTACAATTGACATAGTGTAAAATGGTCCATTTCAAGTAAGTTATTCATTTGGCATCATTCGAAGTGATAGAAATCAAGTTTTAATGAAAATTATCATACTCGGCCAAAACATGCTTTTCAGCCCCTGAAAAGCACATTTTGGCCATAAAAACTGAATATGTCCCCTGCAACCAAACGAACTGTCAGAGACACAAATCTACAACGGACATAGTGTAAAATGGTCCAATTCAAGTAAGTTATTCATTTGGCATCATTCGAATGGATAGAAATCAAGTTTTAATGAAAATTATCATACTCTGCCAAAACGTGCTTTTCAGCCCCTGAAAAGCACATTTTGGCCATAAAAACTGAATATGTCCCCTGCAACCAAACGAACTGTCAGAGACACAAATCTACAATGGACATAGTGTAAAATGGTCCAATTCAAGTAAATTATTCATTTGGCATCATTCGAAGTGATAGAAATCAAGTTTTAATGAAAATTATCATACTCGGCCAAAACATGCTTTTCAGCCCCTGAAAAGCACATTTTGGCCATAAAAACTGAATATGTCCCCTGCAACCAAACGAACTGTCAGAGACACAAATCTACAATGGACATAGTGTGAAATGGTCCAATTCAAGTAAGTTATTCATTTGGCATCATTCGAAGTGATAAATTAAGTTTTAATGAAAATTATCATACACTGACAAAACATGCTTTTCAGCCTCTGAAAAGCACATTTTGGCCATAAAAACTGAAAATGTCCCCTGCAACCAAACGAACTGTCGGAGACACAAATCTACAATGGACATAGTGTAAAATGGTCCAATTCAAGTAAGTTATTCATTTGGCATCATTCGAAGTGATAGAAATTAAGTTTTAATGAAAATCATCATACTCGGCCAAAACATGCTTTTCAGCCCCTGAAAAGCACATTTTGGCCATAAAAACTGAAAATGTCCCCTGCAACCAAACGAACTGTCGGAGATACAAATCTACAATGGACATAGTGTAAAATGGTCCAATTCAAGTAAATTATTCATTTGGCATCATTCGAAGTGATAGAAATTAAGTTTTAATGAAAATTATCACACTCGGCCAAAACATGCTTTTCAGCCTCTGAAAAGCACATTTTGGCCATAAAAACTGAAAATGTCCCCTGCAACCAAACGAACTGTCGGAGACACAAATCTACAATGGACATAGTGTAAAATGGTCCAATTCAAGTAAGTTATTCATTTGGCATCATTCGAAGTGATAGAAATTAAGTTTTAATGAAAATTATCATACTCTGCCAAAACATGCTTTTCAGCCTCTGAAAAGCACATTTTGGCCATAAAAACTAAAAATGTCCCCTGCAACCAAACGAACTGTCGGAGACACAAATCTACAATGGACATAGTGTAAAATGGTCCAATTCAAGTAAGTTATTCATTTGGCATCATTCGAAGTGATAGAAATTAAGTTTTAATGAAAATCATCATACTCGGCCAAAACATGCTTTTCAGCCCCTGAAAAGCACATTTTGGCCATAAAAACTGAAAATGTCCCCTGCAACCAAACGAACTGTCGGAGACACAAATCTACAATTGACATAGTGTAAAATGGTCCAATTCAAGTAAGTTATTCATTTGGCATCATTCGAAGTGATAGAAATCAAGTTTTAATGAAAATTATCATACTCGGCCAAAACATGCTTTTCAGCCCCTGAAAAGCACATTTTGGCCATAAAAACTGAATATGTCTCCTGCAACCAAACGAACTGTCAGAGACACAAATCTACAACGGACATAGTGTAAAATGGTCCAATTCAAGTAAGTTATTCATTTGGCATCATTCGAATGGATAGAAATCAAGTTTTAATGAAAATTATCATATTCTGCCAAAACGTGCTTTTCAGCCCCTGAAAAGCACATTTTGGCCATAAAAACTGAATATGTCCCCTGCAACCAAATGAACTGTCAGAGACACAAATCTACAATGGACATAGTGTAAAATGGTCCAATTCAAGTAAGTTATTCATTTGGCATCATTCGAATGGATAGAAATCAAGTTTTAATGAAAATTATCATACTCGGCCAAAACATGCTTTTCAGCCTCTGAAAAGCACATTTTGGCCATAAAAACTGAAAATGTCCCCTGCAAACAAACGAACTGTCGGAGACACAAATCTACAATGGGCATAGTGTAAAATGGTCCAATTCAAGTAAGTTATTCATTTGGCATCAATCGAAGTGATAGAAATCAAGTTTTAATGAAAATTATCAAACTCGGCCAAAACATGCTTTTCAGACCCTGAAAAGCACATTTTGGCCATAAAAACTGAATATGTCCCCTGCAACCAAACGAACTGTCAGAGACACAAATCTACAATGGACATAGTGTAAAATGGTCCAATTCAAGTAAGTTATTCATTTGGCATCATTCGAAGTGATAGAAATTAAGTTTTAATGAAAATCATCATACTTGGCCAAAACATGCTTTTCAGCCCCTGAAAAGCACATTTTGGCCATAAAAACTGAATATGTCCCCTGCAACCAAACAAACTGTCGGAGACACAAATTTACAATTGACATAGTGTAAAATGGTCCAATTCAAGTAAGTTATTCATTTGGCATCATTCGAAGTGATAGAAATCAAGTTTTAATGAAAATTATCATACTCGGCCAAAACATGCTTTTCAGCCCCTGAAAAGCACATTTTGGCCATAAAAACTGAATATGTCCCCTGCAACCAAACGAACTGTCAGAGACACAAATCTACAACGGACATAGTGTAAAATGGTCCAATTCAAGTAAGTTATTCATTAGGCATCATTCGAATGGATAGAAATCAAGTTTTAATGAAAATTATCATATTCTGCCAAAACGTGCTTTTCAGCCCCTGAAAAGCACATTTTGGCCATAAAAACTGAATATGTCCCCTGCAACCAAATGAACTGTCAGAGACACAAATCTACAATGGACATAGTGTAAAATGGTCCAATTCAAGTAAGTTATTCATTTGGCATCATTCGAAGTGATAGAAATCAAGTTTTAATGAAAATTACCATACTCGGCCAAAACATGCTTTTCAGCCCCTGAAAAGCACATTTTGGCCTTAAAAACTGAATATGTCCCCTGCAACCAAACGAACTGTCAGAGATACAAATCTACAATGGACATAGTGTAAAATGGTCCAATTCAAGTAAATTATTCATTTGGCATCATTCGAAGTGATAGAAATTAAGTTTTAATGAAAATTATCACACTCGGCCAAAACATGCTTTTCAGCCTCTGAAAAGCACATTTTGGCCATAAAAACTGAAAATGTCCCCTGCAACCAAACGAACTGTCGGAGACACAAATCTACAATGGACATAGTGTAAAATGGTCCAATTCAAGTAAGTTATTCATTTGGCATCATTCGAAGTGATAGAAATTAAGTTTTAATGAAAATCATCATACTTGGCCAAAACATGCTTTTCAGCCCCTGAAAAGCACATTTTGGCCATAAAAACTGAATATGTCCCCTGCAACCAAACAAACTGTCGGAGACACAAATTTACAATTGACATAGTGTAAAATGGTCCAATTCAAGTAAGTTATTCATTTGGCATCATTCGAAGTGATAGAAATCAAGTTTTAATGAAAATTATCATACTCGGCCAAAACATGCTTTTCAGCCCCTGAAAAGCACATTTTGGCCATAAAAACTGAATATGTCCCCTGCAACCAAACGAACTGTCAGAGACACAAATCTACAACGGACATAGTGTAAAATGGTCCAATTCAAGTAAGTTATTCATTAGGCATCATTCGAATGGATAGAAATCAAGTTTTAATGAAAATTATCATATTCTGCCAAAACGTGCTTTTCAGCCCCTGAAAAGCACATTTTGGCCATAAAAACTGAATATGTCCCCTGCAACCAAATGAACTGTCAGAGACACAAATCTACAATGGACATAGTGTAAAATGGTCCAATTCAAGTAAGTTATTCATTTGGCATCATTCGAAGTGATAGAAATCAAGTTTTAATGAAAATTACCATACTCGGCCAAAACATGCTTTTCAGCCCCTGAAAAGCACATTTTGGCCTTAAAAACTGAATATGTCCCCTGCAACCAAACGAACTGTCAGAGATACAAATCTACAATGGACATAGTGTAAAATGGTCCAATTCAAGTAAATTATTCATTTGGCATCATTCGAAGTGATAGAAATTAAGTTTTAATGAAAATTATCACACTCGGCCAAAACATGCTTTTCAGCCTCTGAAAAGCACATTTTGGCCATAAAAACTGAAAATGTCCCCTGCAACCAAACGAACTGTCGGAGACACAAATCTACAATGGACATAGTGTAAAATGGTCCAATTCAAGTAAGTTATTCATTTGGCATCATTCGAAGTGATAGAAATTAAGTTTTAATGAAAATCATCATACTCGGCCAAAACATGCTTTTCAGCCCCTGAAAAGCACATTTTGGCCATAAAAACTGAAAATGTCCCCTGCAACCAAACGAACTGTCGGAGACACAAATCTACAATTGACATAGTGTAAAATGGTCCAATTCAAGTAAGTTATTCATTTGGCATCATTCGAAGTGATAGAAATAAAGTTTTAATGAAAATTATCATATTCTGCCAAAATGTGCTTTTCAGCCCCTGAAAAGCACATTTTGGCCATAAAAACTAAATATGTCCCCTGCAACCAAATTAACTGTCAGAGACACAAATCTACAATGGACATAGTGTAAAATGGTCCAATTCAAGTAAGTTATTCATTTGGCATCATTCGAATGGATAGAAATCAAGTTTTAATGAAAATTATAATACTCGGCCAAAACATGCTTTTCAGCCCCTGAAAAGCACATTTTGGCCTTAAAAACTGAATATGTCCCCTGCAACCAAACGAACTGTCAGAGATACAAATCTACAATGGACATAGTGTAAAATGGTGCAATTCAAGTAAATTATTCATTTGGCATCATTCGAAGTGATAGAAATTAAGTTTTAATGAAAATTATCAAACTCGGCCAAAACATGCTTTTCAGCCCCGAAAAGCACATTTTGGCCATAAAAACTGAATATGTCCCCTGCAACCAAACGAACTGTCAGAGACACAAATCTACAATGGACATAGTGTAAAATGGTCCAATTCAAGTAAGTTATTCATTTGTCATCATTCGAAGTGATAGAAATTAAGTTTTAATGAAAATTATCATACTCTGCCAAAACATGCTTTTCAGCCTCTGAAAAGCACATTTTGGCCTTAAAAACTGAAAATGTCCCCTGCAACCAAACGAACTGTCAGAGATACAAATCTACAATGGACATAGTGTAAAATGGTCCAATTCAAGTAAATTATTCATTTGGCATCATTCGAAGTGATAGAAATTAAGTTTTAATGAAAATGATCATACTCGGCCAAAACATGCTTTTCAGCCTCTGAAAAGCACATTTTGGCCATAAAAACTGAAAATGTCCCCTGCAACCAAACGAACTGTCGGAGACACAAATCTACAATGGACATAGTGTAAAATGGTCCAATTCAAGTAAGTTATTCATTTGGCATCATTCGAAGTGATAGAAATCAAGTTTTAATGAAAATTACCATACTCGGCCAAAACATGCTTTTCAGCCCCTGAAAAGCACATTTTGGCCTTAAAAACTGAATATGTCCCCTGCAACCAAACGAACTGTCGGAGACACAAATCTACAATGGACATAGTGTAAAATGGTCCAATTCAAGTAAGTTATTCATTTGGCATCATTCGAAGTGATAGAAATTAAGTTTTAATGAAAATCATCATACTCGGCCAAAACATGCTTTTCAGCCCCTAAAAAGCACATTTTGGCCATAAAAACTGAAAATGTCCCCTGCAACCAAACGAACTGTCGGAGACACAAATCTACAATTGACATAGTGTAAAATGGTCCAATTCAAGTAAGTTATTCATTTGGCATCATTCGAAGTGATAGAAATTAAGTTTTAATGAAAATCATCATACTTGGCCAAAACATGCTTTTCAGCCCCTGAAAAGCACATTTTGGCCATAAAAACTGAATATGTCCCCTGCAACCAAATGAACTGTCAGAGACACAAATCTACAATGGACATAGTGTAAAATGGTCCAATTCAAGTAAGTTATTCATTTGGCATCATTCGAATGGATAGAAATCAAGTTTTAATGAAAATTATCATACTCGGCCAAAACATGCTTTTCAGCCTCTGAAAATCACATTTTGGCCATAAAAACTGAAAATGTCCCCTGCAACCAAACGAACTGTCGGAGACACAAATCTACAATGGACATAGTGTAAAATGGTCCAATTCAAGTAAGTTATTCATTTGGCATCAATCGAAGTGATAGAAATCAAGTTTTAATGAAAATTATCAAACTCGGCCAAAACATGCTTTTCAGCCCCTGAAAAGCACATTTTGGCCATAAAAACTGAATATGTCCCCTGCAACCAAACGGACTGTCAGAGACACAAATCTTCAATGGACATAGTGTAAAATGGTCCAATTCAAGTAAGTTATTCATTTGGCATCATTCGAAGTGATAGAAATTAAGTTTTAATGAAAATTATCATACTCTGCCAAAACATGCTTTTCAGCCTCTGAAAAGCACATTTTGGCCATAAAAACTGAAAATGTCCCCTGCAACCAAACGAACTGTCGGAGACACAAATCTACAATGGACATAGTGTAAAATGGTCCAATTCAAGTAAGTTATTCATTTGGCATCATTCGAAGTGATAGAAATCAAGTTTTAATGAAAATTATCATACTCGGGCAAAACATGCTTTTCAGCCTCTGAAAAGCACATTTTGGCCATAAAAACTGAATATGTCCCCTGCAACCAAACGAACTGTCAGAGACACAAATCTACAATGGACATAGTGTAAAATGGTCCAATTCAAGTAAGTTATTCATTTGGCATCATTCGAAGTGATAGAAATCAAGTTTTAATGAAAATTATCATACTCGGCCAAAACATGCTTTTCAGCCCCTGAAAAGCACATTTTGGCCATAAAAACTGAATATGTCCCCTGCAACCAAACGAACTGTCAGAGACACAAATCTACAATGGACATAGTGTAAAATGGTCCAATTCAAGTAAGTTATTCATTTGGCATCATTCGAAGTGATAGAAATTAAGTTTTAATGAAAATTATCATACTCTGCCAAAACGTGCTTTTCAGCCTCTGAAAAGCACATTTTGGCCATAAAAACTGAAAATGTCCCCTGCAACCAAACGAACTGTCGGAGACTCAAATCTACAATGGACATAGTGTAAAATGGTCCAATTCAAATAAGTTATTCATTTGGCATCATTCGAAGTGATAGAAATTAAGTTTTAATGAAAATCATCATACTTGGCCAAAACATGCTTTTCAGCCCCTGAAAAGCACATTTTGGCCATAAAAACTGAAAATGTCCCCTGCAACCAAACGAACTGTCGGAGACACAAATCTACAATGGACATAGTGTAAAATGGTCCAATTCAAGTAAGTTATTCATTTGGCATCATTCGAAGTGATAGAAATCAAGTTTTAATGAAAATTATCATACTCGGCCAAAACATGCTTTTCAGCCTCTGAAAAGCACATTTTGGCCATAAAAACTGAATATGTCCCCTGCAACCAAACGAACTGTCAGAGACACAAATCTACAATGGACATAGTGTAAAATGGTCCAATTCAAGTAAGTTATTCATTTGGCATCATTCGAAGTGATAGAAATCAAGTTTTAATGAAAAATATCATACTCGGCCAAAACATGCTTTTCAGCCTCTGAAAATCACATTTTGGCCATAAAAACTGAAAATGTCCCCTGCAACCAAACGAACTGTCGGAGACACAAATCTACAATGGACATAGTGTAAAATGGTCCAATTCAAGTAAGTTATTCATTTGGCATCAATCGAAGTGATAGAAATCAAGTTTTAATGAAAATTATCAAACTCGGCCAAAACATGCTTTTCAGCCCCTGAAAAGCACATTTTGGCCATAAAAACTGAATATGTCCCCTGCAACCAAACGGACTGTCAGAGACACAAATCTTCAATGGACATAGTGTAAAATGGTCCAATTCAAGTAAGTTATTCATTTGGCATCATTCGAAGTGATAGAAATTAAGTTTTAATGAAAATTATCATACTCTGCCAAAACATGCTTTTCAGCCTCTGAAAAGCACATTTTGGCCATAAAAACTGAAAATGTCCCCTGCAACCAAACGAACTGTCGGAGACACAAATCTACAATGGACATAGTGTAAAATGGTCCAATTCAAGTAAGTTATTCATTTGGCATCATTCGAAGTGATAGAAATCAAGTTTTAATGAAAATTATCATACTCGGGCAAAACATGCTTTTCAGCCTCTGAAAAGCACATTTTGGCCATAAAAACTGAATATGTCCCCTGCAACCAAACGAACTGTCAGAGACACAAATCTACAATGGACATAGTGTAAAATGGTCCAATTCAAGTAAGTTATTCATTTGGCATCATTCGAAGTGATAGAAATCAAGTTTTAATGAAAATTATCATACTCGGCCAAAACATGCTTTTCAGCCCCTGAAAAGCACATTTTGGCCATAAAAACTGAATATGTCCCCTGCAACCAAACGAACTGTCAGAGACACAAATCTACAATGGACATAGTGTAAAATGGTCCAATTCAAGTAAGTTATTCATTTGGCATCATTCGAAGTGATAGAAATTAAGTTTTAATGAAAATTATCATACTCTGCCAAAACGTGCTTTTCAGCCTCTGAAAAGCACATTTTGGCCATAAAAACTGAAAATGTCCCCTGCAACCAAACGAACTGTCGGAGACTCAAATCTACAATGGACATAGTGTAAAATGGTCCAATTCAAATAAGTTATTCATTTGGCATCATTCGAAGTGATAGAAATTAAGTTTTAATGAAAATCATCATACTTGGCCAAAACATGCTTTTCAGCCCCTGAAAAGCACATTTTGGCCATAAAAACTGAAAATGTCCCCTGCAACCAAACGAACTGTCGGAGACACAAATCTACAATGGACATAGTGTAAAATGGTCCAATTCAAGTAAGTTATTCATTTGGCATCATTCGAAGTGATAGAAATCAAGTTTTAATGAAAATTATCATACTCGGCCAAAACATGCTTTTCAGCCTCTGAAAAGCACATTTTGGCCATAAAAACTGAATATGTCCCCTGCAACCAAACGAACTGTCAGAGACACAAATCTACAATGGACATAGTGTAAAATGGTCCAATTCAAGTAAGTTATTCATTTGGCATCATTCGAAGTGATAGAAATCAAGTTTTAATGAAAAATATCATACTCGGCCAAAACATGCTTTTCAGCCCCTGAAAAGCACATTTTGGCCATAAAAACTGAATATGTCCCCTGCAACCAAACGAATTATCAGAGACACAAATCTACAATGGACATAGTGTAAAATGGTCCAATTCAAGTAAGTTATTCATTTGGCATCATTCGAAGTGATAGAAATTAAGTTTTAATGAAAATTATCATACTCTGCCAAAACATGCTTTTCAGCCTCTGAAAAGCACATTTTGGCCATAAAAACTGAAAATGTCCCCTGCAACCAAACGAACTGTCGGAGACACAAATCTACAATGGACATAGTGTAAAATGGTCCAATTCAAGTAAGTTATTCATTTGGCATCATTCGAAGTGATAGAAATCAAGTTTTAATGAAAATTATCATACTCGGCCAAAACATGCTTTTCAGCCCCTGAAAAGCACATTTTGGCCATAAAAACTGAATATGTCCCCTGCAACCAAACAAACTGTCGGAGACACAAATCTACAATTGACATAGTGTAAAATGGTCCAATTCAAGTAAGTTATTCATTTGGCATCATTCGAAGTGATAGAAATCAAGTTTTAATGAAAATTATCATACTCGGCCAAAACATGCTTTTCAGCCCCTGAAAAGCACATTTTGGCAATAAAAACTGAATATGTCCCCTGCAACCAAATGAACATTCAGAGACACAAATCTACAATGGACAAAGTGTAAAATGGTCCAATTCAAGTAAGTTATTCATTTGGCATCATTCGAATGGATAGAAATCAAGTTTTAATGAAAATTATCATACTCGGCCAAAACATGCTTTTCAGCCTCTGAAAAGCACATTTTGGCCATAAAAACTGAAAATGTCTCCTGCAACCAAACGAACTGTCGGAGACACAAATCTACAATGGACATAGTGTAAAATGGTCCAATTCAAGTAAGTTATTCATTTGGCATCATTCGAAGTGATAGAAATCAAGTTTTAATGAAAATTACCATACTCGGCCAAAACATGCTTTTCAGCCCCTGAAAAGCACATTTTGGCCTTAAAAACTGAATATGTCCCCTGCAACCAAACGAACTGTCAGAGATACAAATCTACAATGGACATAGTGTAAAATGGTCCAATTCAAGTAAATTATTCATTTGGCATCATTCGAAGTGATAGAAATTAAGTTTTAATGAAAATTATCATACTCGGCCAAAACATGCTTTTCAGCCTCTGAAAAGCACATTTTGGCCATAAAAACTGAAAATGTCCCCTGCAACCAAACGAACTGTCGGAGACACAAATCTACAATTGACATAGTGTAAAATGGTCCAATTCAAGTAAGTTATTCATTTGGCATCATTCGAATGGATAGAAATCAAGTTTTAATGAAAATTATCATATTCTGCCAAAACGTGCTTTTCAGCCCCTGAAAAGCACATTTTGGCCATAAAAACTGAATATGTCCCCTGCAACCAAATGAACTGTCAGAGACACAAATCTACAATGGACATAGTGTAAAATGGTCCAATTCAAGTAAGTTATTCATTTGGCATCATTCGAACGGATAGAAATCAAGTTTTAATGAAAATTATCATACTCAGCCAAAACATGCTTTTCAGCCTCTGAAAAGCACATTTTGGCCATAAAAACTGAAAATGTCCCCTGCAACCAAACGAACTGTCTGAGACACAAATCTACAATGGACATAGTGTAAAATGGTCCAATTCAAGTAAGTTATTCATTTGGCATCATTCGAAGTGATAGAAATCAAGTTTTAATGAAAATTACCATACTCGGCCAAAACATGCTTTTCAGCCCCTGAAAAGCACATTTTGGCCTTAAAAACTGAATATGTCCCCTGCAACCAAACGAACTGTCAGAGATACAAATCTACAATGGACATAGTGTAAAATGGTCCAATTCAAGTAAATTATTCATTTGGCATCATTCGAAGTGATAGAAATTAAGTTTTAATGAAAATTATCAAACTCGGCCAAAACATGCTTTTCAGCCCCGAAAAGCACATTTTGGCCATAAAAACTGAATATGTCCCCTGCAACCAAACGAACTGTCAGAGACACAAATCTAAAATGGACATAGTGTAAAATGGTCCAATTCAAGTAAGTTATTCATTTGTCATCATTCGAAGTGATAGAAATTAAGTTTTAATGAAAATTATCATACTCTGCCAAAACATGCTTTTCAGCCTCTGAAAAGCACATTTTGGCCATAAAAACAGAAAATGTCCCCTGCAACCAAACGAACTGTCGGAGACACAAATCTACAATGGACATAGTGTAAAATGGTCCAATTCAAGTAAGTTATTCATTTGGCATCATTCGAAGTGATAGAAATTAAGTTTTAATGAAAATCATCATACTCGGCCAAAACATGCTTTTCAGCCCCTGAAAAGCACATTTTGGCCATAAAAACTGAAAATGTCCCCTGCAACCAAACGAACTGTCAGAGACACAAATCTACAACGGACATAGTGTAAAATGGTCCAATTCAAGTAAGTTATTCATTTGGCATCATTCGAATGGATAGAAATCAAGTTTTAATGAAAATTATCATATTCTGCCAAAACGTGCTTTTCAGCCCCTGAAAAGCACATTTTGGCCATAAAAACTGAATATGTCCCCTGCAACCAAATGAACTGTCAGAGACACAAATCTACAATGGACATAGTGTAAAATGGTCCAATTCAAGTAAGTTATTCATTTGGCATCATTCGAATGGATAGAAATCAAGTTTTAATGAAAATTATCATACTCGGCCAAAACATGCTTTTCAGCCTCTGAAAAGCACATTTTGGCCATAAAAACTGAAAATGTCCCCTGCAACCAAACGAACTGTCGGAGACACAAATCTACAATGGACATAGTGTAAAATGGTCCAATTCAAGTAAGTTATTCATTTGGCATCAATCGAAGTGATGAAATCAAGTTTTAATGAAAATTATCAAACTCGGCCAAAACATGCTTTTCAGCCCCTGAAAAGCACATTTTGGCCATAAAAACTGAATATGTCCCCTGCAACCAAACGAACTGTCAGAGACACAAATCTACAATGGACATAGTGTAAAATGGTCCAATTCAAGTAAGTTATTCATTTGGCATCATTCGAACGGATAGAAATCAAGTTTTAATGAAAATTATCATACTCAGCCAAAACATGCTTTTCAGCCTCTGAAAAGCACATTTTGGCCATAAAAACTGAAAATGTCCCCTGCAACCAAACGAACTGTCGGAGACACAAATCTACAATGGACATAGTGTAAAATGGTCCAATTCAAGTAAGTTATTCATTTGGCATCATTCGAAGTGATAGAAATCAAGTTTTAATGAAAATTACCATACTCGGCCAAAACATGCTTTTCAGCCCCTGAAAAGCACATTTTGGCCTTAAAAACTGAATATGTCCCCTGCAACCAAACGAACTGTCAGAGATACAAATCTACAATGGACATAGTGTAAAATGGTCCAATTCAAGTAAATTATTCATTTGGCATCATTCGAAGTGATAGAAATTAAGTTTTAATGAAAATTATCAAACTCGGCCAAAACATGCTTTTCAGCCCCGAAAAGCACATTTTGGCCATAAAAACTGAATATGTCCCCTGCAACCAAACGAACTGTCAGAGACACAAATCTAAAATGGACATAGTGTAAAATGGTCCAATTCAAGTAAGTTATTCATTTGTCATCATTCGAAGTGATAGAAATTAAGTTTTAATGAAAATTATCATACTCTGCCAAAACATGCTTTTCAGCCTCTGAAAAGCACGTTTTGGCCATAAAAACAGAAAATGTCCCCTGCAACCAAACGAACTGTCGGAGACACAAATCTACAATGGACATAGTGTAAAATGGTCCAATTCAAGTAAGTTATTCATTTGGCATCATTCGAAGTGATAGAAATTAAGTTTTAATGAAAATCATCATACTCGGCCAAAACATGCTTTTCAGCCCCTGAAAAGCACATTTTGGCCATAAAAACTGAAAATGTCCCCTGCAACCAAACGAACTGTCAGAGACACAAATCTACAACGGACATAGTGTAAAATGGTCCAATTCAAGTAAGTTATTCATTTGGCATCATTCGAATGGATAGAAATCAAGTTTTAATGAAAATTATCATATTCTGCCAAAACGTGCTTTTCAGCCCCTGAAAAGCACATTTTGGCCATAAAAACTGAATATGTCCCCTGCAACCAAATGAACTGTCAGAGACACAAATCTACAATGGACATAGTGTAAAATGGTCCAATTCAAGTAAGTTATTCATTTGGCATCATTCGAATGGATAGAAATCAAGTTTTAATGAAAATTATCATACTCGGCCAAAACATGCTTTTCAGCCTCTGAAAAGCACATTTTGGCCATAAAAACTGAAAATGTCCCCTGCAACCAAACGAACTGTCGGAGACACAAATCTACAATGGACATAGTGTAAAATGGTCCAATTCAAGTAAGTTATTTATTTGGCATCAATCGAAGTGATGAAATCAAGTTTTAATGAAAATTATCAAACTCGGCCAAAACATGCTTTTCAGCCCCTGAAAAGCACATTTTGGCCATAAAAACTGAATATGTCCCCTGCAACCAAACGAACTGTCAGAGACACAAATCTACAATGGACATAGTGTAAAATGGTCCAATTCAAGTAAGTTATTCATTTGGCATCATTCGAAGTGATAGAAATTAAGTTTTAATGAAAATTATCATACTCTGCCAAAACATGCTTTTCAGCCTCTGAAAAGCACATTTTGGCCATAAAAACTGAAAATGTCCCCTGCAACCAAACGAACTGTCGGAGACACAAATCTACAATGGACATAGTGTAAAATGGTCCAATTCAAGTAAGTTATTCATTTGGCATCATTCGAAGTGATAGAAATCAAGTTTTAATGAAAATTATCATACTCGGGCAAAACATGCTTTTCAGCCTCTGAAAAGCACATTTTGGCCATAAAAACTGAATATGTCCCCTGCAACCAAACGAACTGTCAGAGACACAAATCTACAATGGACATAGTGTAAAATGGTCCAATTCAAGTAAGTTATTCATTTGGCATCATTCGAAGTGATAGAAATTAAGTTTTAATGAAAATTATCATACTCTGCCAAAACATGCTTTTCAGCCTCTGAAAAGCACATTTTGGCCATAAAAACAGAAAATGTCCCCTGCAACCAAACGAACTGTCGGAGACACAAATCTACAATGGACATAGTGTAAAATGGTCCAATTCAAGTAAGTTATTCATTTGTCATCATTCGAAGTGATAGAAATTAAGTTTTAATGAAAATCATCATACTCGGCCAAAACATGCTTTTGAGCCCCTGAAAAGCACATTTTGGCCATAAAAACTGAAAATGTCCCCTGTAACCAAACGAACTGTCAGAGACACAAATCTACGACGGACATAGTGTAAAATGGTCCAATTCAAGTAAGTTATTCATTTGGCATCATTCGAATGGATAGAAATCAAGTTTTAATGAAAATTATCATATTCTGCCAAAACGTGCTTTTCAGCCCCTGAAAAGCACATTTTGGCCATAAAAACTGAATATGTCCCCTGCAACCAAATGAACTGTCAGAGACACAAATCTACAATGGACATAGTGTAAAATGGTCCAATTCAAGTAAGTTATTCATTTGGCATCATTCGAATGGATAGAAATCAAGTTTTAATGAAAATTATCATACTCGGCCAAAACATGCTTTTCAGCCTCTGAAAAGCACATTTTGGCCATAAAAACTGAAAATGTCCCCTGCAACCAAACGAACTGTCGGAGACACAAATCTACAATGGACATAGTGTAAAATGGTCCAATTCAAGTAAGTTATTCATTTGGCATCAATCGAAGTGATGAAATCAAGTTTTAATGAAAATTATAAAACTCGGCCAAAACATGCTTTTCAGCCCCTGAAAAGCACATTTTGGCCATAAAAACTGAATATGTCCCCTGCAACCAAACGAACTGTCAGAGACACAAATCTACAATGGACATAGTGTAAAATGGTCCAATTCAAGTAAGTTATTCATTTGGCATCATTCGAAGTGATAGAAATTAAGTTTTAATGAAAATTATCATACTCTGCCAAAACATGCTTTTCAGCCTCTGAAAAGCACATTTTGGCCATAAAAACTGAAAATGTCCCCTGCAACCAAACGAACTGTCGGAGACACAAATCTACAATGGACATAGTGTAAAATGGTCCAATTCAAGTAAGTTATTCATTTGGCATCATTCGAAGTGATAGAAATCAAGTTTAAATGAAAATTATCATACTCGGGCAAAACATGCTTTTCAGCCTCTGAAAAGCACATTTTGGCCATAAAAACTGAATATGTCCCCTGCAACCAAACGAACTGTCAGAGACACAAATCTACAATGGACATAGTGTAAAATGGTCCAATTCAAGTAAGTTATTCATTTGGCATCATTCGAAGTGATAGAAATCAAGTTTTAATGAAAATTATCATACTCGGCCAAAACATGCTTTTCAGCCCCTGAAAAGCACATTTTGGCCATAAAAACTGAATATGTCCCCTGCAACCAAACGAACTGTCAGAGACACAAATCTACAATGGACATAGTGTAAAATGGTCCAATTCAAGTAAGTTATTCATTTGGCATCATTCGAAGTGATAGAAATTAAGTTTTAATGAAAATTATCATACTCTGCCAAAACGTGCTTTTCAGCCTCTGAAAAGCACATTTTGGCCATAAAAACTGAAAATGTCCCCTGCAACCAAACGAACTGTCGGAGACTCAAATCTACAATGGACATAGTGTAAAATGGTCCAATTCAAGTAAGTTATTCATTTGGCATCATTCGAAGTGATAGAAATTAAGTTTTAATGAAAATCATCATACTTGGCCAAAACATGCTTTTCAGCCCCTGAAAAGCACATTTTGGCCATAAAAACTGAATATGTCCCCTGCAACCAAACGAACTGTCAGAGACACAAATCTACAACGGACATAGTGTAAAATGGTCCAATTCAAGTAAGTTATTCATTAGGCATCATTCGAATGGATAGAAATCAAGTTTTAATGAAAATTATCATATTCTGCCAAAACGTGCTTTTCAGCTTCTGAAAAGCACATTTTGGCCATAAAAACTGAATATGTCCCCTGCAACCAAATGAACTGTCAGAGACACAAATCTACAATGGACATAGTGTAAAATGGTCCAATTCAAGTAAGTTATTCATTTGGCATCATTCGAAGTGATAGAAATCAAGTTTTAATGAAAATTACCATACTCGGCCAAAACATGCTTTTCAGCCCCTGAAAAGCACATTTTGGCCTTAAAAACTGAATATGTCCCCTGCAACCAAACGAACTGTCAGAGATACAAATCTACAATGGACATAGTGTAAAATGGTCCAATTCAAGTAAATGTTTCATTTGGCATCATTCGAAGTGATAGAAATTAAGTTTAAATGAAAATTATCATACTCGGCCAAAACATGCTTTTCAGCCTCTGAAAAGCACATTTTGGCCATAAAAACTGAAAATGTCCCCTGCAACCAAATGAACTGTCGGAGACACAAATCTACAATGGACATAGTGTAAAATGGTCCAATTCAAGTAAGTTATTCATTTGGCATCATTCGTAGTGATAGAAATTAAGTTTTAATGAAAATTATCAAACTCGGCCAAAACATGCTTTTCAGCCCCGAAAAGCACATTTTGGCCATAAAAACTGAATATGTCCCCTGCAACCAAACGAACTGTCAGAGACACAAATCTACAATTGACATAGTGTAAAATGGTCCAATTCAAGTAAGTTATTCATTTGACATCATTCGAAGTGATAGAAATCAAGTTTTAATGAAAATTATCATACTCGGCCAAAACATGCTTTTCAGCCCCTGAAAAGCACATTTTGGCCATAAAAACTGAATATGTCTTCTGCAACCAAACGAACTGTCAGAGACACAAATCTACAACGGACATAGTGTAAAATGGTCCAATTCAAGTAAGTTATTCATTTGGCATCATTCGAATGGATAGAAATCAAGTTTTAATGAAAATTATCATATTCTGCCAAAACGTGCTTTTCAGCCCCTGAAAAGCACATTTTGGCCATAAAAACTGAATATGTCCCCTGCAACCAAATGAACTGTCAGAGACACAAATCTACAATGGACATAGTGTAAAATGGTCCAATTCAAGTAAGTTATTCATTTGGCATCATTCGAATGGATAGAAATCAAGTTTTAATGAAAATTATCATACTCGGCCAAAACATGCTTTTCAGCCTCTGAAAAGCACATTTTGGCCATAAAAACTGAAAATGTCCCATGCAACCAAACGAACTGTCGGAGACACAAATCTACAATGGACATAGTGTAAAATGGTCCAATTCAAGTAAGTTATTCATTTGGCATCAATCAAAGTGATAGAAATCAAGTTTTAATGAAAATTATCAAACTCGGCCAAAACATGCTTTTCAGCCCCTGAAAAGCACATTTTGGCCATAAAAACTGAATATGTCCCCTGCAACCAAACGAACTGTCAGAGACACAAATCTACAATGGACATAGTGTAAAATGGTCCAATTCAAGTAAGTTATTCATTTGGCATCATTCGAAGTGATAGAAATTAAGTTTTAATGAAAATTATCATACTCTGCCAAAACATGCTTTTCAGCCTCTGAAAAGCACATTTTGGCCATAAAAACTGAAAATGTCCCCTGCAACCAAACGAACTGTCGGAGACACAAATCTACAATGGACATAGTGTAAAATGGTCCAATTCAAGTAAGTTATTCATTTGGCATCATTCGAAGTGATAGAAATCAAGTTTTAATGAAAATTATCATACTCGGGCAAAACATGCTTTTCAGCCTCTGAAAAGCACATTTTGGCCATAAAAACTGAATATGTCCCCTGCAACTAAACGAACTGTCAGAGACACAAATCTACAATGGACATAGTGTAAAATGGTCCAATTCAAGTAAGTTATTCATTTGGCATCATTCGAAGTGATAGAAATCAAGTTTTAATGAAAATTACCATACTCGGCCAAAACATGCTTTTCAGCCCCTGAAAAGCACATTTTGGCCTTAAAAACTGAATATGTCCACTGCAACCAAACGAACTGTCGGAGACACAAATCTACAATGGACATAGTGTAAAATGGTCCAATTCAAGTAAGTTATTCATTTGGCATCATTCGAAGTGATAGAAATTAAGTTTTAATGAAAATCATCATACTCGGCCAAAACATGCTTTTCAGCCCCTGAAAAGCACATTTTGGCCATAAAAACTGAAAATGTCCCCTGCACCCAAACGAACTGTCGGAGACACAAATCTACAATGGACATAGTGTAAAATGGTCCAATTCAAGTAAGTTATTCATTTGGCATCATTCGAACGGATAGAAATCAAGTTTTAATGAAAATTATCATACTCAGCCAAAACATGCTTTTCAGCCTCTGAAAAGCACATTTTGGCCATAAAAACTGAAAATGTCCCCTGCAACCAAACGAACTGTCGGAGACACAAATCTACAATGGACATAGTGTAAAATGGTCCAATTCAAGTAAGTTATTCATTTGGCATCATTCGAAGTGATAGAAATCAAGTTTTAATGAAAATTACCATACTCGGCCAAAACATGCTTTTCAGCCCCTGAAAAGCACATTTTGGCCTTAAAAACTGAATATGTCCCCTGCAACCAAACGAACTGTCAGAGATACAAATCTACAATGGACATAGTGTAAAATGGTCCAATTCAAGTAAATTATTCATTTGGCATCATTCGAAGTGATAGAAATTAAGTTTTAATGAAAATTATCAAACTCGGCCAAAACATGCTTTTCAGCCCCGAAAAGCACATTTTGGCCATAAAAACTGAATATGTCCCCTGCAACCAAACGAACTGTCAGATACACAAATCTAAAATGGACATAGTGTAAAATGGTCCAATTCAAGTAAGTTATTCATTTGTCATCATTCGAAGTGATAGAAATTAAGTTTTAATGAAAATTATCATACTCTGCCAAAACATGCTTTTCAGCCTCTGAAAAGCACATTTTGGCCATAAAAACAGAAAATGTCCCCTGCAACCAAACGAACTGTCGGAGACACAAATCTACAATGGACATAGTGTAAAATGGTCCAATTCAAGTAAGTTATTCATTTGGCATCATTCGAAGTGATAGAAATTAAGTTTTAATGAAAATCATCATACTCGGCCAAAACATGCTTTTCAGCCCCTGAAAAGCACATTTTGGCCATAAAAACTGAAAATGTCCCCTGCAACCAAACGAACTGTCAGAGACACAAATCTACAACGGACATAGTGTAAAATGGTCCAATTCAAGTAAGTTATTCATTTGGCATCATTCGAATGGATAGAAATCAAGTTTTAATGAAAATTATCATATTCTGCCAAAACGTGCTTTTCAGCCCCTGAAAAGCACATTTTGGCCATAAAAACTGAATATGTCCCCTGCAACCAAACGAACTGTCGGAGACACAAATCTACAATGGACATAGTGTAAAATGGTCCAATTCAAGTAAGTTATTCATTTGGCATCATTCGAAGTGATAGAAATCAAGTTTAAATGAAAATTATCATACTCGGGCAAAACATGCTTTTCAGCCTCTGAAAAGCACATTTTGGCCATAAAAACTGAATATGTCCCCTGCAACCAAACGAACTGTCAGAGACACAAATCTACAATGGACATAGTGTAAAATGGTCCAATTCAAGTAAGTTATTCATTTGGCATCATTCGAAGTGATAGAAATCAAGTTTTAATGAAAATTATCATACTCGGCCAAAACATGCTTTTCAGCCCCTGAAAAGCACATTTTGGCCATAAAAACTGAATATGTCCCCTGCAACCAAACGAACTGTCAGAGACACAAATCTACAATGGACATAGTGTAAAATGGTCCAATTCAAGTAAGTTATTCATTTGGCATCATTCGAAGTGATAGAAATTAAGTTTTAATGAAAATTATCATACTCTGCCAAAACGTGCTTTTCAGCCTCTGAAAAGCACATTTTGGCCATAAAAACTGAAAATGTCCCCTGCAACCAAACGAACTGTCGGAGACTCAAATCTACAATGGACATAGTGTAAAATGGTCCAATTCAAGTAAGTTATTCATTTGGCATCATTCGAAGTGATAGAAATTAAGTTTTAATGAAAATCATCATACTTGGCCAAAACATGCTTTTCAGCCCCTGAAAAGCACATTTTGGCCATAAAAACTGAATATGTCCCCTGCAACCAAACAAACTGTCGGAGACACAAA
The DNA here is from genome assembly GCF_051989625.1 of Stigmatopora argus. Classification (NCBI taxonomy): domain Eukaryota; kingdom Metazoa; phylum Chordata; class Actinopteri; order Syngnathiformes; family Syngnathidae; genus Stigmatopora; species Stigmatopora argus. The sequence goes on along the minus strand of NC_135396.1, from coordinate 18,764,977 downwards.
TCTACAATTGACATAGTGTAAAATGGTCCAATTCAAGTAAGTTATTCATTTGGCATCATTCTAAGTGATAGAAATCAAGTTTTAATGAAAATTATCATACTCGGCCAAAACATGCTTTTCAGCCCCTGAAAAGCACATTTTGGCCATAAAAACTGAATATGTCCCCTGCAACCAAACGAACTGTCAGAGACACAAATCTACAACGGACATAGTGTAAAATGGTCCAATTCAAGTAAGTTATTCATTAGGCATCATTCGAATGGATAGAAATCAAGTTTTAATGAAAATTATCATATTCTGCCAAAACGTGCTTTTCAGCTTCTGAAAAGCACATTTTGGCCATAAAAACTGAATATGTCCCCTGCAACCAAATGAACTGTCAGAGACACAAATCTACAATGGACATAGTGTAAAATGGTCCAATTCAAGTAAGTTATTCATTTGGCATCATTCGAAGTGATAGAAATCAAGTTTTAATGAAAATTACCATACTCGGCCAAAACATGCTTTTCAGCCCCTGAAAAGCACATTTTGGCCTTAAAAACTGAATATGTCCCCTGCAACCAAACGAACTGTCAGAGATACAAATCTACAATGGACATAGTGTAAAATGGTCCAATTCAAGTAAATGTTTCATTTGGCATCATTCGAAGTGATAGAAATTAAGTTTAAATGAAAATTATCATACTCGGCCAAAACATGCTTTTCAGCCTCTGAAAAGCACATTTTGGCCATAAAAACTGAAAATGTCCCCTGCAACCAAATGAACTGTCGGAGACACAAATCTACAATGGACATAGTGTAAAATGGTCCAATTCAAGTAAGTTATTCATTTGGCATCATTCGTAGTGATAGAAATTAAGTTTTAATGAAAATTATCAAACTCGGCCAAAACATGCTTTTCAGCCCCGAAAAGCACATTTTGGCCATAAAAACTGAATATGTCCCCTGCAACCAAACGAACTGTCAGAGACACAAATCTACAATTGACATAGTGTAAAATGGTCCAATTCAAGTAAGTTATTCATTTGACATCATTCGAAGTGATAGAAATCAAGTTTTAATGAAAATTATCATACTCGGCCAAAACATGCTTTTCAGCCCCTGAAAAGCACATTTTGGCCATAAAAACTGAATATGTCTTCTGCAACCAAACGAACTGTCAGAGACACAAATCTACAACGGACATAGTGTAAAATGGTCCAATTCAAGTAAGTTATTCATTTGGCATCATTCGAATGGATAGAAATCAAGTTTTAATGAAAATTATCATATTCTGCCAAAACGTGCTTTTCAGCCCCTGAAAAGCACATTTTGGCCATAAAAACTGAATATGTCCCCTGCAACCAAATGAACTGTCAGAGACACAAATCTACAATGGACATAGTGTAAAATGGTCCAATTCAAGTAAGTTATTCATTTGGCATCATTCGAATGGATAGAAATCAAGTTTTAATGAAAATTATCATACTCGGCCAAAACATGCTTTTCAGCCTCTGAAAAGCACATTTTGGCCATAAAAACTGAAAATGTCCCATGCAACCAAACGAACTGTCGGAGACACAAATCTACAATGGACATAGTGTAAAATGGTCCAATTCAAGTAAGTTATTCATTTGGCATCAATCAAAGTGATAGAAATCAAGTTTTAATGAAAATTATCAAACTCGGCCAAAACATGCTTTTCAGCCCCTGAAAAGCACATTTTGGCCATAAAAACTGAATATGTCCCCTGCAACCAAACGAACTGTCAGAGACACAAATCTACAATGGACATAGTGTAAAATGGTCCAATTCAAGTAAGTTATTCATTTGGCATCATTCGAAGTGATAGAAATTAAGTTTTAATGAAAATTATCATACTCTGCCAAAACATGCTTTTCAGCCTCTGAAAAGCACATTTTGGCCATAAAAACTGAAAATGTCCCCTGCAACCAAACGAACTGTCGGAGACACAAATCTACAATGGACATAGTGTAAAATGGTCCAATTCAAGTAAGTTATTCATTTGGCATCATTCGAAGTGATAGAAATCAAGTTTTAATGAAAATTATCATACTCGGGCAAAACATGCTTTTCAGCCTCTGAAAAGCACATTTTGGCCATAAAAACTGAATATGTCCCCTGCAACTAAACGAACTGTCAGAGACACAAATCTACAATGGACATAGTGTAAAATGGTCCAATTCAAGTAAGTTATTCATTTGGCATCATTCGAAGTGATAGAAATCAAGTTTTAATGAAAATTACCATACTCGGCCAAAACATGCTTTTCAGCCCCTGAAAAGCACATTTTGGCCTTAAAAACTGAATATGTCCACTGCAACCAAACGAACTGTCGGAGACACAAATCTACAATGGACATAGTGTAAAATGGTCCAATTCAAGTAAGTTATTCATTTGGCATCATTCGAAGTGATAGAAATTAAGTTTTAATGAAAATCATCATACTCGGCCAAAACATGCTTTTCAGCCCCTGAAAAGCACATTTTGGCCATAAAAACTGAAAATGTCCCCTGCACCCAAACGAACTGTCGGAGACACAAATCTACAATGGACATAGTGTAAAATGGTCCAATTCAAGTAAGTTATTCATTTGGCATCATTCGAACGGATAGAAATCAAGTTTTAATGAAAATTATCATACTCAGCCAAAACATGCTTTTCAGCCTCTGAAAAGCACATTTTGGCCATAAAAACTGAAAATGTCCCCTGCAACCAAACGAACTGTCGGAGACACAAATCTACAATGGACATAGTGTAAAATGGTCCAATTCAAGTAAGTTATTCATTTGGCATCATTCGAAGTGATAGAAATCAAGTTTTAATGAAAATTACCATACTCGGCCAAAACATGCTTTTCAGCCCCTGAAAAGCACATTTTGGCCTTAAAAACTGAATATGTCCCCTGCAACCAAACGAACTGTCAGAGATACAAATCTACAATGGACATAGTGTAAAATGGTCCAATTCAAGTAAATTATTCATTTGGCATCATTCGAAGTGATAGAAATTAAGTTTTAATGAAAATTATCAAACTCGGCCAAAACATGCTTTTCAGCCCCGAAAAGCACATTTTGGCCATAAAAACTGAATATGTCCCCTGCAACCAAACGAACTGTCAGAGACACAAATCTAAAATGGACATAGTGTAAAATGGTCCAATTCAAGTAAGTTATTCATTTGTCATCATTCGAAGTGATAGAAATTAAGTTTTAATGAAAATTATCATACTCTGCCAAAACATGCTTTTCAGCCTCTGAAAAGCACATTTTGGCCATAAAAACAGAAAATGTCCCCTGCAACCAAACGAACTGTCGGAGACACAAATCTACAATGGACATAGTGTAAAATGGTCCAATTCAAGTAAGTTATTCATTTGGCATCATTCGAAGTGATAGAAATTAAGTTTTAATGAAAATCATCATACTCGGCCAAAACATGCTTTTCAGCCCCTGAAAAGCACATTTTGGCCATAAAAACTGAAAATGTCCCCTGCAACCAAACGAACTGTCAGAGACACAAATCTACAACGGACATAGTGTAAAATGGTCCAATTCAAGTAAGTTATTCATTTGGCATCATTCGAATGGATAGAAATCAAGTTTTAATGAAAATTATCATATTCTGCCAAAACGTGCTTTTCAGCCCCTGAAAAGCACATTTTGGCCATAAAAACTGAATATGTCCCCTGCAACCAAATGAACTGTCAGAGACACAAATCTACAATGGACATAGTGTAAAACGGTCCAATTCAAGTAAGTTATTCATTTGGCATCATTCGAATGGATAGAAATCAAGTTTTAATGAAAATTATCATACTCGGCCAAAACATGCTTTTCAGCCTCTGAAAAGCACATTTTGGCCATAAAAACTGAAAATGTCCCCTGCAACCAAACGAACTGTCGGAGACACAAATCTACAATGGACATAGTGTAAAATGGTCCAATTCAAGTAAGTTATTCATTTGGCATCAATCGAAGTGATGAAATCAAGTTTTAATGAAAATTATCAAACTCGGCCAAAACATGCTTTTCAGCCCCTGAAAAGCACATTTTGGCCATAAAAACTGAATATGTCCCCTGCAACCAAACGAACTGTCAGAGACACAAATCTACAATGGACATAGTGTAAAATGGTCCAATTCAAGTAAGTTATTCATTTGGCATCATTCGAACGGATAGAAATCAAGTTTTAATGAAAATTATCATACTCAGCCAAAACATGCTTTTCAGCCTCTGAAAAGCACATTTTGGCCATAAAAACTGAAAATGTCCCCTGCAACCAAACGAACTGTCGGAGACACAAATCTACAATGGACATAGTGTAAAATGGTCCAATTCAAGTAAGTTATTCATTTGGCATCATTCGAAGTGATAGAAATCAAGTTTTAATGAAAATTACCATACTCGGCCAAAACATGCTTTTCAGCCCCTGAAAAGCACATTTTGGCCTTAAAAACTGAATATGTCCCCTGCAACCAAACGAACTGTCAGAGATACAAATCTACAATGGACATAGTGTAAAATGGTCCAATTCAAGTAAATTATTCATTTGGCATCATTCGAAGTGATAGAAATTAAGTTTTAATGAAAATTATCAAACTCGGCCAAAACATGCTTTTCAGCCCCGAAAAGCACATTTTGGCCATAAAAACTGAATATGTCCCCTGCAACCAAACGAACTGTCAGAGACACAAATCTAAAATGGACATAGTGTAAAATGGTCCAATTCAAGTAAGTTATTCATTTGTCATCATTCGAAGTGATAGAAATTAAGTTTTAATGAAAATTATCATACTCTGCCAAAACATGCTTTTCAGCCTCTGAAAAGCACGTTTTGGCCATAAAAACAGAAAATAACCCCTGCAACCAAACGAACTGTCGGAGACACAAATCTACAATGGACATAGTGTAAAATGGTCCAATTCAAGTAAGTTATTCATTTGGCATCATTCGAAGTGATAGAAATTAAGTTTTAATGAAAATCATCATACTCGGCCAAAACATGCTTTTCAGCCCCTGAAAAGCACATTTTGGCCATAAAAACTGAAAATGTCCCCTGCAACCAAACGAACTGTCAGAGACACAAATCTACAACGGACATAGTGTAAAATGGTCCAATTCAAGTAAGTTATTCATTTGGCATCATTCGAATGGATAGAAATCAAGTTTTAATGAAAATTATCATATTCTGCCAAAACGTGCTTTTCAGCCCCTGAAAAGCACATTTTGGCCATAAAAACTGAATATGTCCCCTGCAACCAAATGAACTGTCAGAGACACAAATCTACAATGGACATAGTGTAAAATGGTCCAATTCAAGTAAGTTATTCATTTGGCATCATTCGAATGGATAGAAATCAAGTTTTAATGAAAATTATCATACTCGGCCAAAACATGCTTTTCAGCCTCTGAAAAGCACATTTTGGCCATAAAAACTGAAAATGTCCCCTGCAACCAAACGAACTGTCGGAGACACAAATCTACAATGGACATAGTGTAAAATGGTCCAATTCAAGTAAGTTATTCATTTGGCATCAATCGAAGTGATGAAATCAAGTTTTAATGAAAATTATCAAACTCGGCCAAAACATGCTTTTCAGCCCCTGAAAAGCACATTTTGGCCATAAAAACTGAATATGTCCCCTGCAACCAAACGAACTGTCAGAGACACAAATCTACAATGGACATAGTGTAAAATGGTCCAATTCAAGTAAGTTATTCATTTGGCATCATTCGAAGTGATAGAAATTAAGTTTTAATGAAAATTATCATACTCTGCCAAAACATGCTTTTCAGCCTCTGAAAAGCACATTTTGGCCATAAAAACTGAAAATGTCCCCTGCAACCAAACGAACTGTCGGAGACACAAATCTACAATGGACATAGTGTAAAATGGTCCAATTCAAGTAAGTTATTCATTTGGCATCATTCGAAGTGATAGAAATCAAGTTTTAATGAAAATTATCATACTCGGGCAAAACATGCTTTTCAGCCTCTGAAAAGCACATTTTGGCCATAAAAACTGAATATGTCCCCTGCAACCAAACGAACTGTCAGAGACACAAATCTACAATGGACATAGTGTAAAATGGTCCAATTCAAGTAAGTTATTCATTTGGCATCATTCGAAGTGATAGAAATCAAGTTTTAATGAAAATTATCATACTCGGCCAAAACATGCTTTTCAGCCCCTGAAAAGCACATTTTGGCCATAAAAACTGAATATGTCCCCTGCAACCAAACGAACTGTCAGAGACACAAATCTACAATGGACATAGTGTAAAATGGTCCAATTCAAGTAAGTTATTCATTTGGCATCATTCGAAGTGATAGAAATTAAGTTTTAATGAAAATTATCATACTCTGCCAAAACGTGCTTTTCAGCCTCTGAAAAGCACATTTTGGCCATAAAAACTGAAAATGTCCCCTGCAACCAAACGAACTGTCGGAGACTCAAATCTACAATGGACATAGTGTAAAATGGTCCAATTCAAGTAAGTTATTCATTTGGCATCATTCGAAGTGATAGAAATTAAGTTTTAATGAAAATCATCATACTTGGCCAAAACATGCTTTTCAGCCCCTGAAAAGCACATTTTGGCCATAAAAACTGAATATGTCCCCTGCAACCAAACAAACTGTCGGAGACACAAATCTACAATTGACATAGTGTAAAATGGTCCAATTCAAGTAAGTTATTCATTTGGCATCATTCTAAGTGATAGAAATCAAGTTTTAATGAAAATTATCATACTCGGCCAAAACATGCTTTTCAGCCCCTGAAAAGCACATTTTGGCCATAAAAACTGAATATGTCCCCTGCAACCAAACGAACTGTCAGAGACACAAATCTACAACGGACATAGTGTAAAATGGTCCAATTCAAGTAAGTTATTCATTAGGCATCATTCGAATGGATAGAAATCAAGTTTTAATGAAAATTATCATATTCTGCCAAAACGTGCTTTTCAGCTTCTGAAAAGCACATTTTGGCCATAAAAACTGAATATGTCCCCTGCAACCAAATGAACTGTCAGAGACACAAATCTACAATGGACATAGTGTAAAATGGTCCAATTCAAGTAAGTTATTCATTTGGCATCATTCGAAGTGATAGAAATCAAGTTTTAATGAAAATTACCATACTCGGCCAAAACATGCTTTTCAGCCCCTGAAAAGCACATTTTGGCCTTAAAAACTGAATATGTCCCCTGCAACCAAACGAACTGTCAGAGATACAAATCTACAATGGACATAGTGTAAAATGGTCCAATTCAAGTAAATGTTTCATTTGGCATCATTCGAAGTGATAGAAATTAAGTTTAAATGAAAATTATCATACTCGGCCAAAACATGCTTTTCAGCCTCTGAAAAGCACATTTTGGCCATAAAAACTGAAAATGTCCCCTGCAACCAAATGAACTGTCGGAGACACAAATCTACAATGGACATAGTGTAAAATGGTCCAATTCAAGTAAGTTATTCATTTGGCATCATTCGTAGTGATAGAAATTAAGTTTTAATGAAAATTATCAAACTCGGCCAAAACATGCTTTTCAGCCCCGAAAAGCACATTTTGGCCATAAAAACTGAATATGTCCCCTGCAACCAAACGAACTGTCAGAGACACAAATCTACAATTGACATAGTGTAAAATGGTCCAATTCAAGTAAGTTATTCATTTGGCATCATTCGAAGTGATAGAAATCAAGTTTTAATGAAAATTATCATACTCGGCCAAAACATGCTTTTCAGCCCCTGAAAAGCACATTTTGGCCATAAAAACTGAATATGTCTTCTGCAACCAAACGAACTGTCAGAGACACAAATCTACAACGGACATAGTGTAAAATGGTCCAATTCAAGTAAGTTATTCATTTGGCATCATTCGAATGGATAGAAATCAAGTTTTAATGAAAATTATCATATTCTGCCAAAACGTGCTTTTCAGCCCCTGAAAAGCACATTTTGGCCATAAAAACTGAATATGTCCCCTGCAACCAAATGAACTGTCAGAGACACAAATCTACAATGGACATAGTGTAAAATGGTCCAATTCAAGTAAGTTATTCATTTGGCATCATTCGAATGGATAGAAATCAAGTTTTAATGAAAATTATCATACTCGGCCAAAACATGCTTTTCAGCCTCTGAAAAGCACATTTTGGCCATAAAAACTGAAAATGTCCCATGCAACCAAACGAACTGTCGGAGACACAAATCTACAATGGACATAGTGTAAAATGGTCCAATTCAAGTAAGTTATTCATTTGGCATCAATCAAAGTGATAGAAATCAAGTTTTAATGAAAATTATCAAACTCGGCCAAAACATGCTTTTCAGCCCCTGAAAAGCACATTTTGGCCATAAAAACTGAATATGTCCCCTGCAACCAAACGAACTGTCAGAGACACAAATCTACAATGGACATAGTGTAAAATGGTCCAATTCAAGTAAGTTATTCATTTGGCATCATTCGAAGTGATAGAAATTAAGTTTTAATGAAAATTATCATACTCTGCCAAAACATGCTTTTCAGCCTCTGAAAAGCACATTTTGGCCATAAAAACTGAAAATGTCCCCTGCAACCAAACGAACTGTCGGAGACACAAATCTACAATGGACATAGTGTAAAATGGTCCAATTCAAGTAAGTTATTCATTTGGCATCATTCGAAGTGATAGAAATCAAGTTTTAATGAAAATTATCATACTCGGGCAAAACATGCTTTTCAGCCTCTGAAAAGCACATTTTGGCCATAAAAACTGAATATGTCCCCTGCAACTAAACGAACTGTCAGAGACACAAATCTACAATGGACATAGTGTAAAATGGTCCAATTCAAGTAAGTTATTCATTTGGCATCATTCGAAGTGATAGAAATCAAGTTTTAATGAAAATTACCATACTCGGCCAAAACATGCTTTTCAGCCCCTGAAAAGCACATTTTGGCCTAAAAAACTGAATATGTCCACTGCAACCAAACGAACTGTCGGAGACACAAATCTACAATGGACATAGTGTAAAATGGTCCAATTCAAGTAAGTTATTCATTTGGCATCATTCGAAGTGATAGAAATTAAGTTTTAATGAAAATCATCATACTCGGCCAAAACATGCTTTTCAGCCCCTGAAAAGCACATTTTGGCCATAAAAACTGAAAATGTCCCCTGCACCCAAACGAACTGTCGGAGACACAAATCTACAATGGACATAGTGTAAAATGGTCCAATTCAAGTAAGTTATTCATTTGGCATCATTCGAACGGATAGAAATCAAGTTTTAATGAAAATTATCATACTCAGCCAAAACATGCTTTTCAGCCTCTGAAAAGCACATTTTGGCCATAAAAACTGAAAATGTCCCCTGCAACCAAACGAACTGTCGGAGACACAAATCTACAATGGACATAGTGTAAAATGGTCCAATTCAAGTAAGTTATTCATTTGGCATCATTCGAAGTGATAGAAATCAAGTTTTAATGAAAATTACCATACTCGGCCAAAACATGCTTTTCAGCCCCTGAAAAGCACATTTTGGCCTTAAAAACTGAATATGTCCCCTGCAACCAAACGAACTGTCAGAGATACAAATCTACAATGGACATAGTGTAAAATGGTCCAATTCAAGTAAATTATTCATTTGGCATCATTCGAAGTGATAGAAATTAAGTTTTAATGAAAATTATCAAACTCGGCCAAAACATGCTTTTCAGCCCCGAAAAGCACATTTTGGCCATAAAAACTGAATATGTCCCCTGCAACCAAACGAACTGTCAGAGACACAAATCTAAAATGGACATAGTGTAAAATGGTCCAATTCAAGTAAGTTATTCATTTGTCATCATTCGAAGTGATAGAAATTAAGTTTTAATGAAAATTATCATACTCTGCCAAAACATGCTTTTCAGCCTCTGAAAAGCACATTTTGGCCATAAAAACAGAAAATGTCCCCTGCAACCAAACGAACTGTCGGAGACACAAATCTACAATGGACATAGTGTAAAATGGTCCAATTCAAGTAAGTTATTCATTTGGCATCATTCGAAGTGATAGAAATTAAGTTTTAATGAAAATCATCATACTCGGCCAAAACATGCTTTTCAGCCCCTGAAAAGCACATTTTGGCCATAAAAACTGAAAATGTCCCCTGCAACCAAACGAACTGTCAGAGACACAAATCTACAACGGACATAGTGTAAAATGGTCCAATTCAAGTAAGTTATTCATTTGGCATCATTCGAATGGATAGAAATCAAGTTTTAATGAAAATTATCATATTCTGCCAAAACGTGCTTTTCAGCCCCTGAAAAGCACATTTTGGCCATAAAAACTGAATATGTCCCCTGCAACCAAATGAACTGTCAGAGACACAAATCTACAATGGACATAGTGTAAAATGGTCCAATTCAAGTAAGTTATTCATTTGGCATCATTCGAATGGATAGAAATCAAGTTTTAATGAAAATTATCATACTCGGCCAAAACATGCTTTTCAGCCTCTGAAAAGCACATTTTGGCCATAAAAACTGAAAATGTCCCCTGCAACCAAACGAACTGTCGGAGACACAAATCTACAATGGACATAGTGTAAAATGGTCCAATTCAAGTAAGTTATTCATTTGGCATCAATCGAAGTGATGAAATCAAGTTTTAATGAAAATTATCAAACTCGGCCAAAACATGCTTTTCAGCCCCTGAAAAGCACATTTTGGCCATAAAAACTGAATATGTCCCCTGCAACCAAACGAACTGTCAGAGACACAAATCTACAATGGACATAGTGTAAAATGGTCCAATTCAAGTAAGTTATTCATTTGGCATCATTCGAACGGATAGAAATCAAGTTTTAATGAAAATTATCATACTCAGCCAAAACATGCTTTTCAGCCTCTGAAAAGCACATTTTGGCCATAAAAACTGAAAATGTCCCCTGCAACCAAACGAACTGTCGGAGACACAAATCTACAATGGACATAGTGTAAAATGGTCCAATTCAAGTAAGTTATTCATTTGGCATCATTCGAAGTGATAGAAATCAAGTTTTAATGAAAATTACCATACTCGGCCAAAACATGCTTTTCAGCCCCTGAAAAGCACATTTTGGCCTTAAAAACTGAATATGTCCCCTGCAACCAAACGAACTGTCAGAGATACAAATCTACAATGGACATAGTGTAAAATGGTCCAATTCAAGTAAATTATTCATTTGGCATCATTCGAAGTGATAGAAATTAAGTTTTAATGAAAATTATCAAACTCGGCCAAAACATGCTTTTCAGCCCCGAAAAGCACATTTTGGCCATAAAAACTGAATATGTCCCCTGCAACCAAACGAACTGTCAGAGACACAAATCTAAAATGGACATAAAGTAAAATGGTCCAATTCAAGTAAGTTATTCATTTGTCATCATTCGAAGTGATAGAAATTAAGTTTTAATGAAAATTATCATACTCTGCCAAAACATGCTTTTCAGCCTCTGAAAAGCACGTTTTGGCCATAAAAACAGAAAATAACCCCTGCAACCAAACGAACTGTCGGAGACACAAATCTACAATGGACATAGTGTAAAATGGTCCAATTCAAGTAAGTTATTCATTTGGCATCATTCGAAGTGATAGAAATTAAGTTTTAATGAAAATCATCATACTCGGCCAAAACATGCTTTTCAGCCCCTGAAAAGCACATTTTGGCCATAAAAACTGAAAATGTCCCCTGCAACCAAACGAACTGTCAGAGACACAAATCTACAACGGACATAGTGAAAATGGTCCAATTCAAGTAAGTTATTCATTTGGCATCATTCGAATGGATAGAAATCAAGTTTTAATGAAAATTATCATATTCTGCCAAAACGTGCTTTTCAGCCCCTGAAAAGCACATTTTGGCCATAAAAACTGAATATGTCCCCTGCAACCAAATGAACTGTCAGAGACACAAATCTACAATGGACATAGTGTAAAATGGTCCAATTCAAGTAAGTTATTCATTTGGCATCATTCGAATGGATAGAAATCAAGTTTTAATGAAAATTATCATACTCGGCCAAAACATGCTTTTCAGCCTCTGAAAAGCACATTTTGGCCATAAAAACTGAAAATGTCCCCTGCAACCAAACGAACTGTCGGAGACACAAATCTACAATGGACATAGTGTAAAATGGTCCAATTCAAGTAAGTTATTCATTTGGCATCAATCGAAGTGATGAAATCAAGTTTTAATGAAAATTATCAAACTCGGCCAAAACATGCTTTTCAGCCCCTGAAAAGCACATTTTGGCCATAAAAACTGAATATGTCCCCTGCAACCAAACGAACTGTCAGAGACACAAATCTACAATGGACATAGTGTAAAATGGTCCAATTCAAGTAAGTTATTCATTTGGCATCATTCGAAGTGATAGAAATTAAGTTTTAATGAAAATTATCATACTCTGCCAAAACATGCTTTTCAGCCTCTGAAAAGCACATTTTGGCCATAAAAACTGAAAATGTCCCCTGCAACCAAACGAACTGTCGGAGACACAAATCTACAATGGACATAGTGTAAAATGGTCCAATTCAAGTAAGTTATTCATTTGGCATCATTCGAAGTGATAGAAATCAAGTTTTAATGAAAATTATCATACTCGGGCAAAACATGCTTTTCAGCCTCTGAAAAGCACATTTTGGCCATAAAAACTGAATATGTCCCCTGCAACCAAACGAACTGTCAGAGACACAAATCTACAATGGACATAGTGTAAAATGGTCCAATTCAAGTAAGTTATTCATTTGGCATCATTCGAAGTGATAGAAATCAAGTTTTAATGAAAATTATCATACTCGGCCAAAACATGCTTTTCAGCCCCTGAAAAGCACATTTTGGCCATAAAAACTGAATATGTCCCCTGCAACCAAACGAACTGTCAGAGACACAAATCTACAATGGACATAGTGTAAAATGGTCCAATTCAAGTAAGTTATTCATTTGGCATCATTCGAAGTGATAGAAATTAAGTTTTAATGAAAATTATCATACTCTGCCAAAACGTGCTTTTCAGCCTCTGAAAAGCACATTTTGGCCATAAAAACTGAAAATGTCCCCTGCAACCAAACGAACTGTCGGAGACTCAAATCTACAATGGACATAGTGTAAAATGGTCCAATTCAAGTAAGTTATTCATTTGGCATCATTCGAAGTGATAGAAATTAAGTTTTAATGAAAATCATCATACTTGGCCAAAACATGCTTTTCAGCCCCTGAAAAGCACATTTTGGCCATAAAAACTGAATATGTCCCCTGCAACCAAACAAACTGTCGGAGACACAAATCTACAATTGACATAGTGTAAAATGGTCCAATTCAAGTAAGTTATTCATTTGGCATCATTCTAAGTGATAGAAATCAAGTTTTAATGAAAATTATCATACTCGGCCAAAACATGCTTTTCAGCCCCTGAAAAGCACATTTTGGCCATAAAAACTGAATATGTCCCCTGCAACCAAACGAACTGTCAGAGACACAAATCTACAACGGACATAGTGTAAAATGGTCCAATTCAAGTAAGTTATTCATTAGGCATCATTCGAATGGATAGAAATCAAGTTTTAATGAAAATTATCATATTCTGCCAAAACGTGCTTTTCAGCTTCTGAAAAGCACATTTTGGCCATAAAAACTGAATATGTCCCCTGCAACCAAATGAACTGTCAGAGACACAAATCTACAATGGACATAGTGTAAAATGGTCCAATTCAAGTAAGTTATTCATTTGGCATCATTCGAAGTGATAGAAATCAAGTTTTAATGAAAATTACCATACTCGGCCAAAACATGCTTTTCAGCCCCTGAAAAGCACATTTTGGCCTTAAAAACTGAATATGTCCCCTGCAACCAAACGAACTGTCAGAGATACAAATCTACAATGGACATAGTGTAAAATGGTCCAATTCAAGTAAATGTTTCATTTGGCATCATTCGAAGTGATAGAAATTAAGTTTAAATGAAAATTATCATACTCGGCCAAAACATGCTTTTCAGCCTCTGAAAAGCACATTTTGGCCATAAAAACTGAAAATGTCCCCTGCAACCAAATGAACTGTCGGAGACACAAATCTACAATGGACATAGTGTAAAATGGTCCAATTCAAGTAAGTTATTCATTTGGCATCATTCGTAGTGATAGAAATTAAGTTTTAATGAAAATTATCAAACTCGGCCAAAACATGCTTTTCAGCCCCGAAAAGCACATTTTGGCCATAAAAACTGAATATGTCCCCTGCAACCAAACGAACTGTCAGAGACACAAATCTACAATTGACATAGTGTAAAATGGTCCAATTCAAGTAAGTTATTCATTTGGCATCATTCGAAGTGATAGAAATCAAGTTTTAATGAAAATTATCATACTCGGCCAAAACATGCTTTTCAGCCCCTGAAAAGCACATTTTGGCCATAAAAACTGAATATGTCTTCTGCAACCAAACGAACTGTCAGAGACACAAATCTACAACGGACATAGTGTAAAATGGTCCAATTCAAGTAAGTTATTCATTTGGCATCATTCGAATGGATAGAAATCAAGTTTTAATGAAAATTATCATATTCTGCCAAAACGTGCTTTTCAGCCCCTGAAAAGCACATTTTGGCCATAAAAACTGAATATGTCCCCTGCAACCAAATGAACTGTCAGAGACACAAATCTACAATGGACATAGTGTAAAATGGTCCAATTCAAGTAAGTTATTCATTTGGCATCATTCGAATGGATAGAAATCAAGTTTTAATGAAAATTATCATACTCGGCCAAAACATGCTTTTCAGCCTCTGAAAAGCACATTTTGGCCATAAAAACTGAAAATGTCCCATGCAACCAAACGAACTGTCGGAGACACAAATCTACAATGGACATAGTGTAAAATGGTCCAATTCAAGTAAGTTATTCATTTGGCATCAATCAAAGTGATAGAAATCAAGTTTTAATGAAAATTATCAAACTCGGCCAAAACATGCTTTTCAGCCCCTGAAAAGCACATTTTGGCCATAAAAACTGAATATGTCCCCTGCAACCAAACGAACTGTCAGAGACACAAATCTACAATGGACATAGTGTAAAATGGTCCAATTCAAGTAAGTTATTCATTTGGCATCATTCGAAGTGATAGAAATTAAGTTTTAATGAAAATCATCATACTCGGCCAAAACATGCTTTTCAGCCCCTGAAAAGCACATTTTGGCCATAAAAACTGAAAATGTCCCCTGCACCCAAACGAACTGTCGGAGACACAAATCTACAATTGACATAGTGTAAAATGGTCCAATTCAAGTAAGTTATTCATTTGGCATCATTCGAATGGATAGAAATCAAGTTTTAATGAAAATTATCATACTCGGCCAAAACATGCTTTTCAGCCCCTGAAAAGCACATTTTGGCCATAAAAACTGAATATGTCTCCTGCAACCAAACGAACTGTCAGAGACACAAATCTACAACGGACATAGTGTAAAATGGTCCAATTCAAGTAAGTTATTCATTTGGCATCATTCGAATGGATAGAAATCAAGTTTTAATGAAAATTATCATATTCTGCCAAAACATGCTTTTCAGCCCCTGAAAAGCACATTTTGGCCATAAAAACTGAATATGTCCCCTGCAACCAAATGAACTGTCAGAGACACAAATCTACAATGGACATAGTGTAAAATGGTCCAATTCAAGTAAGTTATTCATTTGGCATCATTCGAATGGATAGAAATCAAGTTTTAATGAAAATTATCATACTCGGCCAAAACATGCTTTTCAGCCCCTGAAAAGCACATTTTGGCCTTAAAAACAGAATATGTCCCCTGCAACCAAACGAACTGTCAGAGATACAAATCTACAATGGACATAGTGTAAAATGGTCCAATTCAAGTAAATTATTCATTTGGCATCATTCGAAGTGATAGAAATTAAGTTTTAATGAAAATTATCAAACTCGGCCAAAACATGCTTTTCAGCCCCGAAAAGCACATTTTGGCCATAAAAACTGAATATGTCCCCTGCAACCAAACGAACTGTCAGAGACACAAATCTAAAATGGACATAGTGTAAAATGGTCCAATTCAAGTAAGTTATTCATTTGTCATCATTCGAAGTGATAGAAATTAAGTTTTAATGAAAATTATCATACTCTGCCAAAACATGCTTTTCAGCCTCTGAAAAGCACATTTTGGCCATAAAAACGGAAAATGTCCCCTGCAACCAAACGAACTGTCGGAGACACAAATCTACAATGGACATAGTGTAAAATGGTCCAATTCAAGTAAGTTATTCATTTGGCATCATTCGAAGTGATAGAAATTAAGTTTTAATGAAAATCATCATACTCGGCCAAAACATGCTTTTCAGCCCCTGAAAAGCACATTTTGGCCATAAAAACTGAAAATGTCCCCTGCAACCGAACGAACTGTCAGAGACACAAATCTACAACGGACATAGCGTAAAATGGTCCAATTCAAGTAAGTTATTCATTTGGCATCATTCGAATGGATAGAAATCAAGTTTTAATGAAAATTATCATATTCTGCCAAAACGTGCTTTTCAGCCCCTGAAAAGCACATTTTGGCCATAAAAACTGAATATGTCCCCTGCAACCAAATGAACTGTCAGAGACACAAATCTACAATGGACATAGTGTAAAATGGTCCAATTCAAGTAAGTTATTCATTTGGCATCATTCGAATGGATAGAAATCAAGTTTTAATGAAAATTATCATACTTGGCCAAAACATGCTTTTCAGCCTCTGAAAAGCACATTTTGGCCATAAAAACTGAAAATGTCCCCTGCAACCAAACGAACTGTCGGAGACACAAATCTACAATGGACATAGTGTAAAATGGTCCAATTCAAGTAAGTTATTCATTTGGCATCAATCGAAGTGATGAAATCAAGTTTTAATGAAAATTATCAAACTCGGCCAAAACATGCTTTTCAGCCCCTGAAAAGCACATTTTGGCCATAAAAACTGAAAATGTCCCCTGCAACCAAACGAACTGTCAGAGACACAAATCTACAATGGACATAGTGTAAAATGGTCCAATTCAAGTAAGTTATTCATTTGGCATCATTCGAAGTGATAGAAATTAAGTTTTAATGAAAATTATCATACTCTGCCAAAACATGCTTTTCAGCCTCTGAAAAGCACATTTTGGCCATAAAAACAGAAAATGTCCCCTGCAACCAAACGAACTGTCGGAGACACAAATCTACAATGGACATAGTGTAAAATGGTCCAATTCAAGTAAGTTATTCATTTGGCATCATTCGAAGTGATAGAAATTAAGTTTTAATGAAAATTATCATACTCTGCCAAAACATGCTTTTCAGCCTCTGAAAAGCACATTTTGGCCATAAAAACTGAAAATGTCCCCTGCAACCAAACGAACTGTCGGAGACACAAATCTACAATGGACATAGTGTAAAATGGTCCAATTCAAGTAAGTTATTCATTTGGCATCATTCGAAGTGATAGAAATCAAGTTTTAATGAAAATTATCATACTCGGGCAAAACATGCTTTTCAGCCTCTGAAAAGCACATTTTGGCCATAAAAACTGAATATGTCCCCTGCAACCAAACGAACTGTCAGAGACACAAATCTACAATGGACATAGTGTAAAATGGTCCAATTCAAGTAAGTTATTCATTTGGCATCATTCGAAGTGATAGAAATCAAGTTTTAATGAAAATTATCATACTCGGGCAAAACATGCTTTTCAGCCTCTGAAAAGCACATTTTGGCCATAAAAACTGAATATGTCCCCTGCAACCAAACGAACTGTCAGAGACACAAATCTACAATGGACATAGTGTAAAATGGTCCAATTCAAGTAAGTTATTCATTTGGCATCATTCGAAGTGATAGAAATCAAGTTTTAATGAAAATTACCATACTCGGCCAAAACATGCTTTTCAGCCCCTGAAAAGCACATTTTGGCCTTAAAAACTGAATATGTCCCCTCCAACCAAACGAACTGTCAGAGATACACATCTACAATGGACATAGTGTAAAATGGTCCAATTCAAGTAAATGTTTCATTTGGCATCATTCGAAGTGATAGAAATTAAGTTTTAATGAAAATTATCATACTCGGCCAAAACATGCTTTTCAGCCTCTGAAAAGCACATTTTGGCCATAAAAACTGAAAATGTCCACTGCAACCAAACGAACTGTCGGAGACACAAATCTACAATGGACATAGTGTAAAATGGTCCAATTCAAGTAAGTTATTCATTTGGCATCATTCGAAGTGATAGAAATTAAGTTTTAATGAAAATCATCATACTCGGCCAAAACATGCTTTTCAGCCCCTGAAAAGCACATTTTGGCCATAAAAACTGAAAATGTCCCCTGCAACCAAACGAACTGTCAGAGACACAAATCTACGACGGACATAGTGTAAAATGGTCCAATTCAAGTAAGTTATTCATTTGGCATCATTCGAATGGATAGAAATCAAGTTTTAATGAAAATTATCATATTCTGCCAAAACGTGCTTTTCAGCCCCTGAAAAGCACATTTTGGCCATAAAAACTGAATATGTCCCCTGCAACCAAATGAACTGTCAGAGACACAAATCTACAATGGACATAGTGTAAAATGGTCCAATTCAAGTAAGTTATTCATTTGGCATCATTCGAAGTGATAGAAATCAAGTTTTAATGAAAATTATCATACTCTGCCAAAACATGCTTTTCAGCCTCTGAAAAGCACATTTTGGCCATAAAAACTGAATATGTCCCCTGCAACCAAACGAACTGTCAGAGACACAAATCTAAAATGGACATAGTGTAAAATGGTCCAATTCAAGTAAGTTATTCATTTGTCATCATTCGAAGTGATAGAAATTAAGTTTTAATGAAAATTATCATACTCTGCCAAAACATGCTTTTCAGCCTCTGAAAAGCACATTTTGGCCATAAAAACGGAAAATGTCCCCTGCAACCAAACGAACTGTCGGAGACACAAATCTACAATGGACATAGTGTAAAATGGTCCAATTCAAGTAAGTTATTCATTTGGCATCATTCGAAGTGATAGAAATTAAGTTTTAATGAAAATCATCATACTCGGCCAAAACATGCTTTTCAGCCCCTGAAAAGCACATTTTGGCCATAAAAACTGAAAATGTCCCCTGCAACCGAACGAACTGTCAGAGACACAAATCTACAACGGACATAGCGTAAAATGGTCCAATTCAAGTAAGTTATTCATTTGGCATCATTCGAATGGATAGAAATCAAGTTTTAATGAAAATTATCATATTCTGCCAAAACGTGCTTTTCAGCCCCTGAAAAGCACATTTTGGCCATAAAAACTGAATATGTCCCCTGCAACCAAATGAACTGTCAGAGACACAAATCTACAATGGACATAGTGTAAAATGGTCCAATTCAAGTAAGTTATTCATTTGGCATCATTCGAATGGATAGAAATCAAGTTTTAATGAAAATTATCATACTTGGCCAAAACATGCTTTTCAGCCTCTGAAAAGCACATTTTGGCCATAAAAACTGAAAATGTCCCCTGCAACCAAACGAACTGTCGGAGACACAAATCTACAATGGACATAGTGTAAAATGGTCCAATTCAAGTAAGTTATTCATTTGGCATCAATCGAAGTGATGAAATCAAGTTTTAATGAAAATTATCAAACTCGGCCAAAACATGCTTTTCAGCCCCTGAAAAGCACATTTTGGCCATAAAAACTGAAAATGTCCCCTGCAACCAAACGAACTGTCAGAGACACAAATCTACAATGGACATAGTGTAAAATGGTCCAATTCAAGTAAGTTATTCATTTGGCATCATTCGAAGTGATAGAAATTAAGTTTTAATGAAAATTATCATACTCTGCCAAAACATGCTTTTCAGCCTCTGAAAAGCACATTTTGGCCATAAAAACAGAAAATGTCCCCTGCAACCAAACGAACTGTCGGAGACACAAATCTACAATGGACATAGTGTAAAATGGTCCAATTCAAGTAAGTTATTCATTTGGCATCATTCGAAGTGATAGAAATTAAGTTTTAATGAAAATTATCATACTCTGCCAAAACATGCTTTTCAGCCTCTGAAAAGCACATTTTGGCCATAAAAACTGAAAATGTCCCCTGCAACCAAACGAACTGTCGGAGACACAAATCTACAATGGACATAGTGTAAAATGGTCCAATTCAAGTAAGTTATTCATTTGGCATCATTCGAAGTGATAGAAATCAAGTTTTAATGAAAATTATCATACTCGGGCAAAACATGCTTTTCAGCCTCTGAAAAGCACATTTTGGCCATAAAAACTGAATATGTCCCCTGCAACCAAACGAACTGTCAGAGACACAAATCTACAATGGACATAGTGTAAAATGGTCCAATTCAAGTAAGTTATTCATTTGGCATCATTCGAAGTGATAGAAATCAAGTTTTAATGAAAATTATCATACTCGGGCAAAACATGCTTTTCAGCCTCTGAAAAGCACATTTTGGCCATAAAAACTGAATATGTCCCCTGCAACCAAACGAACTGTCAGAGACACAAATCTACAATGGACATAGTGTAAAATGGTCCAATTCAAGTAAGTTATTCATTTGGCATCATTCGAAGTGATAGAAATCAAGTTTTAATGAAAATTACCATACTCGGCCAAAACATGCTTTTCAGCCCCTGAAAAGCACATTTTGGCCTTAAAAACTGAATATGTCCCCTCCAACCAAACGAACTGTCAGAGATACACATCTACAATGGACATAGTGTAAAATGGTCCAATTCAAGTAAATGTTTCATTTGGCATCATTCGAAGTGATAGAAATTAAGTTTTAATGAAAATTATCATACTCGGCCAAAACATGCTTTTCAGCCTCTGAAAAGCACATTTTGGCCATAAAAACTGAAAATGTCCACTGCAACCAAACGAACTGTCGGAGACACAAATCTACAATGGACATAGTGTAAAATGGTCCAATTCAAGTAAGTTATTCATTTGGCATCATTCGAAGTGATAGAAATTAAGTTTTAATGAAAATCATCATACTCGGCCAAAACATGCTTTTCAGCCCCTGAAAAGCACATTTTGGCCATAAAAACTGAAAATGTCCCCTGCAACCAAACGAACTGTCAGAGACACAAATCTACGACGGACATAGTGTAAAATGGTCCAATTCAAGTAAGTTATTCATTTGGCATCATTCGAATGGATAGAAATCAAGTTTTAATGAAAATTATCATATTCTGCCAAAACGTGCTTTTCAGCCCCTGAAAAGCACATTTTGGCCATAAAAACTGAATATGTCCCCTGCAACCAAATGAACTGTCAGAGACACAAATCTACAATGGACATAGTGTAAAATGGTCCAATTCAAGTAAGTTATTCATTTGGCATCATTCGAAGTGATAGAAATCAAGTTTTAATGAAAATTACCATACTCGGCCAAAACATGCTTTTCAGCCCCTGAAAAGCACATTTTGGCCTTAAAAACTGAATATGTCCCCTCCAACCAAACGAACTGTCAGAGATACACATCTACAATGGACATAGTGTAAAATGGTCCAATTCAAGTAAATGTTTCATTTGGCATCATTCGAAGTGATAGAAATTAAGTTTTAATGAAAATTATCATACTCGGCCAAAACATGCTTTTCAGCCTCTGAAAAGCACATTTTGGCCATAAAAACTGAAAATGTCCACTGCAACCAAACGAACTGTCGGAGACACAAATCTACAATGGACATAGTGTAAAATGGTCCAATTCAAGTAAGTTATTCATTTGGCATCATTCGAAGTGATAGAAATTAAGTTTTAATGAAAATCATCATACTCGGCCAAAACATGCTTTTCAGCCCCTGAAAAGCACATTTTGGCCATAAAAACTGAAAATGTCCCCTGCAACCAAACGAACTGTCAGAGACACAAATCTACGACGGACATAGTGTAAAATGGTCCAATTCAAGTAAGTTATTCATTTGGCATCATTCGAATGGATAGAAATCAAGTTTTAATGAAAATTATCATATTCTGCCAAAACGTGCTTTTCAGCCCCTGAAAAGCACATTTTGGCCATAAAAACTGAATATGTCCCCTGCAACCAAATGAACTGTCAGAGACACAAATCTACAATGGACATAGTGTAAAATGGTCCAATTCAAGTAAGTTATTCATTTGGCATCATTCGAATGGATAGAAATCAAGTTTTAATGAAAATTATCATACTCGGCCAAAACATGCTTTTCAGCCTCTGAAAAGCACATTTTGGCCATAAAAACTGAAAATGTCCCCTGCAACCAAACGAACTGTCGGAGACACAAATCTACAATGGACATAGTGTAAAATGGTCCAATTCAAGTAAGTTATTCATTTGGCATCATTCGAAGTGATAGAAATCAAGTTTTAATGAAAATTATCATACTCGGGCAAAACATGCTTTTCAGCCTCTGAAAAGCACATTTTGGCCATAAAAACTGAATATGTCCCCTGCAACCAAACGAACTGTCAGAGACACAAATCTACAATGGACATAGTGTAAAATGGTCCAATTCAAGTAAGTTATTCATTTGGCATCATTCGAAGTGATAGAAATCAAGTTTTAATGAAAATTATCATACTCGGCCAAAACATGCTTTTCAGCCCCTGAAAAGCACATTTTGGCCATAAAAACTGAATATGTCCCCTGCAAACAAACGAACTGTCAGAGACACAAATCTACAATGGACATAGTGTAAAATGGTCCAATTCAAGTAAGTTATTCATTTGGCATCATTCGAAGTGATAGAAATTAAGTTTTAATGAAAATTATCATACTCTGCCAAAACGTGCTTTTCAGCCTCTGAAAAGCACATTTTGGCCATAAAAACTGAAAATGTCCCCTGCAACCAAACGAACTGTCGGAGACTCAAATCTACAATGGACATAGTGTAAAATGGTCCAATTCAAGTAAGTTATTCATTTGGCATCATTCGAAGTGATAGAAATTAAGTTTTAATGAAAATCATCATACTTGGCCAAAACATGCTTTTCAGCCCCTGAAAAGCACATTTTGGCCATAAAAACTGAATATTTCCCCTGCAACCAAACGAACTGTCAGAGACACAAATCTACAATGGACATAGTGTAAAATGGTCCAATTCAAGTAAGTTATTCATTTGGCATCATTCGAAGTGATAGAAATCAAGTTTTAATGAAAATTATCATACTCGGCCAAAACATGCTTTTCAGCCTCTGAAAAGCACATTTTGGCCATAAAAACTGAATATGTCCCCTGCAACCAAACGAACTGTCAGAGACACAAATCTACAATGGACATAGTGTAAAATGGTCCAATTCAAGTAAGTTATTCATTTGGCATCATTCGAAGTGATAGAAATTAAGTTTTAATGAAAATCATCATACTCGGCCAAAACATGCTTTTCAGCCTCTGAAAAGCACATTTTGGCCATTAAAACTGAAAATGTCCCCTGCAACCAAACGAACTGTCGGAGACACAAATCTACAATGGACATAGTGTAAAATGGTCCAATTCAAGTAAGTTATTCATTTGGCATCATTCGAAGTGATAGAAATCAAGTTTTAATGAAAATTACCATACTCGGCCAAAACATGCTTTTCAGCCCCTGAAAAGCACATTTTGGCCATAAAAACTGAATATGTCCCCTGCAACCAAATGAACTGTCAGAGACACAAATCTACAATGGACATAGTGTAAAATGGTCCAATTCAAGTAAGTTATTCATTTGGCATCATTCGAAATGATAGAAATTAAGTTTTAATGAAAATTATCATACTCTGCCAAAACATGCTTTTCAGCCTCTGAAAAGCACATTTTGGCCATAAAAACTGAATATGTCCCCTGCAACCAAACGAACTGTCAGAGACACAAATCTACAACGGACATAGTGTAAAATGGTCCAATTCAAGTAAGTTATTCATTTGGCATCATTCGAATGGATAGAAATCAAGTTTTAATGAAAATTATCATATTCTGCCAAAACGTGCTTTTCAGCCTCTGAAAAGCCCATTTTGGCCATAAAAACTGAAAATGTCCCCTGCAACCAAACGAACTGTCGGAGACACAAATCTACAATTGACATAGTGTAAAATGGTCCAATTCAAGTAAGTTATTCATTTGGCATCATTCGAAGTGATAGAAATCAAGTTTTAATGAAAATTATCATACTCGGCCAAAACATGCTTTTCAGCCCCTGAAAAGCACATTTTGGCCATAAAAACTGAATATGTCCCCTGCAACCAAACGAACTGTCAGAGACACAAATCTACAACGGACATAGTGTAAAATGGTCCAATTCAAGTAAGTTATTCATTTGGCATCATTCGAATGGATAGAAATCAAGTTTTAATGAAAATTATCATATTCTGCCAAAACGTGCTTTTCAGCCCCTGAAAAGCACATTTTGGCCATAAAAACTGAATATGTCCCCTGCAACCAAACGAACTGTCAGAGACACAAATCTACAATGGACATAGTGTAAAATGGTCCAATTCAAGTAAGTTATTCATTTGGCATCATTCGAAGTGATAGAAATTAAGTTTTAATGAAAATTATCATACTCTGCCAAAACATGCTTTTCAGCCTCTGAAAAGCACATTTTGGCCATAAAAACTGCAAATGTCCCCTGCAACCAAACGAACTGTCGGAGACACAAATCTACAATGGACATAGTGTAAAATGGTCCAATTCAAGTAAGTTATTCATTTGGCATCATTCGAAGTGATAGAAATCAAGTTTTAATGAAAATTATCATACTCGGCCAAAACATGCTTTTCAGCCTCTGAAAAGAACATTTTGGCCATAAAAACTGAAAATGTCCCCTGCAACCAAACGAACTGTCGGAGACACAAGTCTACAATGGACATAGTGTAAAATGGTCCAATTCAAGTAAGTTATTCATTTGGCATCATTCGAAGTGATAGAAATTAAGTTTTAATGAAAATCATCATACTCGGCCAAAACATGCTTTTCAGCCCCTGAAAAGCACATTTTGGCCATAAAAACTGAAAATGTCCCCTGCAACCAAACGAACTGTCAGAGACACAAATCTACAACGGACATAGTGTAAAATGGTCCAATTCAAGTAAGTTATTCATTTGGCATCATTCGAATGGATAGAAATCAAGTTTTAATGAAAATTATCATATTCTGCCAAAACGTGCTTTTCAGCCTCTGAAAAGCCCATTTTGGCCATAAAAACTGAAAATGTCCCCTGCAACCAAACGAACTGTCGGAGACACAATTCTACAATGGACATAGTGTAAAATGGTCCAAATCAAGTAAGTTATTCATTTGGCATCAATCGAAGTGATAGAAATCAAGTTGTAATGAAAATTATCAAACTCGGCCAAAACATGCTTTTCAGCCCCTGAAAAGCACATTTTGGCCATAAAAACTGAATATTTCCCCTGCAACCAAACGAACTGTCAGAGACACAAATCTACAATGGACATAGTGTAAAATGGTCCAATTCAAGTAAGTTATTCATTTGGCATCATTCGAAGTGATAGAAATCAAGTTTTAATGAAAATTATCATACTCGGCCAAAACATGCTTTTCAGCCTCTGAAAAGCACATTTTGGCCATAAAAACTGAATATGTCCCCTGCAACCAAACGAACTGTCAGAGACACAATTCTACAATGGACATAGTGTAAAATGGTCCAAATCAAGTAAGTTATTCATTTGGCATCAATCGAAGTGATAGAAATCAAGTTTTAATGAAAATTATCAAACTCGGCCAAAACATGCTTTTCAGCCCCTGAAAAGCACATTTTGGCCATAAAAACTGAATATTTCCCCTGCAACCAAACGAACTGTCAGAGACACAAATCTACAATGGACATAGTGTAAAATGGTCCAATTCAAGTAAGTTATTCATTTGGCATCATTCGAAGTGATAGAAATCAAGTTTTAATGAAAATTATCATACTCGGCCAAAACATGCTTTTCAGCCTCTGAAAAGCACATTTTGGCCATAAAAACTGAATATGTCCCCTGCAACCAAACGAACTGTCAGAGACACAAATCTACAATGGACATAGTGTAAAATGGTCCAATTCAAGTAAGTTATTCATTTGGCATCATTCGAAGTGATAGAAATCAAGTTTTAATGAAAATTATCATACTCGGCCAAAACATGCTTTTCAGCCTCTGAAAAGAACATTTTGGCCATAAAAACTGAAAATGTCCCCTGCAACCAAACGAACTGTCGGAGACACAAGTCTACAATGGACATAGTGTAAAATGGTCCAATTCAAGTAAGTTATTCATTTGGCATCATTCGAAGTGATAGAAATTAAGTTTTAATGAAAATCATCATACTCGGCCAAAACATGCTTTTCAGCCTCTGAAAAGCACATTTTGGCCATAAAAACTGAAAATGTCCCCTGCAACCAAACGAACTGTCGGAGACACAAATCTACAATGGACATAGTGTAAAATGGTCCAATTCAAGTAAGTTATTCATTTGGCATCATTCGAAGTGATAGAAATCAAGTTTTAATGAAAATTACCATACTCGGCCAAAACATGCTTTTCAGCCTCTGAAAAGCACATTTTGGCCATAAAAACTGAAAATGTCCCCTGCAACCAAACGAACTGTCGGAGACACAAATCTACAATGGACATAGTGTAAAATGGTCCAATTCAAGTAAGTTATTCATTTGGCATCATTCGAAGTGATAGAAATCAAGTTTTAATGAAAATTACCATACTCGGCCAAAACATGCTTTTCAGCCCCTGAAAAGCACATTTTGGCCATAAAAACTGAATATTTCCCCTGCAACCAAACGAACTGTCAGAGACACAAATCTACAATGGACAGAGTGTAAAATGGTCCAATTCAAGTAAGTTATTCATTTGGCATCATTCGAAGTGATAGAAATCAAGTTTTAATGAAAATTATCATACTCGGCCAAAACATGCTTTTCAGCCTCTGAAAAGCACATTTTGGCCATAAAAACTGAATATGTCCCCTGCAACCAAACGAACTGTCGGAGACACAAGTCTACAATGGACATAGTGTAAAATGGTCCAATTCAAGTAAGTTATTCATTTGGCATCATTCGAAGTGATAGAAATCAAGTTTTAATGAAAATTACCATACTCGGCCAAAACATGCTTTTCAGCCCCTGAAAAGCACATTTTGGCCATAAAAACTGAATATGTCCCCTGCAACCAAATGAACTGTCAGAGACACAAATCTACAATGGACATAGTGTAAAATGGTCCAATTCAAGTAAGTTATTCATTTGGCATCATTCGAAGTGATAGAAATTAAGTTTTAATGAAAATTATCATACTCTGCCAAAACATGCTTTTCAGCCTCTGAAAAGCACATTTTGGCCATAAAAACTGAATATGTCCCCTGCAACCAAACGAACTGTCAGAGACACAAATCTACAACGGACATAGTGTAAAATGGTCCAATTCAAGTAAGTTATTCATTTGGCATCATTCGAATGGATAGAAATCAAGTTTTAATGAAAATTATCATATTCTGCCAAAACGTGCTTTTCAGCCTCTGAAAAGCCCATTTTGGCCATAAAAACTGAAAATGTCCCCTGCAACCAAACGAACTGTCGGAGACACAAATCTACAATTGACATAGTGTAAAATGGTCCAATTCAAGTAAGTTATTCATTTGGCATCATTCGAAGTGATAGAAATCAAGTTTTAATGAAAATTATCATACTCGGCCAAAACATGCTTTTCAGCCCCTGAAAAGCACATTTTGGCCATAAAAACTGAATATGTCCCCTGCAACCAAACGAACTGTCAGAGACACAAATCTACAACGGACATAGTGTAAAATGGTCCAATTCAAGTAAGTTATTCATTTGGCATCATTCGAATGGATAGAAATCAAGTTTTAATGAAAATTATCATATTCTGCCAAAACGTGCTTTTCAGCCCCTGAAAAGCACATTTTGGCCATAAAAACTGAATATGTCCCCTGCAACCAAACGAACTGTCAGAGACACAAATCTACAATGGACATAGTGTAAAATGGTCCAATTCAAGTAAGTTATTCATTTGGCATCATTCGAAGTGATAGAAATTAAGTTTTAATGAAAATTTTCATACTCTGCCAAAACATGCTTTTCAGCCTCTGAAAAGCACATTTTGGCCATAAAAACTGAAAATGTCCCCTGCAACCAAACGAACTGTCGGAGACACAAATCTACAATGGACATAGTGTAAAATGGTCCAATTCAAGTAAGTTATTCATTTGGCATCATTCGAAGTGATAGAAATCAAGTTTTAATGAAAATTATCATACTCGGCCAAAACGTGCTTTTCAGCCCCTGAAAAGCACATTTTGGCCATAAAAATGAATATGTCCCCTGCAACCAAATGAACTGTCAGAGACACAAATCTCCAATGGACATAGGGTAAAATGGTCCAATTCAAGTAAGTTATTCATTTGGCATCATTCGAAGTGATAGAAATCAAGTTTTAATGAAAATTATCATACTCGGCCAAAACATGCTTTTCAGCCTCTGAAAAGCACATTTTGGCCATAAAAACTGAAAATGTCCCCTGCAACCAAACGAACTGTCGGAGACACAAATCTACAATGGACATAGTGTAAAATGGTCCAATTCAAGTAAGTTATTCATTTGGCATCATTCGAAGTGATAGAAATCAAGTTTTAATGAAAATTACCATACTCGGCCAAAACATGCTTTTCAGCCCCTGAAAAGCACATTTTGGCCATAAAAATTGAATATGTCCCCTGCAACCAAATGAACTGTCAGAGACACAAATCTACAATGGACATAGTGTAAAATGGTCCAATTCAAGTAAGTTATTCATTTGGCATCATTCGAAGTGATAGAAATCAAGTTTTAATGAAAATTATCATACTCGGCCAAAACATGCTTTTCAGCCTCTGAAAAGCACATTTTGGCCATAAAAACTGAAACTGTCCCCTGCAACCAAACGAACTGTCGGAGACACAAATCTACAATGGACATAGTGTAAAATGGTCCAATTCAAGTAAGTTATTCATTTGGCATCAATCGAAGTGATAGAAATCAAGTTTTAATGAAAATTATCAAACTCGGCCAAAACATGCTTTTCAGCCCCTGAAAAGCACATTTTGGCCATAAAAACTGAAAATGTCCCCTGCAACCAAACGAACTGTCGGAGACACAAATCTACAATTGACATAGTGTAAAATGGTCCAATTCAAGTAAGTTATTCATTTGGCATCATTCGAAGTGATAGAAATCAAGTTTTAATGAAAATTATCATACTCGGCCAAAACATGCTTTTCAGCCCCTGAAAAGCACATTTTGGCCATAAAAACTGAATATGTCCCCTGCAACCAAACGAACTGTCAGAGACACAAATCTACAACGGACATAGTGTAAAATGGTCCAATTCAAGTAAGTTATTCATTTGGCATCATTCGAAGTGATAGAAATTAAGTTTTAATGAAAATTATCATACTCTGCCAAAACATGCTTTTCAGCCTCTGAAAAGCACATTTTGGCCATAAAAACTGAAAATGTCCCCTGCAACCAAACGAACTGTCGGAGACACAAATCTACAATGGACATAGTGTAAAATGGTCCAATTCAAGTAAGTTATTCATTTGGCATCATTCGAAGTGATAGAAATTAAGTTTTAATGAAAATCATCATACTTGGCCAAAACATGCTTTTCAGCCCCTGAAAAGCACATTTTGGCCATAAAAACTGAATATGTCCCCTGCAACCAAACAAACTGTCGGAGACACAAATCTACAATTGACATAGTGTAAAATGGTCCAATTCAAGTAAGTTATTCATTTGGCATCATTCGAAGTGATAGAAATCAAGTTTTAATGAAAATTATCATACTCGGCCAAAACATGCTTTTCAGCCCCTGAAAAGCACATTTTGGCCATAAAAACTGAATATGTCCCCTGCAACCAAACGAACTGTCAGAGACACAAATCTACAACGGACATAGTGTAAAATGGTCCAATTCAAGTAAGTTATTCATTTGGCATCATTCGAATGGATAGAAATCAAGTTTTAATGAAAATTATCATATTCTGCCAAAACGTGCTTTTCAGCCCCTGAAAAGCACATTTTGGCCATAAAAACTGAATATGTCCCCTGCAACCAAATGAACTGTCAGAGACACAAATCTACAATGGACATAGTGTAAAATGGTCCAATTCAAGTAAGTTATTCATTTGGCATCATTCGAAGTGATAGAAATCAAGTTTTAATGAAAATTATCATACTCGGCCAAAACATGCTTTTCAGCCTCTGAAAAGCACATTTCGGCCATAAAAACTGAATATGTCCCCTGCAACCAAACGAACTGTCAGAGACACAAATCTACAATGGACATAGTGTAAAATGGTCCAATTCAAGTAAGTTATTCATTTGGCATCATTCGAAGTGATAGAAATCAAGTTTTAATGAAAATTATCATACTCGGCCAAAACATGCTTTTCAGCCCCTGATAAGCACATTTTGGCCATAAAAACTGAATATGTCCCCTGCAACCAAACGAACTGTCAGAGACACAAATCTACAATGGACATAGTGTAAAATGGTCCAATTCAAGTAAGTTATTCATTTGGCATCATTCGAAGTGATAGAAATTAAGTTTTAATGTAAATTATCATACTCGGCCAAAACATGCTTTTCAGCCCCTGAAAAGCACATTTTGGCCTTAAAAACTGAATATGTCCCCTGCAACCAAACGAACTGTCAGAGACACAAATCTACAATGGACATAGTGTAAAATGGTCCAATTCAAGTAAGTTATTCATTTGGCATCATTCGAATGGATAGAAATCAAGTTTTAATGAAAATTATCATATTCTGCCAAAACGTGCTTTTCAGCCCCTGAAAAGCACATTTTGGCCATAAAAACTGAATATGTCCCCTGCAACCAAATGAACTGTCAGAGACACAAATCTACAATGGACATAGTGTAAAATGGTCCAATTCAAGTAAGTTATTCATTTGGCATCATTCGAATGGATAGAAATCAAGTTTTAATGAAAATTATCATACTCGGCCAAAACATGCTTTTCAGCCTCTGAAAAGCACATTTTGGCCATAAAAACTGAAAATGTCCCCTGCAACCAAACGAACTGTCGGAGACACAAATCTACAATGGACATAGTGTAAAATGGTCCAGTTCAAGTAAGTTATTCATTTGGCATCATTCGAAGTGATAGAAATTAAGTTTTAATGTAAATTATCATACTCGGCCAAAACATGCTTTTCAGCCCCTGAAAAGCACATTTTGGCCATAAAAACTGAATATGTCCCCTGCAACCAAACGAACTGTCAGAGACACAAATCTACAATGGACATAGTGTAAAATGGTCCAATTCAAGTAAGTTATTCATTTGGCATCATTCGAAGTGATAGAAATTAAGTTTTAATGAAAATTATCATACTCTGCCAAAACATGCTTTTCAGCCTCTGAAAAGCACATTTTGGCCATAAAAACTGAAAATGTCCCCTGCAACCAAACGAACTGTCGGAGACACAAATCTACAATGGACATAGTGTAAAATGGTCCAATTCAAGTAAGTTATTCATTTGGCATCATTCGAAGTGATAGAAATCAAGTTTTAATGAAAATTATCATACTCGGCCAAAACATGCTTTTCAGCCTCTGAAAAGCACATTTCGGCCATAAAAACTGAATATGTCCCCTGCAACCAAACGAACTGTCAGAGACACAAATCTACAATGGACATAGTATAAAATGGTCCAATTCAAGTAAGTTATTCATTTGGCATCATTCGAAGTGATAGAAATTAAGTTTTAATGAAAATTATCATACTCTGCCAAAACATGCTTTTCAGCCTCTGAAAAGCACATTTTGGCCATAAAAACTGAAAATGTCCCCTGCAACCAAACGAACTGTCGGAGACACAAATCTACAATGGACATAGTGTAAAATGGTCCAATTCAAGTAAGTTATTCATTTGGCATCATTCGAAGTGATAGAAATCAAGTTTTAATGAAAATTATCATACTCGGCCAAAACATGCTTTTCAGCCTCTGAAAAGCACATTTCGGCCTTAAAAACTGAATATGTCCCCTGCAACCAAACGAACTGTCAGAGACACAAATCTACAATGGACATAGTGTAAAATGGTCCAATTCAAGTAAGTCATTCATTTGGCATCATTTGAAGTGATAGAAATTAAGTTTTAATGAAAATTATCATACTCTGCCAAAACATGCTTTTCAGCCTCTGAAAAGCACATTTTGGCCATAAAAACTGAAAATGTCCCCTGCAACCAAACGAACTGTCGGAGACACAAATCTACAATGGACATAGTGTAAAATGGTCCAATTCAAGTAAGTTATTCATTTGGCATCATTCGAAGTGATAGAAATTAAGTTTTAATGAAAATCATCATACTCGGCCAAAACATGCTTTTCAGCCCCTGAAAAGCACATTTTGGCCATAAAAACTGAAAATGTCCCCTGCAACCAAACGAACTGTCGGAGACACAAATCTACAATTGACATAGTGTAAAATGGTCCAATTCAAGTAAGTTATTCATTTGGCATCATTCGAAGTGATAGAAATCAAGTTTTAATGAAAATTATCATACTCGGCCAAAACATGCTTTTCAGCCCCTGAAAAGCACATTTTGGCCATAAAAACTGAATATGTCCCCTGCAACCAAACGAACTGTCAGAGACACAAATCTACAATGGACATAGTGTAAAATGGTCCAATTCAAGTAAGTTATTCATTTGGCATCATTCGAATGGAGAGAAATCAAGTTTTAATGAAAATTATCATATTCTGCCAAAACGTCATTTTCAGCCCCTGAAAAGCACATTTTGGCCATAAAAACTGAATATGTCCCCTGCAACCAAATGAACTGTCAGAGACACAAATCTACAATGGACATAGTGTAAAATGGTCCAATTCAAGTAAGTTATTCATTTGGCATCATTCGAATGGATAGAAATCAAGTTTTAATGAAAATTATCATACTCGGCCAAAACATGCTTTTCAGCCTCTGAAAAGCACATTTTGGCCATAAAAACTGAAAATGTCCCCTGCAACCAAACGAACTGTCGGAGACACAAATCTACAATGGACATAGTGTAAAATGGTCCAATTCAAGTAAGTTATTCATTTGGCATCGTTCGAAGTGATAGAAATCAAGTTTTAATGAAAATTACCATACTCGGCCAAAACATGCTTTTCAGCCCCTGAAAAGCACATTTTGGCCTTAAAAACTGAATATGTCCCCTGCAACCAAACGAACTGTCAGAGACACAAATCTACAATGGACATAGTGTAAAATGGTCCAATTCAAGTAAGTTATTCATTTGGCATCATTCGAAGTGATAGAAATCAAGTTTTAATGAAAATTATCATACTCGGCCAAAACATGCTTTTCAGCCTCTGAAAAGCACATTTTGGCCATAAAAACTGAATATGTCCCCTGCAACCAAACGAACTGTCAGAGACACAAATCTACAATGGACATAGTGTAAAATGGTCCAATTCAAGTAAGTTATTCATTTGGCATCATTCGAAGTGATAGAAATCAAGTTTTAATGAAAATCATCATACTCGGCCAAAACATGCTTTTCAGCCCCTGAAAAGCACATTTTGGCCATAAAAACTGAAAATGTCCCCTGCAACCAAACGAACTGTCAGAGACACAAATCTACAACGGACATAGTGTAAAATGGTCCAATTCAAGTAAGTTATTCATTTGGCATCATTCGAAGTGATAGAAATTAAGTTTTAATGAAAATTATCATACTCTGCCAAAACATGCTTTTCAGCCTCTGAAAAGCACATTTTGGCGATAAAAACTGAAAATGTCCCCTGCAACCAAACGAACTGTCGGAGACACAAATCTACAATGGACATAGTGTAAAATGGTCCAATTCAAGTAAGTTATTCATTTGGCATCATTCGAAGTGATAGAAATTAAGTTTTAATGAAAATCATCATACTTGGCCAAAACATGCTTTTCAGCCCCTGAAAAGCACATTTTGGCCATAAAAACTGAATATGTCCCCTGCAACCAAACAAACTGTCGGAGACACAAATCTACAATTGACATAGTGTAAAATGGTCCAATTCAAGTAAGTTATTCATTTGGCATCATTCGAAGTGATAGAAATCAAGTTTTAATGAAAATTATCATACTCGGCCAAAACATGCTTTTCAGCCCCTGAAAAGCACATTTTGGCCATAAAAACTGAATATGTCCCCTGCAACCAAACGAACTGTCAGAGACACAAATCTACAACGGACATAGTGTAAAATGGTCCAATTCAAGTAAGTTATTCATTTGGCATCATTCGAATGGATAGAAATCAAGTTTTAATGAAAATTATCATATTCTGCCAAAACGTGCTTTTCAGCCCCTGAAAAGCACATTTTGGCCATAAAAACTGAATATGTCCCCTGCAACCAAATGAACTGTCAGAGACACAAATCTACAATGGACATAGTGTAAAATGGTCCAATTCAAGTAAGTTATTCATTTGGCATCATTCGAAGTGATAGAAATCAAGTTTTAATGAAAATTATCATACTCGGCCAAAACATGCTTTTCAGCCTCTGAAAAGCACATTTCGGCCATAAAAACTGAATATGTCCCCTGCAACCAAACGAACTGTCAGAGACACAAATCTACAATGGACATAGTGTAAAATGGTCCAATTCAAGTAAGTTATTCATTTGGCATCATTCGAAGTGATAGAAATCAAGTTTTAATGAAAATTATCATACTCGGCCAAAACATGCTTTTCAGCCCCTGATAAGCACATTTTGGCCATAAAAACTGAATATGTCCCCTGCAACCAAACGAACTGTCAGAGACACAAATCTACAATGGACATAGTGTAAAATGGTCCAATTCAAGTAAGTTATTCATTTGGCATCATTCGAAGTGATAGAAATTAAGTTTTAATGTAAATTATCATACTCGGCCAAAACATGCTTTTCAGCCCCTGAAAAGCACATTTTGGCCTTAAAAACTGAATATGTCCCCTGCAACCAAACGAACTGTCAGAGACACAAATCTACAATGGACATAGTGTAAAATGGTCCAATTCAAGTAAGTTATTCATTTGGCATCATTCGAATGGATAGAAATCAAGTTTTAATGAAAATTATCATATTCTGCCAAAACGTGCTTTTCAGCCCCTAAAGCACATTTTGGCCATAAAAACTGAATATGTCCCCTGCAACCAAATGAACTGTCAGAGACACAAATCTACAATGGACATAGTGTAAAATGGTCCAATTCAAGTAAGTTATTCATTTGGCATCATTCGAATGGATAGAAATCAAGTTTTAATGAAAATTATCATACTCGGCCAAAACATGCTTTTCAGCCTCTGAAAAGCACATTTTGGCCATAAAAACTGAAAATGTCCCCTGCAACCAAACGAACTGTCGGAGACACAAATCTACAATGGACATAGTGTAAAATGGTCCAATTCAAGTAAGTTATTCATTTGGCATCATTCGAAGTGATAGAAATTAAGTTTTAATGTAAATTATCATACTCGGCCAAAACATGCTTTTCAGCCCCTGAAAAGCACATTTTGGCCATAAAAACTGAATATGTCCCCTGCAACCAAACGAACTGTCAGAGACACAAATCTACAATGGACATAGTGTAAAATGGTCCAATTCAAGTAAGTTATTCATTTGGCATCATTCGAAGTGATAGAAATTAAGTTTTAATGAAAATTATCATACTCTGCCAAAACATGCTTTTCAGCCTCTGAAAAGCACATTTTGGCCATAAAAACTGAAAATGTCCCCTGCAACCAAACGAACTGTCGGAGACACAAATCTACAATGGACA
Source organism: Stigmatopora argus (assembly GCF_051989625.1). Taxonomy (NCBI): domain Eukaryota; kingdom Metazoa; phylum Chordata; class Actinopteri; order Syngnathiformes; family Syngnathidae; genus Stigmatopora; species Stigmatopora argus. The sequence continues at coordinate 18,729,114 of NC_135396.1, read as the reverse complement.
TAGTGTAAAATGGTCCAATTCAAGTAAGTTATTCATTTGGCATCATTCGAAGTGATAGAAATCAAGTTTTAATGAAAATTATCATACTCGGCCAAAACATGCTTTTCAGCCTCTGAAAAGCACATTTCGGCCATAAAAACTGAATATGTCCCCTGCAACCAAACGAACTGTCAGAGACACAAATCTACAATGGACATAGTGTAAAATGGTCCAATTCAAGTAAGTTATTCATTTGGCATCATTCGAAGTGATAGAAATTAAGTTTTAATGAAAATTATCATACTCTGCCAAAACATGCTTTTCAGCCTCTGAAAAGCACATTTTGGCCATAAAAACTGAAAATGTCCCCTGCAACCAAACGAACTGTCGGAGACACAAATCTACAATGGACATAGTGTAAAATGGTCCAATTCAAGTAAGTTATTCATTTGGCATCATTCGAAGTGATAGAAATCAAGTTTTAATGAAAATTATCATACTCGGCCAAAACATGCTTTTCAGCCTCTGAAAAGCACATTTCGGCCTTAAAAACTGAATATGTCCCCTGCAACCAAACGAACTGTCAGAGACACAAATCTACAATGGACATAGTGTAAAATGGTCCAATTCAAGTAAGTCATTCATTTGGCATCATTTGAAGTGATAGAAATTAAGTTTTAATGAAAATTATCATACTCTGCCAAAACATGCTTTTCAGCCTCTGAAAAGCACATTTTGGCCATAAAAACTGAAAATGTCCCCTGCAACCAAACGAACTGTCGGAGACACAAATCTACAATGGACATAGTGTAAAATGGTCCAATTCAAGTAAGTTATTCATTTGGCATCATTCGAAGTGATAGAAATTAAGTTTTAATGAAAATCATCATACTCGGCCAAAACATGCTTTTCAGCCCCTGAAAAGCACATTTTGGCCATAAAAACTGAAAATGTCCCCTGCAACCAAACGAACTGTTGGAGACACAAATCTACAATTGACATAGTGTAAAATGGTCCAATTCAAGTAAGTTATTCATTTGGCATCATTCGAAGTGATAGAAATCAAGTTTTAATGAAAATTATCATACTCGGCCAAAACATGCTTTTCAGCCCCTGAAAAGCACATTTTGGCCATAAAAACTGAATATGTCCCCTGCAACCAAACGAACTGTCAGAGACACAAATCTACAATGGACATAGTGTAAAATGGTCAAATTCAAGTAAGTTATTCATTTGGCATCATTCGAATGGAGAGAAATCAAGTTTTAATGAAAATTATCATATTCTGCCAAAACGTCATTTTCAGCCCCTGAAAAGCACATTTTGGCCATAAAAACTGAAAATGTCCCCTGCAACCAAACGAACTGTCGGAGACACAATTCTACAATGGACATAGTGTAAAATGGTCCAAATCAAGTAAGTTATTCATTTGGCATCAATCGAAGTGATAGAAATCAAGTTGTAATGAAAATTATCAAACTCGGCCAAAACATGCTTTTCAGCCCCTGAAAAGCACATTTTGGCCATAAAAACTGAATATTTCCCCTGCAACCAAACGAACTGTCAGAGACACAAATCTACAATGGACATAGTGTAAAATGGTCCAATTCAAGTAAGTTATTCATTTGGCATCATTCGAAGTGATAGAAATCAAGTTTTAATGAAAATTATCATACTCGGCCAAAACATGCTTTTCAGCCTCTGAAAAGCACATTTTGGCCATAAAAACTGAATATGTCCCCTGCAACCAAACGAACTGTCAGAGACACAATTCTACAATGGACATAGTGTAAAATGGTCCAAATCAAGTAAGTTATTCATTTGGCATCAATCGAAGTGATAGAAATCAAGTTTTAATGAAAATTATCAAACTCGGCCAAAACATGCTTTTCAGCCCCTGAAAAGCACATTTTGGCCATAAAAACTGAATATTTCCCCTGCAACCAAACGAACTGTCAGAGACACAAATCTACAATGGACATAGTGTAAAATGGTCCAATTCAAGTAAGTTATTCATTTGGCATCATTCGAAGTGATAGAAATCAAGTTTTAATGAAAATTATCATACTCGGCCAAAACATGCTTTTCAGCCTCTGAAAAGCACATTTTGGCCATAAAAACTGAATATGTCCCCTGCAACCAAACGAACTGTCAGAGACACAAATCTACAATGGACATAGTGTAAAATGGTCCAATTCAAGTAAGTTATTCATTTGGCATCATTCGAAGTGATAGAAATCAAGTTTTAATGAAAATTATCATACTCGGCCAAAACATGCTTTTCAGCCTCTGAAAAGAACATTTTGGCCATAAAAACTGAAAATGTCCCCTGCAACCAAACGAACTGTCGGAGACACAAGTCTACAATGGACATAGTGTAAAATGGTCCAATTCAAGTAAGTTATTCATTTGGCATCATTCGAAGTGATAGAAATTAAGTTTTAATGAAAATCATCATACTCGGCCAAAACATGCTTTTCAGCCTCTGAAAAGCACATTTTGGCCATAAAAACTGAAAATGTCCCCTGCAACCAAACGAACTGTCGGAGACACAAATCTACAATGGACATAGTGTAAAATGGTCCAATTCAAGTAAGTTATTCATTTGGCATCATTCGAAGTGATAGAAATCAAGTTTTAATGAAAATTACCATACTCGGCCAAAACATGCTTTTCAGCCTCTGAAAAGCACATTTTGGCCATAAAAACTGAAAATGTCCCCTGCAACCAAACGAACTGTCGGAGACACAAATCTACAATGGACATAGTGTAAAATGGTCCAATTCAAGTAAGTTATTCATTTGGCATCATTCGAAGTGATAGAAATCAAGTTTTAATGAAAATTACCATACTCGGCCAAAACATGCTTTTCAGCCCCTGAAAAGCACATTTTGGCCATAAAAACTGAATATTTCCCCTGCAACCAAACGAACTGTCAGAGACACAAATCTACAATGGACATAGTGTAAAATGGTCCAATTCAAGTAAGTTATTCATTTGGCATCATTCGAAGTGATAGAAATCAAGTTTTAATGAAAATTATCATACTCGGCCAAAACATGCTTTTCAGCCTCTGAAAAGCACATTTTGGCCATAAAAACTGAATATGTCCCCTGCAACCAAACGAACTGTCGGAGACACAAGTCTACAATGGACATAGTGTAAAATGGTCCAATTCAAGTAAGTTATTCATTTGGCATCATTCGAAGTGATAGAAATCAAGTTTTAATGAAAATTACCATACTCGGCCAAAACATGCTTTTCAGCCCCTGAAAAGCACATTTTGGCCATAAAAACTGAATATGTCCCCTGCAACCAAATGAACTGTCAGAGACACAAATCTACAATGGACATAGTGTAAAATGGTCCAATTCAAGTAAGTTATTCATTTGGCATCATTCGAAGTGATAGAAATTAAGTTTTAATGAAAATTTTCATACTCTGCCAAAACATGCTTTTCAGCCTCTGAAAAGCACATTTTGGCCATAAAAACTGAATATGTCCCCTGCAACCAAACGAACTGTCAGAGACACAAATCTACAACGGACATAGTGTAAAATGGTCCAATTCAAGTAAGTTATTCATTTGGCATCATTCGAATGGATAGAAATCAAGTTTTAATGAAAATTATCATATTCTGCCAAAACGTGCTTTTCAGCCTCTGAAAAGCCCATTTTGGCCATAAAAACTGAAAATGTCCCCTGCAACCAAACGAACTGTCGGAGACACAAATCTACAATTGACATAGTGTAAAATGGTCCAATTCAAGTAAGTTATTCATTTGGCATCATTCGAAGTGATAGAAATCAAGTTTTAATGAAAATTATCATACTCGGCCAAAACATGCTTTTCAGCCCCTGAAAAGCACATTTTGGCCATAAAAACTGAATATGTCCCCTGCAACCAAACGAACTGTCAGAGACACAAATCTACAACGGACATAGTGTAAAATGGTCCAATTCAAGTAAGTTATTCATTTGGCATCATTCGAATGGATAGAAATCAAGTTTTAATGAAAATTATCATATTCTGCCAAAACGTGCTTTTCAGCCCCTGAAAAGCACATTTTGGCCATAAAAACTGAATATGTCCCCTGCAACCAAACGAACTGTCAGAGACACAAATCTACAATGGACATAGTGTAAAATGGTCCAATTCAAGTAAGTTATTCATTTGGCATCATTCGAAGTGATAGAAATTAAGTTTTAATGAAAATTTTCATACTCTGCCAAAACATGCTTTTCAGCCTCTGAAAAGCACATTTTGGCCATAAAAACTGAAAATGTCCCCTGCAACCAAACGAACTGTCGGAGACACAAATCTACAATGGACATAGTGTAAAATGGTCCAATTCAAGTAAGTTATTCATTTGGCATCATTCGAAGTGATAGAAATCAAGTTTTAATGAAAATTATCATACTCGGCCAAAACGTGCTTTTCAGCCCCTGAAAAGCACATTTTGGCCATAAAAATGAATATGTCCCCTGCAACCAAATGAACTGTCAGAGACACAAATCTCCAATGGACATAGGGTAAAATGGTCCAATTCAAGTAAGTTATTCATTTGGCATCATTCGAAGTGATAGAAATCAAGTTTTAATGAAAATTATCATACTCGGCCAAAACATGCTTTTCAGCCTCTGAAAAGCACATTTTGGCCATAAAAACTGAAAATGTCCCCTGCAACCAAACGAACTGTCGGAGACACAAATCTACAATGGACATAGTGTAAAATGGTCCAATTCAAGTAAGTTATTCATTTGGCATCATTCGAAGTGATAGAAATCAAGTTTTAATGAAAATTACCATACTCGGCCAAAACATGCTTTTCAGCCCCTGAAAAGCACATTTTGGCCATAAAAACTGAATATGTCCCCTGCAACCAAATGAACTGTCAGAGACACAAATCTACAATGGACATAGTGTAAAATGGTCCAATTCAAGTAAGTTATTCATTTGGCATCATTCGAAGTGATAGAAATCAAGTTTTAATGAAAATTATCATACTCGGCCAAAACATGCTTTTCAGCCTCTGAAAAGCACATTTTGGCCATAAAAACTGAAACTGTCCCCTGCAACCAAACGAACTGTCGGAGACACAAATCTACAATGGACATAGTGTAAAATGGTCCAATTCAAGTAAGTTATTCATTTGGCATCAATCGAAGTGATAGAAATCAAGTTTTAATGAAAATTATCAAACTCGGCCAAAACATGCTTTTCAGCCCCTGAAAAGCACATTTTGGCCATAAAAACTGAAAATGTCCCCTGCAACCAAACGAACTGTCGGAGACACAAATCTACAATTGACATAGTGTAAAATGGTCCAATTCAAGTAAGTTATTCATTTGGCATCATTCGAAGTGATAGAAATCAAGTTTTAATGAAAATTATCATACTCGGCCAAAACATGCTTTTCAGCCCCTGAAAAGCACATTTTGGCCATAAAAACTGAATATGTCCCCTGCAACCAAACGAACTGTCAGAGACACAAATCTACAACGGACATAGTGTAAAATGGTCCAATTCAAGTAAGTTATTCATTTGGCATCATTCGAAGTGATAGAAATTAAGTTTTAATGAAAATTATCATACTCTGCCAAAACATGCTTTTCAGCCTCTGAAAAGCACATTTTGGCCATAAAAACTGAAAATGTCCCCTGCAACCAAACGAACTGTCGGAGACACAAATCTACAATGGACATAGTGTAAAATGGTCCAATTCAAGTAAGTTATTCATTTGGCATCATTCGAAGTGATAGAAATTAAGTTTTAATGAAAATCATCATACTTGGCCAAAACATGCTTTTCAGCCCCTGAAAAGCACATTTTGGCCATAAAAACTGAATATGTCCCCTGCAACCAAACAAACTGTCGGAGACACAAATCTACAATTGACATAGTGTAAAATGGTCCAATTCAAGTAAGTTATTCATTTGGCATCATTCGAAGTGATAGAAATCAAGTTTTAATGAAAATTATCATACTCGGCCAAAACATGCTTTTCAGCCCCTGAAAAGCACATTTTGGCCATAAAAACTGAATATGTCCCCTGCAACCAAACGAACTGTCAGAGACACAAATCTACAACGGACATAGTGTAAAATGGTCCAATTCAAGTAAGTTATTCATTTGGCATCATTCGAATGGATAGAAATCAAGTTTTAATGAAAATTATCATATTCTGCCAAAACGTGCTTTTCAGCCCCTGAAAAGCACATTTTGGCCATAAAAACTGAATATGTCCCCTGCAACCAAATGAACTGTCAGAGACACAAATCTACAATGGACATAGTGTAAAATGGTCCAATTCAAGTAAGTTATTCATTTGGCATCATTCGAAGTGATAGAAATCAAGTTTTAATGAAAATTATCATACTCGGCCAAAACATGCTTTTCAGCCTCTGAAAAGCACATTTCGGCCATAAAAACTGAATATGTCCCCTGCAACCAAACGAACTGTCAGAGACACAAATCTACAATGGACATAGTGTAAAATGGTCCAATTCAAGTAAGTTATTCATTTGGCATCATTCGAAGTGATAGAAATCAAGTTTTAATGAAAATTATCATACTCGGCCAAAACATGCTTTTCAGCCCCTGATAAGCACATTTTGGCCATAAAAACTGAATATGTCCCCTGCAACCAAACGAACTGTCAGAGACACAAATCTACAATGGACATAGTGTAAAATGGTCCAATTCAAGTAAGTTATTCATTTGGCATCATTCGAAGTGATAGAAATTAAGTTTTAATGTAAATTATCATACTCGGCCAAAACATGCTTTTCAGCCCCTGAAAAGCACATTTTGGCCTTAAAAACTGAATATGTCCCCTGCAACCAAACGAACTGTCAGAGACACAAATCTACAATGGACATAGTGTAAAATGGTCCAATTCAAGTAAGTTATTCATTTGGCATCATTCGAATGGATAGAAATCAAGTTTTAATGAAAATTATCATATTCTGCCAAAACGTGCTTTTCAGCCCCTGAAAAGCACATTTTGGCCATAAAAACTGAATATGTCCCCTGCAACCAAATGAACTGTCAGAGACACAAATCTACAATGGACATAGTGTAAAATGGTCCAATTCAAGTAAGTTATTCATTTGGCATCATTCGAATGGATAGAAATCAAGTTTTAATGAAAATTATCATACTCGGCCAAAACATGCTTTTCAGCCTCTGAAAAGCACATTTTGGCCATAAAAACTGAAAATGTCCCCTGCAACCAAACGAACTGTCGGAGACACAAATCTACAATGGACATAGTGTAAAATGGTCCAATTCAAGTAAGTTATTCATTTGGCATCATTCGAAGTGATAGAAATTAAGTTTTAATGTAAATTATCATACTCGGCCAAAACATGCTTTTCAGCCCCTGAAAAGCACATTTTGGCCATAAAAACTGAATATGTCCCCTGCAACCAAACGAACTGTCAGAGACACAAATCTACAATGGACATAGTGTAAAATGGTCCAATTCAAGTAAGTTATTCATTTGGCATCATTCGAAGTGATAGAAATTAAGTTTTAATGAAAATTATCATACTCTGCCAAAACATGCTTTTCAGCCTCTGAAAAGCACATTTTGGCCATAAAAACTGAAAATGTCCCCTGCAACCAAACGAACTGTCGGAGACACAAATCTACAATGGACATAGTGTAAAATGGTCCAATTCAAGTAAGTTATTCATTTGGCATCATTCGAAGTGATAGAAATCAAGTTTTAATGAAAATTATCATACTCGGCCAAAACATGCTTTTCAGCCTCTGAAAAGCACATTTCGGCCATAAAAACTGAATATGTCCCCTGCAACCAAACGAACTGTCAGAGACACAAATCTACAATGGACATAGTATAAAATGGTCCAATTCAAGTAAGTTATTCATTTGGCATCATTCGAAGTGATAGAAATTAAGTTTTAATGAAAATTATCATACTCTGCCAAAACATGCTTTTCAGCCTCTGAAAAGCACATTTTGGCCATAAAAACTGAAAATGTCCCCTGCAACCAAACGAACTGTCGGAGACACAAATCTACAATGGACATAGTGTAAAATGGTCCAATTCAAGTAAGTTATTCATTTGGCATCATTCGAAGTGATAGAAATCAAGTTTTAATGAAAATTATCATACTCGGCCAAAACATGCTTTTCAGCCTCTGAAAAGCACATTTCGGCCTTAAAAACTGAATATGTCCCCTGCAACCAAACGAACTGTCAGAGACACAAATCTACAATGGACATAGTGTAAAATGGTCCAATTCAAGTAAGTCATTCATTTGGCATCATTTGAAGTGATAGAAATTAAGTTTTAATGAAAATTATCATACTCTGCCAAAACATGCTTTTCAGCCTCTGAAAAGCACATTTTGGCCATAAAAACTGAAAATGTCCCCTGCAACCAAACGAACTGTCGGAGACACAAATCTACAATGGACATAGTGTAAAATGGTCCAATTCAAGTAAGTTATTCATTTGGCATCATTCGAAGTGATAGAAATTAAGTTTTAATGAAAATCATCATACTCGGCCAAAACATGCTTTTCAGCCCCTGAAAAGCACATTTTGGCCATAAAAACTGAAAATGTCCCCTGCAACCAAACGAACTGTCGGAGACACAAATCTACAATTGACATAGTGTAAAATGGTCCAATTCAAGTAAGTTATTCATTTGGCATCATTCGAAGTGATAGAAATCAAGTTTTAATGAAAATTATCATACTCGGCCAAAACATGCTTTTCAGCCCCTGAAAAGCACATTTTGGCCATAAAAACTGAATATGTCCCCTGCAACCAAACGAACTGTCAGAGACACAAATCTACAATGGACATAGTGTAAAATGGTCCAATTCAAGTAAGTTATTCATTTGGCATCATTCGAATGGAGAGAAATCAAGTTTTAATGAAAATTATCATATTCTGCCAAAACGTCATTTTCAGCCCCTGAAAAGCACATTTTGGCCATAAAAACTGAATATGTCCCCTGCAACCAAATGAACTGTCAGAGACACAAATCTACAATGGACATAGTGTAAAATGGTCCAATTCAAGTAAGTTATTCATTTGGCATCATTCGAATGGATAGAAATCAAGTTTTAATGAAAATTATCATACTCGGCCAAAACATGCTTTTCAGCCTCTGAAAAGCACATTTTGGCCATAAAAACTGAAAATGTCCCCTGCAACCAAACGAACTGTCGGAGACACAAATCTACAATGGACATAGTGTAAAATGGTCCAATTCAAGTAAGTTATTCATTTGGCATCGTTCGAAGTGATAGAAATCAAGTTTTAATGAAAATTACCATACTCGGCCAAAACATGCTTTTCAGCCCCTGAAAAGCACATTTTGGCCTTAAAAACTGAATATGTCCCCTGCAACCAAACGAACTGTCAGAGACACAAATCTACAATGGACATAGTGTAAAATGGTCCAATTCAAGTAAGTTATTCATTTGGCATCATTCGAAGTGATAGAAATCAAGTTTTAATGAAAATTATCATACTCGGCCAAAACATGCTTTTCAGCCTCTGAAAAGCACATTTTGGCCATAAAAACTGAATATGTCCCCTGCAACCAAACGAACTGTCAGAGACACAAATCTACAATGGACATAGTGTAAAATGGTCCAATTCAAGTAAGTTATTCATTTGGCATCATTCGAAGTGATAGAAATCAAGTTTTAATGAAAATTATCATACTCGGCCAAAACATGCTTTTCAGCCTCTGAAAAGAACATTTTGGCCATAAAAACTGAAAATGTCCCCTGCAACCAAACGAACTGTCGGAGACACAAGTCTACAATGGACATAGTGTAAAATGGTCCAATTCAAGTAAGTTATTCATTTGGCATCATTCGAAGTGATAGAAATTAAGTTTTAATGAAAATCATCATACTCGGCCAAAACATGCTTTTCAGCCCCTGAAAAGCACATTTTGGCCATAAAAACTGAAAATGTCCCCTGCAACCAAACGAACTGTCAGAGACACAAATCTACAACGGACATAGTGTAAAATGGTCCAATTCAAGTAAGTTATTCATTTGGCATCATTCGAAGTGATAGAAATTAAGTTTTAATGAAAATTATCATACTCTGCCAAAACATGCTTTTCAGCCTCTGAAAAGCACATTTTGGCGATAAAAACTGAAAATGTCCCCTGCAACCAAACGAACTGTCGGAGACACAAATCTACAATGGACATAGTGTAAAATGGTCCAATTCAAGTAAGTTATTCATTTGGCATCATTCGAAGTGATAGAAATTAAGTTTTAATGAAAATCATCATACTTGGCCAAAACATGCTTTTCAGCCCCTGAAAAGCACATTTTGGCCATAAAAACTGAATATGTCCCCTGCAACCAAACAAACTGTCGGAGACACAAATCTACAATTGACATAGTGTAAAATGGTCCAATTCAAGTAAGTTATTCATTTGGCATCATTCGAAGTGATAGAAATCAAGTTTTAATGAAAATTATCATACTCGGCCAAAACATGCTTTTCAGCCCCTGAAAAGCACATTTTGGCCATAAAAACTGAATATGTCCCCTGCAACCAAACGAACTGTCAGAGACACAAATCTACAACGGACATAGTGTAAAATGGTCCAATTCAAGTAAGTTATTCATTTGGCATCATTCGAATGGATAGAAATCAAGTTTTAATGAAAATTATCATATTCTGCCAAAACGTGCTTTTCAGCCCCTGAAAAGCACATTTTGGCCATAAAAACTGAATATGTCCCCTGCAACCAAATGAACTGTCAGAGACACAAATCTACAATGGACATAGTGTAAAATGGTCCAATTCAAGTAAGTTATTCATTTGGCATCATTCGAAGTGATAGAAATCAAGTTTTAATGAAAATTATCATACTCGGCCAAAACATGCTTTTCAGCCTCTGAAAAGCACATTTCGGCCATAAAAACTGAATATGTCCCCTGCAACCAAACGAACTGTCAGAGACACAAATCTACAATGGACATAGTGTAAAATGGTCCAATTCAAGTAAGTTATTCATTTGGCATCATTCGAAGTGATAGAAATCAAGTTTTAATGAAAATTATCATACTCGGCCAAAACATGCTTTTCAGCCCCTGATAAGCACATTTTGGCCATAAAAACTGAATATGTCCCCTGCAACCAAACGAACTGTCAGAGACACAAATCTACAATGGACATAGTGTAAAATGGTCCAATTCAAGTAAGTTATTCATTTGGCATCATTCGAAGTGATAGAAATTAAGTTTTAATGTAAATTATCATACTCGGCCAAAACATGCTTTTCAGCCCCTGAAAAGCACATTTTGGCCTTAAAAACTGAATATGTCCCCTGCAACCAAACGAACTGTCAGAGACACAAATCTACAATGGACATAGTGTAAAATGGTCCAATTCAAGTAAGTTATTCATTTGGCATCATTCGAATGGATAGAAATCAAGTTTTAATGAAAATTATCATATTCTGCCAAAACGTGCTTTTCAGCCCCTAAAGCACATTTTGGCCATAAAAACTGAATATGTCCCCTGCAACCAAATGAACTGTCAGAGACACAAATCTACAATGGACATAGTGTAAAATGGTCCAATTCAAGTAAGTTATTCATTTGGCATCATTCGAATGGATAGAAATCAAGTTTTAATGAAAATTATCATACTCGGCCAAAACATGCTTTTCAGCCTCTGAAAAGCACATTTTGGCCATAAAAACTGAAAATGTCCCCTGCAACCAAACGAACTGTCGGAGACACAAATCTACAATGGACATAGTGTAAAATGGTCCAATTCAAGTAAGTTATTCATTTGGCATCATTCGAAGTGATAGAAATTAAGTTTTAATGTAAATTATCATACTCGGCCAAAACATGCTTTTCAGCCCCTGAAAAGCACATTTTGGCCATAAAAACTGAATATGTCCCCTGCAACCAAACGAACTGTCAGAGACACAAATCTACAATGGACATAGTGTAAAATGGTCCAATTCAAGTAAGTTATTCATTTGGCATCATTCGAAGTGATAGAAATTAAGTTTTAATGAAAATTATCATACTCTGCCAAAACATGCTTTTCAGCCTCTGAAAAGCACATTTTGGCCATAAAAACTGAAAATGTCCCCTGCAACCAAACGAACTGTCGGAGACACAAATCTACAATGGACATAGTGTAAAATGGTCCAATTCAAGTAAGTTATTCATTTGGCATCATTCGAAGTGATAGAAATCAAGTTTTAATGAAAATTATCATACTCGGCCAAAACATGCTTTTCAGCCTCTGAAAAGCACATTTCGGCCATAAAAACTGAATATGTCCCCTGCAACCAAACGAACTGTCAGAGACACAAATCTACAATGGACATAGTGTAAAATGGTCCAATTCAAGTAAGTTATTCATTTGGCATCATTCGAAGTGATAGAAATTAAGTTTTAATGAAAATTATCATACTCTGCCAAAACATGCTTTTCAGCCTCTGAAAAGCACATTTTGGCCATAAAAACTGAAAATGTCCCCTGCAACCAAACGAACTGTCGGAGACACAAATCTACAATGGACATAGTGTAAAATGGTCCAATTCAAGTAAGTTATTCATTTGGCATCATTCGAAGTGATAGAAATCAAGTTTTAATGAAAATTATCATACTCGGCCAAAACATGCTTTTCAGCCTCTGAAAAGCACATTTCGGCCTTAAAAACTGAATATGTCCCCTGCAACCAAACGAACTGTCAGAGACACAAATCTACAATGGACATAGTGTAAAATGGTCCAATTCAAGTAAGTCATTCATTTGGCATCATTTGAAGTGATAGAAATTAAGTTTTAATGAAAATTATCATACTCTGCCAAAACATGCTTTTCAGCCTCTGAAAAGCACATTTTGGCCATAAAAACTGAAAATGTCCCCTGCAACCAAACGAACTGTCGGAGACACAAATCTACAATGGACATAGTGTAAAATGGTCCAATTCAAGTAAGTTATTCATTTGGCATCATTCGAAGTGATAGAAATTAAGTTTTAATGAAAATCATCATACTCGGCCAAAACATGCTTTTCAGCCCCTGAAAAGCACATTTTGGCCATAAAAACTGAAAATGTCCCCTGCAACCAAACGAACTGTTGGAGACACAAATCTACAATTGACATAGTGTAAAATGGTCCAATTCAAGTAAGTTATTCATTTGGCATCATTCGAAGTGATAGAAATCAAGTTTTAATGAAAATTATCATACTCGGCCAAAACATGCTTTTCAGCCCCTGAAAAGCACATTTTGGCCATAAAAACTGAATATGTCCCCTGCAACCAAACGAACTGTCAGAGACACAAATCTACAATGGACATAGTGTAAAATGGTCAAATTCAAGTAAGTTATTCATTTGGCATCATTCGAATGGAGAGAAATCAAGTTTTAATGAAAATTATCATATTCTGCCAAAACGTCATTTTCAGCCCCTGAAAAGCACATTTTGGCCATAAAAACTGAATATGTCCCCTGCAACCAAATGAACTGTCAGAGACACAAATCTACAATGGACATAGTGTAAAATGGTCCAATTCAAGTAAGTTATTCATTTGGCATCATTCGAATGGATAGAAATCAAGTTTTAATGAAAATTATCATACTCGGCCAAAACATGCTTTTCAGCCTCTGAAAAGCACATTTTGGCCATAAAAACTGAAAATGTCCCCTGCAACCAAACGAACTGTCGGAGACACAAATCTACAATGGACATAGTGTAAAATGGTCCAATTCAAGTAAGTTATTCATTTGGCATCGTTCGAAGTGATAGAAATCAAGTTTTAATGAAAATTACCATACTCGGCCAAAACATGCTTTTCAGCCCCTGAAAAGCACATTTTGGCCTTAAAAACTGAATATGTCCCCTGCAACCAAACGAACTGTCAGAGACACAAATCTACAATGGACATAGTGTAAAATGGTCCAATTCAAGTAAGTTATTCATTTGGCATCATTCGAAGTGATAGAAATCAAGTTTTAATGAAAATTACCATACTCGGCCAAAACATGCTTTTCAGCCTCTGAAAAGCACATTTTGGCCATAAAAAGTGAAAATGTCCCCTGCAACCAAACGAACTGTCGGAGACACAAATCTACAATGGACATAGTGTAAAATGGTCCAATTCAAGTAAGTTATTCATTTGGCATCAATCGAAGTGATAGAAATCAAGTTTTAATGAAAATTATCAAACTCGGCCAAAACATGCTTTTCAGCCCCTGAAAAGCACATTTTGGCCATAAAAACTGAAAATGTCCCCTGCAACCAAACGAACTGTCGGAGACACAAATCTACAATGGACATAGTGTAAAATGGTCCAATTCATGTAAGTTATTCATTTGGCATCATTCGAAGTGATAGAAATCAAGTTTTAATGAAAATTATCATACTCGGCCAAAACATGCTTTTCAGCCCCTGATAAGCACATTTTGGCCATAAAAACTGAATATGTCCCCTGCAACCAAACGAACTGTCAGAGACACAAATCTACAATGGACATAGTGTAAAATGGTCCATTTCAAGTAAGTTATTCATTTGGCATCATTCGAAGTGATAGAAATCAAGTTTTAATGAAAATTATCATACTCGGCCAAAACATGCTTTTCAGCCCCTGATAAGCACATTTTGGCCATAAAAACTGAATATGTCCCCTGCAACCAAACGAACTGTCAGAGACACAAATCTACAATGGACATAGTGTAAAATGGTCCAATTCAAGTAAGTTATTCATTTGGCATCATTCGAAGTGATAGAAATTAAGTTTTAATGTAAATTATCATACTCGGGCAAAACATGCTTTTCAGCCCCTGAAAAGCACATTTTGGCCTTAAAAACTGAATATGTCCCCTGCAACCAAACGAACTGTCAGAGACACAAATCTACAATGGACATAGTGTAAAATGGTCCAATTCAAGTAAGTCATTCATTTGGCATCATTTGAAGTGATAGAAATTAAGTTTTAATGAAAATTATCATACTCTGCCAAAACATGCTTTTCAGCCTCTGAAAAGCACATTTTGGCCATAAAAACTGAAAATGTCCCCTGCAACCAAACGAACTGTCGGAGACACAAATCTACAATGGACATAGTGTAAAATGGTCCAATTCAAGTAAGTTATTCATTTGGCATCAATCGAAGTGATAGAAATCAAGTTTTAATGAAAATTATCAAACTCGGCCAAAACATGCTTTTCAGCCCCTGAAAAGCACATTTTGGCCATAAAAACTGAATATGTCCCCTGCAACCAAACGAACTGTCAGAGACACAAATCTACAATGGACATAGTGTAAAATGGTCCAATTCAAGTAAGTTATTCATTTGGCATCATTCGAAGTGATAGAAATTAAGTTTTAATGAAAATTATCATACTCTGCCAAAACATGCTTTTCAGCCTCTGAAAAGCACATTTTGGCCATAAAAACTGAAAATGTCCCCTGCAACCAAACGAACTGTCAGAGACACAAATCTACAATAGACATAGTGTAAAATGGTCCAATTCAAGTAAGTTATTCATTTGGCATCATTCGAAGTGATAGAAATCAAGTTTTAATGAAAATTATCATACTCGGCCAAAACATGCTTTTCAGCCCCTGATAAGCACATTTTGGCCATAAAAACTAAATATGTCCCCTGCAACCAAACGAACTGTCAGAGACACAAATCTACAATGGACATCGTGTAAAATGGTCCAATTCAAGTAAGTTATTCATTTGGCATCATTCGAAGTGATAGAAATCAAGTTTTAATGAAAATTATCATACTCGGCCAAAACATGCTTTTCAGCCTCTGAAAAGCACATTTTGGCCATAAAAACTGAATATGTCCCCTGCAACCAAACGAACTGTCAGAGACACAAATCTACAACGGACATAGTGTAAAATGGTCCAATTCAAGTAAGTTATTCATTTGGCATCATTCGAATGGATATAAATCAAGTTTTAATGAAAATTATCATATTCTGCCAAAACGTGCTTTTCAGCCCCTGAAAAGCACATTTTGGCCATAAAAACTGAATATGTCCCCTGCAACCAAACGAACTGTCAGAGACACAAATCTACAATGGACATAGTGTAAAATGGTCCAATTCAAGCAAATTATTCATTTGGCATCATTCGAAGTGATAGAAATCAAGTTTTAATGAAAATTATCATACTCGGCCAAAACATGCTTTTCAGCCCCTGAAAAGCACATTTTGGCCATAAAAACTGAATATGTCCCCTGCAACCAAACGAACTGTCAGAGACACAAATCTACAATGGACATAGTGTAAAATGGTCCAATTCAAGTAAGTCATTCATTTGGCATCATTTGAAGTGATAGAAATTAAGTTTTAATGAAAATTATCATACTCTGCCAAAACATGCTTTTCAGCCTCTGAAACGCACATTTTGGCCATAAAAACTGAAAATGTCCCCTGCAACCAAACGAACTGTCGGAGACACAAATCTACAATGGACATAGTGTAAAATGGTCCAATTCAAGTAAGTTATTCATTTGGCATCATTCGAAGTGATAGAAATCAAGTTTTAATGAAAATTATCATACTCGGCCAAAACATGCTTTTCAGCCTCTGAAAAGCACATTTTGGCCATAAAAACTGAATATGTCCCCTGCAACCAAATGAACTGTCAGAGACACAAATCTACAATGGACATAGTGTAAAATGGTCCAATTCAAGTAAGTTATTCATTTGGCATCATTCGAAGTGATAGAAATCAAGTTTTAATGAAAATTATCATACTCGGCCAAAACATGCTTTTCAGCCCCTGATAAGCACATTTTGGCCATAAAAACTGAATATGTCCCCTGCAACCAAACGAACTGTCAGAGACACAAATCTACAATGGACATCGTGTAAAATGGTCCAATTCAAGTAAGTTATTCATTTGGCATCATTCGAAGTGATAGAAATCAAGTTTTAATGAAAATTATCATACTCGGCCAAAACATGCTTTTCAGCCTCTGAAAAGCACATTTTGGCCATAAAAACTGAATATGTCCCCTGCAACCAAACGAACTGTCAGAGACACAAATCTACAACGGACATAGTGTAAAATGGTCCAATTCAAGTAAGTTATTCATTTGGCATCATTCGAATGGATAGAAATCAAGTTTTAATGAAAATTATCATATTCTGCCAAAACGTGCTTTTCAGCCCCTGAAAAGCACATTTTGGCCATAAAAACTGAATATGTCCCCTGCAACCAAATGAACTGTCAGAGACACAAATCTACAATGGACAGTGTAAAATGGTCCAATTCAAGTAAGTTATTCATTTGGCATCATTCGAAGTGATAGAAATCAAGTTTTAATGAAAATTATCATACTCTGCCAAAACATGCTTTTCAGCCTCTGAAAAGCACATTTTGGCCATAAAAACTGAAAATGTCCCCTGCAACCAAACGAACTGTCGGAGACACAAATCTACAATGGACATAGTGTAAAAAGGTCCAATTCAAGTAAGTTATTCATTTGGCATCATTCGAAGTGATAGAAATCAAGTTTTAATGAAAATTATCATACTCGGCCAAAACATGCTTTTCAGCCTCTGAAAAGCACATTTTGGCCATAAAAACTGAATATGTCCCCTGCAACCAAACGAACTGTCAGAGACACAAATCTACAATGGACATAGTGTAAAATAGTCCAATTCAAGTAAGTTATTCATTTGGCATCATTCGAAGTGATAGAAATCAAGTTTTAATGAAAATTATCATACTCGGCCAAAACATGCTTTTCAGCCCCTGATAAGCACATTTTGGCCATAAAAACTGAATATGTCCCCTGCAACCAAACGAACTGTCAGAGACACAAATCTACAATGGACATAGTGTAAAATGGTCCAATTCAAGTAAGTTATTCATTTGGCATCATTCGAAGTGATAGAAATCAAGTTTTAATGAAAATTATCATACTCGGCCAAAACATGCTTTTCAGCCCCTGAAAAGCACATTTTGGCCATAAAAACTGAATATGTCCCCTGCAACCAAACGAACTGTCAGAGACACAAATCTACAATGGACATAGTGTAAAATGGTCCAATTCAAGTAAGTTATTCATTTGGCATCATTCGAAGTGATAGAAATCAAGTTTTAATGAAAATTATCATACTCGGCCAAAACATGCTTTTCAGCCCCTGATAAGCACATTTTGGCCATAAAAACTGAATATGTCCCCTGCAACCAAACGAACTGTCAGAGACACAAATCTACAATGGTCATAGTGTAAAATGGTCCAATTCAAGTAAGTTATTCATTTGGCATCATTCGAAGTGATAGAAATCAAGTTTTAATGAAAATTATCATACTCGGCCAAAACATGCTTTTCAGCCCCTGAAAAGCACATTTTGGCCATAAAAACTGAATATGTCCCCTGCAACCAAACGAACTGTCAGAGACACAAATCTACAATGGACATAGTGTAAAATGGTCCAATTCAAGTAAGTTATTCATTTGGCATCATTCGAAGTGATAGAAATTAAGTTTTAATGAAAATTATCAAACTCGGCCAAAACATGCTTTTCAGCCCCTGAAAAGCACATTTTGGCCATAAAAACTGAATATGTCCCCTGCAACCAAACGAACTGTCAGAGACACAAATCTACAATGGACATAGTGTAAAATGGTCCAATTCAAGTAAGTTATTCATTTGGCATCATTCGAAGTGATAGTAATTAAGTTTTAATGAAAATTATCATACTCTGCCAAAACATGCTTTTCAGCCTCTGAAAAGCACATTTTGGCCATAAAAACTGAAAATGTCCCCTGCAACCAAACGAACTGTCGGAGACACAAATCTACCATGGACATAGTGTAAAATGGTCCAATTCAAGTAAGTTATTCATTTGGCATCATTCGAAGTGATAGAAATCAAGTTTTAATGAAAATTATCATACTCGGCCAAAACATGCTTTTCAGCCTCTGAAAAGCACATTTTGGCCATAAAAACTGAAAATGTCCCCTGCAACCAAACGAACTGTCGGACACACAAATCTCCAATGGACATAGTGTAAAATGGTCCAATTCAAGTAAGTTATTCATTTGGCATCAATCGAAGTGATAGAAATCAAGTTTTAATGAAAATTATCAAACTCGGCCAAAACATGCTTTTCAGCCCCTGAAAAGCACATTTTGGCCATAAAAACTGAAAATGTCCCCTGCAACCAAACGAACTGTCAGATACACAAATCTACAATGGACATAGTGTAAAATGGTCCAATTCAAGTAAGTTATTCATTTGGCATCATTCGAATGGATAGAAATCAAGTTTTAATGAAAATTATCATACTCGGCCAAAACATGCTTTTCAGCCTCTGAAAAGCACATTTTGGCCATAAAAACTGAAAATGTCCCCTGCAACCAAACAAACTGTCGGAGACACAAATCTACAATGGACATAGTGTAAAATGGTCCAATTCAAGTAAGTTATTCATTTGGCATCATTCGAATGGATAGAAATCAAGTTTTAATGAAAATTATCATACTCGGCCAAAACATGCTTTTCAGCCTCTGAAAAGCACATTTTGGCCATAAAAACTGAAAATGTCCCCTGCAACCAAACGAACTGTCGGAGACACAAATCTACAATGGACATAGTGTAAAATGGTCCAATTCAAGTAAGTTATTCATTTGGCATCGTTCGAAGTGATAGAAATCAAGTTTTAATGAAAATTACCATACTCGGCCAAAACATGCTTTTCAGCCTCTGAAAAGCACATTTTGGCCATAAAAACTGAAAATGTCCCCTGCAACCAAACGAACTGTCGGAGACACAAATCTACAATGGACATAGTGTAAAATGGTCCAATTCAAGTAAGTTATTCATTTGGCATCAATCAAAGTGATAGAAATCAAGTTTTAATGAAAATTATCAAACTCGGCCAAAACATGCTTTTCAGCCCCTGAAAAGCACATTTTGGCCATAAAAACTGAATATGTCCCCTGCAACCAAACGAACTGTCAGAGACACAAATCTACAATGGACATCGTGTAAAATGGTCCAATTCAAGTAAGTTATTCATTTGGCATCATTCGAAGTGATAGAAATTAAGTTTTAATGAAAATTATCATACTCTGCCAAAACATGCTTTTCAGCCTCTGAAAAGCACATTTTGGCCATAAAAACTGAAAATGTCCCCTGCAACCAAACGAACTGTCGGAGACACAAATCTACAATGGACATAGTGTAAAATGGTCCAATTCAAGTAAGTTATTCATTTGGCATCATTCGAATGGATAGAAATCAAGTTTTAATGAAAATTATCATACTCGGCCAAAACATGCTTTTCAGCCTCTGAAAAGCACATTTTGGCCATAAAAACTGAAAATGTCCCCTGCAACCAAACGAACTGTCGGAGACACAAATCTACAATGGACATAGTGTAAAATGGTCCAATTCAAGTAAGTTATTCATTTGGCATCGTTCGAAGTGATAGAAATCAAGTTTTAATGAAAATTACCATACTCGGCCAAAACATGCTTTTTAGCCCCTGAAAAGCACATTTTGGCCTTAAAAACTGAATATGTCCCCTGCAACCAAACGAACTGTCAGAGACACAAATCTACAATGGACATCGTGTAAAATGGTCCAATTCAAGTAAGTTATTCATTTGGCATCATTCGAAGTGATAGAAATTAAGTTTTAATGAAAATTATCATACTCTGCCAAAACATGCTTTTCAGCCTCTGAAAAGCACATTTTGGCCATAAAAACTGAAAATGTCCCCTGCAACCAAACGAACTGTCGGAGACACAAATCTACAATGGACATAGTGTAAAATGGTCCAATTCAAGTAAGTTATTCATTTGGCATCATTCGAAGTGATAGAAATCAAGTTTTAATGAAAATTATCATACTCGGCCAAAACATGCTTTTCAGCCTCTGAAAAGCACATTTTGGCCATAAAAACTGAAAATGTCCCCTGCAACCAAACGAACTGTCGGAGACACAAATCTACAATGGACATAGTGTAAAATGGTCCAATTCAAGTAAGTTATTCATTTGGCATCAATCGAAGTGATAGAAATTAAGTTTTAATGAAAATTATCATACTCTGCCAAAACATGCTTTTCAGCCTCTGAAAAGCACATTTTGGCCATAAAAACTGAAAATGTCCCCTGCAACCAAACGAACTGTCGGAGACACAAATCTACAATGGACATAGTGTAAAATGGTCCAATTCAAGTAAGTTATTCAT
Organism: Stigmatopora argus; assembly: GCF_051989625.1. Lineage (NCBI taxonomy): Eukaryota > Metazoa > Chordata > Actinopteri > Syngnathiformes > Syngnathidae > Stigmatopora > Stigmatopora argus. The sequence goes on along the minus strand of NC_135396.1, from coordinate 18,707,915 downwards.
TTGGCATCATTCGAATGGATAGAAATCAAGTTTTAATGAAAATTATCATACTCGGCCAAAACATGCTTTTCAGCCCCTGAAAAGCACATTTTGGCCTTAAAAACTGAATATGTCCCCTGCAACCAAACGAACTGTCAGAGATACAAATCTACAATGGACATAGTGTAAAATGGTCCAATTCAAGTAAATTATTCATTTGGCATCATTCGAAGTGATAGAAATTAAGTTTAAATGAAAATTATCATACTCGGCCAAAACATGCTTTTCAGCCTCTGAAAAGCACATTTTGGCCATAAAAACTGAAAATGTCCCCTGCAACCAAACGAACTGTCGGAGACACAAATCTACAATGGACATAGTGTAAAATGGTCCAATTCAAGTAAGTTATTCATTTGGCATCAATCAAAGTGATAGAAATCAAGTTTTAATGAAAATTATCAAACTCGGCCAAAACATGCTTTTCAGCCCCTGAAAAGCACATTTTGGCCATAAAAACTGAATATGTCCCCTGCAACCAAACGAACTGTCAGAGACACAAATCTACAATGGACATCGTGTAAAATGGTCCAATTCAAGTAAGTTATTCATTTGGCATCATTCGAAGTGATAGAAATTAAGTTTTAATGAAAATTATCATACTCTGCCAAAACATGCTTTTCAGCCTCTGAAAAGCACATTTTGGCCATAAAAACTGAAAATGTCCCCTGCAACCAAACGAACTGTCGGAGACACAAATCTACAATGGACATAGTGTAAAATGGTCCAATTCAAGTAAATTATTCATTTGGCATCATTCGAAGTGATAGAAATCAAGTTTTAATGAAAATTATCATACTCGGCCAAAACATGCTTTTCAGCCTCTGAAAAGCACATTTTGGCCATAAAAACTGAAAATGTCCCCTGCAACCAAACTGTTGGAATAATGATTCAAACCTTTTGAATCATTATTAGTAATATTTAATTAAAAAAGGAAAAACATCTCTCAACATTTCTGGTTACACTTGCAAGGAAAATGCGCTGTGACGTCGTCTTAGCCCCCAGTGCATTCGTCTGGACTCCTTATCGGTTTGTTGACCCCGGCTCCTCGAAGGACCAAAATGTTAGAATAATGATTCAAACCTTTTAAATCATTATTAGTAATATTTAATTAAAAAAAGGAAAAACATCTTTCAACAAACTCTGCGGCGAACTTGCAAGGAGATGCAATGTGACACCGTCTTAGCCCCCAGTGCATTCTGACGAGCGGCATACTCTTCGGTACATTTAGCGGCACATAACCAAAACATTCAAAGGTAATCTGATTTAAACAATTGCCATTGAAAGAAAAACACCTGCGTAAGAATTTGCAGTATAAGCATAATAATTTCATTATTAGGTAAACTGCCGGTGTCCCAGACAAAACAATTTATGAGTCCTTCGTAGATCTCCCAGTAAACAGTCCTTGGAGGGTGAGGTGTTATGTCAACAAGCTGGAGCCAGCAGGGTGACCTCGAGTTTGTCCCAGTCTTATACAAAAGTAATTAAAATGCCTTATTACTTATTAAAAATGCTTACAACACATATAGAATATTCCATAATAATTCTAACATTCCCTCCTTTTACTATATGTTTGTTATTCATTTTATGACAAAATCAAAAAAGACAGGGATATCTCCGTTGGCTGTTTTAATTTTACCCGCTTAGGCTCTACTCGTTCGGCAGGTCTGAAAATCAGAAAATAAGATCATTTTCGTCCAATCCATCCTCGTAATTACCATGCTCCTGGAATTCACTGTTAGTGTCAGCACGTTTCATCAGTAGGAGATATAATTCATGCAATCTGGAATTTGTAGGGGCAATCGCAGTGGTTATAAGTCGGCTCATCAAAGATCTTAAGCAGGGAATAATACAACACCCACATAATGTCAAAATCGTAGCAAAAAGGGCTACCACAAATTAGGCCAAATCATTATTAGTGAGGCCCCAAATCTGTCAGCGGACATTATTCTACTCCAGGATGCTTTTTCATCTTGCGGTTTAGGGTCTGCAGGCCATCGTTGGCCCTGGTGTGGGACCCAGTGGGGGGCGTGTTGTTGAGTGCAACATTTTCAAACGTTGCATACGCCCCCTGCTCCTTCAAGAAGCATTTCAACCGCTGCACGATCCTGGAACGCCGTCAGACTAGTGGCTGCCAGTTGTTCCTTTATCGCCACAAATCCCTGTTCAGTATAATTTCCAAGTTTTTGGACATTGTAATGCAGGTAATTTATCCAATCAACATTTTTGTTTGGAGTAATTAAAAGAAAAATATACTCCCAACCTGCTGCGATCTGATTAGCCAACTTATACTCATCATCAATGTATGTCGGATCACCCTCTCTCCATGCGACGCCGTCGCGAGGGGCCCGCCATCATACCGGATTTCTGTGCAGCCAATTGTATCTCCTCTACTGTAGATGGAAAAACAGACACTGGTAATAGCAGTGAGACCAAGGCACAAAGTCCTGCTGTCATTTTGACAGGAGTCGTATAATTTGTTTTGACCCCACCACCACCATAGGTCAGAACGTGGAATCAGGGGTGTAGTCTGTTTTAGGACGTGGGCACACCACGTCACATTTATCGCTCCCAGTGCCGGTCCGTGCCCTGTGAGGACTAAGCAGGTAAAATGATTAAACGCGACATGTGTTGAAAAGTTAGGCTTGTCCTTTGCTGCCGTTGTAACTGGGTAGACATTATTCCATTTCATACATTTTGGGCTTACATCTTTGGTCAATATCAATTCTTTGAAAAACGATACAGTATGTACAGATATTACAGTCTGGCAAAATTCGATTCAATCCAAGATCAATATATGAGTACAGTTCAATGAGCCTTTATGCCACAATAATTGGTATAAATTATTGTAATAAATATTGGTATAATTCTAATTATAAATTATTTCCTCTTTTGTGTAACACTTCTAAACAGAACTTGTAGTATGAGACCTTTATATAACACTAAAAATTTTGCATTATCTCTTTTACACAATCAGGGGTAATTTGCGCGGGTACTACTCTTAAGAGAGGTCGGCCCCCCATACATGTTATACAGGTCGGCCCCCCATACATGTTATACAGGTTTGATACAGGTTTGATACAGGTTTGATTTATAATAGCTGCATATGCCTCCCGTTTGGGAACTCCCCGTTGCAGAAATGAATTCTCTGGTCATCTCAGATTTTAATTTTACTATGGCGGATCCGGGTGTTTCCATCTCCGACGACCTTCTTACCCATGGACTTAGGAAAAACGTCAGACAAAGATTCACAAGTTAATTTGTCAGTCTGAATTATGATTTGTAATGCCCCACCGTATGGGTTAATTTTATCGAAGGCCTGATGGTTTTTTTTTGCACACGTGTGTCATCCAAGCTTGCCAATCTAGACCAGTTTCTGCAACAAGGTTTCCCCAATCTGTTTTAGGACTGTTATGTACCACACATATTCCATGTGTATCCTTTGAAATGGATACGTAGCTTTTGTAGCTTGACATAAGGGGGAATCGCCCGTGTTTTTGCCATATATCTGCATATAGATTGAATATATAACCTCCCCCTTTTTTGAGGCATGAAATTTACCATGACTCAAAATGGCAGCCCTCCCAGATAAGTCTTTTGTTTTTGTTTAGTCCCCCAGGTTCCCAAAATTTCCCATTGCAGAAATCAAAAAATTTCATTTGGCGAAATTCTTTTCTTTTTGTTTCTGTCCTACTCTGCCACCGCCGTCCTCCAAAGGCTTATCAGCGATTTCAGAAATATTCCACCTTGATATTAGAATATTGATATATCTTGGTGGCTAGCCAATTGAAACACAAAAGACAGACACTCATCCACGCTGGCACTCATAATCAAGAAATTTAGAGTGCTCCCCCAATCATCAAGATTGATGCCTGAAGAAACTAGATAATTAATGTATTAGATTCACATGCCACATATCTAAAAATAGAAATTTGTTCAATTGCCACCGCCCCTTACCCCATTCAGTCAGCATGTAGATTGCCATGCGAGTGGCTGTGATTAACTATCTATTCGCCAATAATGCAATAACGGAAAAGTTGCACACATTGAAACACACACACACCCCCTTTTAGTATTTTAACCGTTTGCAAAAAACTTTATCTGCATTAAGTTACACCCCCTTTCAATGTTATCGAATTTTGCCCATTCTAGTCAACCCATCTACTTAAAGCATTTCTCCAAGGTTGATATTTTATAATTTGGAGATGTTATTTTTAAAACATAGACATTATTTCATCACTCGTTTCACACTATGAAAGGCCCCACCTGAATTTGTTGTAGATAGTCCCCTTTATCTAAGCTTGTTATTGCCCATCGTTATCACCGTAACATTCAGTTGTATTAACCCCATAATTGCAATGCAGTAAGTTTTGGCTAAATTCTTAATGTGTATGCCTCTAAAGCAATAGACAGTAATAACGTCCCAATAGTCATCAATATGACCTATAGCAAAGCATACGCCCCCTTCAGGTCAAACAAGGAAAGTCTTTTGTGCACCTAAAGACGCTCCATGTTTCTTCTAGGGAAACTATGCCTATCCTTAACCAATTATCTTATCTACCCCAGCCAGGTTCAATTTACCTAACAATTTGGACGAATGCCATGAAATTTCTCATTTCCGCATTGTTAATTTCATGTCTGATTTCTTTAACAACCAAATAACCCTTAATACCTAAGACATAAATTGCAAATCACCCCATACTATGTTTACTTAAGATAAGAGCCATTTCTTATAGCTCCCTGTTACCACAAGAAAAATCTACAATAATTAAATTAGTGAAATCCACCTTTTACTAGGCATTTCCTAATTACAATTTTCAATGCTTAATAAAGGACCCACAAATTGTAACCAATATGCCATAATATTGTAAAAAAATCCATTCATTTTTCTTTAACCAGCCAATCTCCTATATTAAAGTAAAAAGAAACCAATAATAACAGTATTATTCCCAATTCCAAAGCCAAACAGATCTTCTATCACCTTGAAAGACATTTCTGATTAAATCCCAAAAATAAATGCGAAGATAATCGCGGAACTCTGCATCCCTTGCAGACCATGTTTTGTTCTTATTCTGAAATGTTTAAACGGAAGCGCGCCCTTACCCGCTGACTGTGACCTTCACGCTCGCTGCAGAAGCAGCTTATCAATGTTGACATTCCTAAGTGCTCTCTTTTCTTTGTGCCCAATGCTTCCCCTCTTGTGCCTCCTGTGAGCAATTATTTTTTAGAGAAGACTAAATTAATAAACTAAATTAATTACTCTCCCGATATCCAACTATATCATCATATTTTGGCAATACCCCATAATTACAATATGCTGCATTATTTGACCAGTTTAGAGTATGACAAAAAACGCAGGTTTGGCAACCCCGCTAAACATTTAATTGGTCGTTTTGTATTTCTTTTCGACTGTTAACCAAAACATTCCCTTTGACAGGATAAAACCAAGATAATCCGCAATAAGCCATTTCATTCCATTAAATTGACAGTACATTTAGGTACTATTAACAAAGTATGCCTAGGACTTGGAAATAACCATTTTAATTGCCATTTTACAACTTTCAGCATCACACAAAAAAATCCAATTGAATTCATTCCCAAAGAATGTGATCTCTGGTTTAAAATTAGCTCAACATCCTCATGTTCAAAATCCTCATTCAAATCATTTTGAGCAGGCCTGCCTTGTTTTTAGAGACCTTTTTGTCCAGGCAACCACGCGATATATGTAATATATATAAGTATAATTTGAATGAGCATGCAACACATTTGAATGAGCATGCAACCCATTTTTTTAGCTGCTCCTGATAAATGCTGCCCACCGCGTGGTCTTCAGCGATGCCGCTGTTGGCCTTAAAACAAGCCGTCATCCTGATTTGATATTCTGCAAAAGGCTCACCATCCCTCTGCTTAGCTCTGCTGATCACGGTATAATTAGCTTTTGTTTTAAAATTCCCCATAACCCGATCAATCAGTTCATGCACTCTCACATTCAACTCACGACCGTCATGACACAACGGGCCACCATCAGCTTTTGGATTCCAGTCCCCCCTAACTGCATGCCAATCACCTTTTAACGCGAACATCCAAATTTGCTGCGTTTCCACCCCATTCAGGTGATAAAATCTAATGTCCTCTTTTCTGTGGAATAACACAGCCTCCGTGTTTCCAGTCCCACCGTTATCAACTGATTTAACGCATCCATCACTCCGTTCCCTTGCCATCATAAACCAATAATAGGTATCATTATATCCCTCCTGCTCCATTTTGTTAAGATTTCCCCCATGCTTAGCACGTATTTTATCCTGCAGTATCAATATCTTATGCATATTAAGCTGGCCAGCAAATCCATATTTATTTATCCATAAGTTTAGGTGTTTAACCCTTGTAGCGCTTTGATTTTCAACAAATTTCCAATCTTTACACGGCAGACGCATCTTTGGATCGTCGTCAATAGCCGCTTTTACATTTGCGCTGCCCATTTTTAGAAGGGAGCGCGCTCGCACTTAGTTATCAGTTAGCTTTTTCCTTTTTCCGCGGAACGACACACGTAACACACGCAACACAAATGTATACCCTAGCCTGATATACTGTCAGAGTTATATTTGTACCTATCCGGACCGCGGTACAGGACACCCCGAACTGCCCCAAGTTTTATAGACTCATGCTCTGTCTCGTTACCTGGCATCGACTAGTATACCCAGGGTTTTAAAATCGCTAATCCCCAGGACGCGAGCCTTACTTCTCAAAATAAGGCCTTCGCGTGTGATGCCCTTCACGCACTCGGAACCCGTCAACAATATGCAGCCATCACACGCGGACTCGGCAGAAATGTCGAAAGATGCTTACCAAGAGGATAGTCGTCAACCGACTAGAATCCAGCCGCTGCCGAGAAATATTCCAGCCTGGGAAAGGGATTTCTTTTGCCGTGCACGGTCACTCCAGATATTGAACAGCAGCGTCTGGATTCCCTATCGGTTTGTTGACCCCGGCAGTCGTCAACCGATTAGAAAACAGGCGCTGCTGAGAAATAGTCCGGCCTGGAAAAGGGATTCTCGCCGTGCACGGTCACTCCAGATATTAAACTGCAGCGTCTGGATTCCCTATCGATGTGTTGACCCCGGCTCCTCGAAGGACCAAAATGTTAGAATAATGATTCAAACCTTTTAAATCATTATTAGTAATATTTAATTAAAAAAAGGAAAAACATCTTTCAACAAACTCTGCGGCGAACTTGCAAGGAGATGCAATGTGACACCGTCTTAGCCCCCAGTGCATTCTGACGAGCGGCATACTCTTCGGTACATTTAGCGGCACATAACCAAAACATTCAAAGGTAATCTGATTTAAACAATTGCCATTGAAAGAAAAACACCTGCGTAAGAATTTGCAGTATAAGCATAATAATTTCATTATTAGGTAAACTGCCGGTGTCCCAGACAAAACAATTTATGAGTCCTTCGTAGATCTCCCAGTAAACAGTCCTTGGAGGGTGAGGTGTTATGTCAACAAGCTGGAGCCAGCAGGGTGACCTCGAGTTTGTCCCAGTCTTATACAAAAGTAATTAAAATGCCTTATTACTTATTAAAAATGCTTACAACACATATAGAATATTCCATAATAATTCTAACACAAACGAACTGTCGGAGACACAAATCTACAATGGACATAGTGTAAAATGGTCCAATTCAAGTAAGTTATTCATTTGGCATCAATCGAAGTGATAGAAATCAAGTTTTAATGAAAATTATCAAACTCGGCCAAAACATGCTTTTCAGCCTCTGAAAAGCACATTTTGGCCATAAAAACTGAAAATGTCCCCTGCAACCAAACGAACTGTCGGAGACACAAATCTACAATGGACATAGTGTAAAATGGTCCAATTCAAGTAAGTTATTCATTTGGCATCATTCGAATGGATAGAAATCAAGTTTTAATGAAAATTATCATACTCTGCCAAAACGTGCTTTTCAGCCCCTGAAAAGCACATTTTGGCCATAAAAACTGAATATGTCCCCTGCAACCAAATGAACTGTCAGAGACACAAATCTACAATGGACATAGTGTAAAATGGTCCAATTCAAGTAAGTTATTCATTTGGCCTCATTCGAATGGATAGAAATCAAGTTTTAATGAAAATTATCATACTCGGCCAAAACATGCTTTTCAGCCTCTGAAAAGCACATTTTGGCCATAAAAACTGAAAATGTCCCCTGCAACCAAACGAACTGTCGGAGACACAAATCTACAATGGACATAGTGTAAAATGGTCCAATTCAAGTAAGTTATTCATTTGGCATCATTCGAATGGATAGAAATCAAGTTTTAATGAAAATTATCATACTCTGCCAAAACGTGCTTTTCAGCCCCTGAAAAGCACATTTTGGCCATAAAAACTGAATATGTCCCCTGCAACCAAATGAACTGTCAGAGACACAAATCTACAATGGACATAGTGTAAAATGGTCCAATTCAAGTAAGTTATTCATTTGGCATCATTCGAATGGATAGAAATCAAGTTTTAATGAAAATTATCATACTCGGCCAAAACATGCTTTTCAGCCTCTGAAAAGCACATTTTGGCCATAAAAACTGAAAATGTCCCCTGCAACCAAACGAACTGTCGGAGACACAAATCTACAATGGACATAGTGTAAAATGGTCCAATTCAAGTAAGTTATTCATTTGGCATCGTTCGAAGTGATAGAAATCAAGTTTTAATGAAAATTACCATACTCAGCCAAAACATGCTTTTCAGCCCCTGAAAAGCACATTTTGGCCTTAAAAACTGAATATGTCCCCTGCAACCAAACGAACTGTCAGAGACACAAATCTAGAATGGACATAGTGTAAAATGGTCCAATTCAAGCAAATTATTCATTTGGCATCATTCGAAGTGATAGAAATCAAGTTTTAATGAAAATTATCATACTCGGCCAAAACATGCTTTTCAGCCTCTGAAAAGCACATTTTGGCCATAAAAACTGAAAATGTCCCCTGCAACCAAACGAACTGTCGGAGACACAAATCTACAATGGACATAGTGTAAAATGGTCCAATTCAAGTAAGTTATTCATTTGGCATCATTCGAATGGATAGAAATCAAGTTTTAATGAAAATTATCATACTCGGCCAAAACGTGCTTTTCAGCCCCTGAAAAGCACATTTTGGCCATAAAAACTGAATATGTCCCCTGCAACCAAATGAACTGTCAGAGACACAAATCTACAATGGACATAGTGTAAAATGGTCCAATTCAAGTAAGTTATTCATTTGGCATCATTCGAATGGATAGAAATCAAGTTTTAATGAAAATTATCATACTCGGCCAAAACATGCTTTTCAGCCTCTGAAAAGCACATTTTGGCCATAAAAACTGAAAATGTCCCCTGCAACCAAACGAACTGTCGGAGACACAAATCTACAATGGACATAGTGTAAAATGGTCCAATTCAAGTAAGTTATTCATTTGGCATCGTTCGAAGTGATAGAAATCAAGTTTTAATGAAAATTACCATACTCAGCCAAAACATGCTTTTCAGCCCCTGAAAAGCACATTTTGGCCTTAAAAACTGAATATGTCCCCTGCAACCAAACGAACTGTCAGAGACACAAATCTAGAATGGACATAGTGTAAAATGGTCCAATTCAAGCAAATTATTCATTTGGCATCATTCGAAGTGATAGAAATCAAGTTTTAATGAAAATTATCATACTCGGCCAAAACATGCTTTTCAGCCTCTGAAAAGCACATTTTGGCCATAAAAACTGAAAATGTCCCCTGCAACCAAACGAACTGTCGGAGACACAAATCTACAATGGACATAGTGTAAAATGGTCCAATTCAAGTAAGTTATTCATTTGGCATCATTCGAATGGATAGAAATCAAGTTTTAATGAAAATTATCATACTCGGCCAAAACATGCTTTTCAGCCCCTGAAAAGCACATTTTGGCCTTAAAAACTGAATATGTCCCCTGCAACCAAACGAACTGTCAGAGACACAAATCTACAATGGACATAGTGTAAAATGGTCCAATTCAAGCAAATTATTCATTTGGCATCATTCGAAGTGATAGAAATCAAGTTTTAATGAAAATTATCATATTTGGCCAAAACATGCTTTTCAGCCTCTGAAAAGCACATTTTGGCCATAAAAACTGAAAATGTCCCCTGCAACCAAACGAACTGTCGGAGACACAAATCTACAATGGACATAGTGTAAAATGGTCCAATTCAAGTAAGTTATTCATTTGGCATCAATCGAAGTGATAGAAATCAAGTTTTAATGAAAATTATCAAACTCGGCCAAAACATGCTTTTCAGCCCCTGAAAAGCACATTTTGGCCATAAAAACTGAATATGTCCCCTGCAACCAAACGAACTGTCAGAGACACAAATCTACAATGGACATAGTGTAAAATGGTCCAATTCAAGTAAGTTATTCATTTGGCATCATTCGAATGGATAGAAATCAAGTTTTAATGAAAATTATCATATTCTGCCAAAACGTGCTTTTCAGCCCCTGAAAAGCACATTTTGGCCATAAAAACTGAATATGTCCCCTGCAACCAAATGAACTGTCAGAGACACAAATCTACAATGGACATAGTGTAAAATGGTCCAATTCAAGTAAGTTATTCATTTGGCATCATTCGAATGGATAGAAATCAAGTTTTAATGAAAATTATCATACTCGGCCAAAACATGCTTTTCAGCCTCTGAAAAGCACATTTTGGCCATAAAAACTGAAAATGTCCCCTGCAACCAAACGAACTGTCGGAGACACAAATCTACAATGGACATAGTGTAAAATGGTCCAATTCAAGTAAGTTATTCATTTGGCATCGTTCGAAGTGATAGAAATCAAGTTTTAATGAAAATTACCATACTCAGCCAAAACATGCTTTTCAGCCCCTGAAAAGCACATTTTGGCCTTAAAAACTGAATATGTCCCCTGCAACCAAACGAACTGTCAGAGACACAAATCTAGAATGGACATAGTGTAAAATGGTCCAATTCAAGCAAATTATTCATTTGGCATCATTCGAAGTGATAGAAATCAAGTTTTAATGAAAATTATCATACTCGGCCAAAACATGCTTTTCAGCCTCTGAAAAGCACATTTTGGCCATAAAAACTGAAAATGTCCCCTGCAACCAAACGAACTGTCGGAGACACAAATCTACAATGGACATAGTGTAAAATGGTCCAATTCAAGTAAGTTATTCATTTGGCATCATTCGAATGGATAGAAATCAAGTTTTAATGAAAATTATCATACTCGGCCAAAACATGCTTTTCAGCCCCTGAAAAGCACATTTTGGCCTTAAAAACTGAATATGTCCCCTGCAACCAAACGAACTGTCAGAGACACAAATCTACAATGGACATAGTGTAAAATGGTCCAATTCAAGCAAATTATTCATTTGGCATCATTCGAAGTGATAGAAATCAAGTTTTAATGAAAATTATCATATTTGGCCAAAACATGCTTTTCAGCCTCTGAAAAGCACATTTTGGCCACAAAAACTGAAAATGTCCCCTGCAACCAAACGAACTGTCGGAGACACAAATCTACAATGGACATAGTGTAAAATGGTCCAATTCAAGTAAGTTATTCATTTGGCATCAATCGAAGTGATAGAAATCAAGTTTTAATGAAAATTATCAAACTCGGCCAAAACATGCTTTTCAGCCCCTGAAAAGCACATTTTGGCCATAAAAACTGAATATGTCCCCTGCAACCAAACGAACTGTCAGAGACACAAATCTACAATGGACATAGTGTAAAATGGTCCAATTCAAGTAAGTTATTCATTTGGCATCATTCGAAGTGATAGAAATTAAGTTTTAATGAAAATTATCATACTCTGCCAAAACATGCTTTTCAGCCTCTGAAAAGCACATTTTGGCCATTAAAACTGAAAATGTCCCCTGCAACCAAACGAACTGTCGGAGACACAAATCTACAATGGACATAGTGTAAAATGGTCCAATTCAAGTAAATTATTCATTTGGCATCATTCGAAGTGATAGAAATTAAGTTTTAATGAAAATTATCATACTCGGCCAAAACATGCTTTTCAGCCCCTGAAAAGCACATTTTGGCCATAAAAACTGAATATGTCCCCTGCAACCAAACGAACTGTCAGAGACACAAATCTACAATGGACATAGTGTAAAATGGTCCAATTCAAGTAAGTTATTCATTTGGCATCATTCGAAGTGATAGAAATTAAGTTTTAATGAAAATTATCATACTCTGCCAAAACATGCTTTTCAGCCTCTGAAAAGCACATTTTGGCCATAAAAACTGAAAATGTCCCCTGCAACCAAACGAACTGTCGGAGACACAAATCTACAATGGACATAGTGTAAAATGGTCCAATTCAAATAAGTTATTCATTTGGCATCATTCGAAGTGATAGAAATCAAGTTTTAATGAAAATTATCATACTCGGCCAAAACATGCTTTTCAGCCTCTGAAAAGCACATTTTGGCCATAAAAACTGAATATGTCCCCTGCAACCAAACGAACTGTCAGAGACACAAATCTACAATGGACATAGTGTAAAATGGTCCAATTCAAGTAAGTTATTCATTTGGCATCATTCGAAGTGATAGAAATCAAGTTTTAATGAAAATTATCATACTCGGCCAAAACATGCTTTTCAGCCCCTGAAAAGCACATTTTGGCCATAAAAACTGAATATGTCCCCTGCAACCAAACGAACTGTCAGAGACACAAATCTACAATGGACATAGTGTAAAATGGTCCAATTCAAGTAAGTTATTCATTTGGCATCATTCGAAGTGATAGAAATTAAGTTTTAATGTAAATTATCATACTCGGCCAAAACATGCTTTTCAGCCCCTGAAAAGCACATTTTGGCCTTAAAAACTGAATATGTCCCCTGCAACCAAACGAACTGTCAGAGACACAAATCTACAATGGACATAGTGTAAAATGGTCCAATTCAAGTAAATTATTCATTTGGCATCATTCGAAGTGATAGAAATCAAGTTTTAATGAAAATTATCATACTCGGCCAAAACATGCTTTTCAGCCTCTGAAAAGCACATTTTGGCCATAAAAACTGAAAATGTCCCCTGCAACCAAACGAACTGTCGGAGACACAAATCTACAATGGACATAGTGTAAAATGGTCCAATTCAAGTAAGTTATTCATTTGGCATCAATCGAAGTGATAGAAATCAAGTTTTAATGAAAATTATCAAACTCGGCCAAAACATGCTTTTCAGCCTCTGAAAAGCACATTTTGGCCATAAAAACTGAAAATGTCCCCTGCAACCAAACGAACTGTCGGAGACACAAATCTACAATGGACATAGTGTAAAATGGTCCAATTCAAGTAAGTTATTCATTTGGCATCATTCGAATGGATAGAAATCAAGTTTTAATGAAAATTATCATACTCTGCCAAAACGTGCTTTTCAGCCCCTGAAAAGCACATTTTGGCCATAAAAACTGAATATGTCCCCTGCAACCAAACGAACTGTCAGAGACACAAATCTACAATGGACATAGTGTAAAATGGTCCAATTCAAGTAAGTTATTCATTTGGCATCAATCGAAGTGATAGAAATCAAGTTTTAATGAAAATTATCAAACTCGTCCAAAACATGCTTTTCAGCCCCTGAAAAGCACATTTTGGCCATAAAAACTGAATATGTCCCCTGCAACCAAACGAACTGTCAGAGACACAAATCTACAATGGACATAGTGTAAAATGGTCCAATTCAAGTAAGTTATTCATTTGGCATCATTTGAAGTGATAGAAATTAAGTTTTAATGAAAATTATCATACTCTGCCAAAACATGCTTTTCAGCCTCTGAAAAGCACATTTTGGCCATAAAAACTGAAAATGTCCGCTGCAACCAAACGAACTGTCGGAGACACAAATCTACAATTGACATAGTGTAAAATGGTCCAATTCAAGTAAGTTATTCATTTGGCATCATTCGAAGTGATAGAAATTAAGTTTTAATGAAAATTATCATACTCGGCCAAAACATGCTTTTCAGCCCCTGAAAAGCACATTTTGGCCATAAAAACTGAATATGTCCCCTGCAACCAAACGAACTGTCAGAGACACAAATCTACAATGGACATAGTGTAAAATGGTCCAATTCAAGTAAGTTATTCATTTGGCATCATTCGAATGGATAGAAATCAAGTTTTAATGAAAATTATCATATTCTGCCAAAACGTGCTTTTCAGCCCCTGAAAAGCACATTTTGGCCATAAAAACTGAATATGTCCCCTGCAACCAAATGAACTGTCAGAGACACAAATCTACAATGGACATAGTGTAAAATGGTCCAATTCAAGTAAGTTATTCATTTGGCATCATTCGAATGGATAGAAATCAAGTTTTAATGAAAATTATCATACTCGGCCAAAACATGCTTTTCAGCCTCTGAAAAGCACATTTTGGCCATAAAAACTGAAAATGTCCCCTGCAACCAAACGAACTGTCGGAGACACAAATCTACAATGGACATAGTGTAAAATGGTCCAATTCAAGTAAGTTATTCATTTGGCATCGTTCGAAGTGATAGAAATCAAGTTTTAATGAAAATTACCATACTCAGCCAAAACATGCTTTTCAGCCCCTGAAAAGCACATTTTGGCCTTAAAAACTGAATATGTCCCCTGCAACCAAACGAACTGTCAGAGACACAAATCTAGAATGGACATAGTGTAAAATGGTCCAATTCAAGCAAATTATTCATTTGGCATCATTCGAAGTGATAGAAATCAAGTTTTAATGAAAATTATCATACTCGGCCAAAACATGCTTTTCAGCCTCTGAAAAGCACATTTTGGCCATAAAAACTGAAAATGTCCCCTGCAACCAAACGAACTGTCGGAGACACAAATCTACAATGGACATAGTGTAAAATGGTCCAATTCAAGTAAGTTATTCATTTGGCATCATTCGAAGTGATAGAAATTAAGTTTTAATGAAAATTATCATACTCGCCCAAAACATGCTTTTCAGCCTCTGAAAAGCACATTTTGGCCATAAAAACTGAATATGTCCCCTGCAACCAAACGAACTGTCAGAGACACAAATCTACAATGGACATAGTGTAAAATGGTCCAATTCAAGTAAGTTATTCATTTGGCATCATTCGAAGTGATAGAAATTAAGTTTTAATGAAAATTATCATACTCGGCCAAAACATGCTTTTCAGCCTCTGAAAAGCACATTTTGGCCATAAAAACTGAAAATGTCCCCTGCAACCAAACGAACTGTCAGAGACACAAATCTACAATGGACATAGTGTAAAATGGTCCAATTCAAGTAAATTATTCATTTGGCATCATTCGAAGTGATAGAAATCAAGTTTTAATGAAAATTATCATATTTGGCCAAAACATGCTTTTCAGCCTCTGAAAAGCACATTTTGGCCATAAAAACTGAAAATGTCCCCTGCAACCAAACGAACTGTCGGAGACACAAATCTACAATGGACATAGTGTAAAATGGTCCAATTCAAGTAAGTTATTCATTTGGCATCAATCGAAGTGATAGAAATCAAGTTTTAATGAAAATTATCAAAATCGGCCAAAACATGCTTTTCAGCCCCTGAAAAGCACATTTTGGCCATAAAAACTGAATATGTCCCCTGCAACCAAACGAACTGTCAGAGACACAAATCTACAATGGACATAGTGTAAAATGGTCCAATTCAAGTAAGTTATTCATTTGGCATCATTCGAAGTGATAGAAATTAAGTTTTAATGAAAATTATCATACTCGCCCAAAACATGCTTTTCAGCCTCTGAAAAGCACATTTTGGCCATAAAAACTGAATATGTCCCCTGCAACCAAACGAACTGTCAGAGACACAAATCTACAATGGACATAGTGTAAAATGGTCCAATTCAAGTAAGTTATTCATTTGGCATCATTTGAAGTGATAGAAATTAAGTTTTAATGAAAATTATCATACTCTGCCAAAACATGCTTTTCAGCCTCTGAAAAGCACATTTTGGCCATAAAAACTGAAAATGTCCCCTGCAACCAAACGAACTGTCGGAGACACAAATCTACAATTGACATAGTGTAAAATGGTCCAATTCAAGTAAGTTATTCATTTGGCATCATTCGAAGTGATAGAAATCAAGTTTTAATGAAAATTATCATACTCGGCCAAAACATGCTTTTCAGCCCCTGAAAAGCACATTTTGGCCATAAAAACTGAATATGTGCCCTGCAACCAAACGAACTGTCAGAGACACAAATCTACAATGGACATAGTGTAAAATGGTCCAATTCAAGTAAGTTATTCATTTGGCATCATTCGAATGGATAGAAATCAAGTTTTAATGAAAATTACCATACTCGGCCAAAACATGCTTTTCAGCCCCTGAAAAGCACATTTTGGCCTTAAAAACTGAATATGTCCCCTGCAACCAAACGAACTGTCAGAGACACAAATCTAGAATGGACATAGTGTAAAATGGTCCAATTCAAGCAAATTATTCATTTGGCATCATTCGAAGTGATAGAAATCAAGTTTTAATGAAAATTATCATACTCGGCCAAAACATGCTTTTCAGCCTCTGAAAAGCACATTTTGGCCATAAAAACTGAAAATGTCCCCTGCAACCAAACGAACTGTCGAAGACACAAATCTACAATGGACATAGTGTAAAATGGTCCAATTCAAGTAAGTTATTCATTTGGCATCATTCGAATGGATAGAAATCAAGTTTTAATGAAAATTATCATACTCTGCCAAAACGTGCTTTTCAGCCCCTGAAAACCACATTTTGGCCATAAAAACTGAATATGTCCCCTGCAACCAAACGAACTGTCAGAGACACAAATCTACAATGGACATAGTGTAAAATGGTCCAATTCAAGTAAATTATTCATTTGGCATCATTCGAAGTGATAGAAATCCAGTTTTAATGAAAATTATCATATTTGGCCAAAACATGCTTTTCAACCTCTGAAAAGCACATTTTGGCCATAAAAACTGAAAATGTCCCCTGCAACCAAACGAACTGTCGGAGACACAAATCTACAATGGACATAGTGTAAAATGGTCCAATTCAAGTAAGTTATTCATTTGGCATCAATCAAAGTGACAGAAATCAAGTTTTAATGAAAATTATCAAACTCGGCCAAAACATGCTTTTCAGCCCCTGAAAAGCACATTTTGGCCATAAAAACTGAATATGTCCCCTGCAACCAAACGAACTGTCAGAGACACAAATCTACAATGGACATAGTGTAAAATGGTCCAATTCAAGTAAGTTATTTATTTGGCATCATTCGAAGTGATAGAAATTAAGTTTTAATGAAAATTATCATACTCTGCCAAAACATGCTTTTCAGCCTCTGAAAAGCACATTTTGGCCATTAAAACTGAAAAGGTCCCCTGCAACCAAACGAACTGTCGGAGACACAAATCTACAATGGACATAGTGTAAAATGGTCCAATTCAAGTAAGTTATTCATTTGGCATCATTCTAAGTGATAGAAATTAAGTTTTAATGAAAATCATCATACTCGGCCAAAACATGCTTTTCAGCCCCTGAAAAGCACATTTTGGCCATAAAAACTGAATATGTCCCCTGCAACCAAACGAACTGTCAGAGACACAAATCTACAATGGACATAGTGTAAAATGGTCCAATTCAAGTAAGATATTCATTTGGCATCATTCGAATGGATAGAAATCAAGTTTTAATGAAAATTATCATATTCTGCCAAAACGTGCTTTTCAGCCCCTGAAAAGCACATTTTGGCCATAAAAACTGAATATGTCCCCTGCAACCAAATGAACTGTCAGAGACACAAATCTACAATGGACATAGTGTAAAATGGTCCAATTCAAGTAAATTATTCATTTGGCATCATTCGAAGTGATAGAAATCAAGTTTTAATGAAAATTATCATACTCGGCCAAAACATGCTTTTCAGCCTCTGAAAAGCACATTTTGGCCATAAAAACTGAAAATGTCCCCTGCAACCAAACGAACTGTCGGAGACACAAATCTACAATGGACATAGTGTAAAATTGTCCAATTCAAGTAAGTTATTCATTTGGCATCAATCGAAGTGATAGAATACAAGTTTTAATGAAAATTATCAAACTCGGCCAAAACGTGCTTTTCAGCCCCTGAAAAGCACATTTTGGCCATAAAAACTGAAAATGTCCCCTTCAACCAAACGAACTGTCGGAGACACAAATCTACAATGGACATAGTGTAAAATGGTCCAATTCAAGTAAGTTATTCATTTGGCATCAATTGAAGTGATAGAAATCAAGTTTTAATGAAAATTATCAAACTCGGCCAAAACATGCTTTTCAGCCCCTGAAAAGCACATTTTGGCCATAAAAACTGAATATGTCCCCTGCAACCAAACGAACTGTCAGAGACACAAATCTACAATGGACATAGTGTAAAATGGTCCAATTCAAGTAAATTATTCATTTGGCATCATTCGAAGGGATAGAAATCAAGTTTTAATGAAAATTATCATACTCGGCCAAAACATGCTTTTCAGCCTCTGAAAAGCACATTTTGGCCATAAAAACTGAATATGTCCCCTGCAACCAAACGAACTGTCAGAGACACAAATCTACAATGGACATAGTGTAAAATGGTCCAATTCAAGTAAGTTATTCATTTGGCATCATTCGAAGTGATAGAAATCAAGTTTTAATGAAAATTATCATATTCGGCCAAAACATGCTTTTCAGCCCCTGAAAAGCACATTTTGGCCATAAAAACTGAATATGTCCCCTGCAACCAAACGAACTGTCAGAGACACAAATCTACAATGGACATAGTGTAAAATGGTCCAATTCAAGTCAGTTATTCATTTGACATCATTCGAAGTGATAGAAATCAAGTTTTAATGAAAATTATCATACTCGGCCAAAACATGCTTTTCAGCCCCTGAAAAGCACATTTTGGCCATAAAAACTGAATATGTCCCCTGCAACCAAACGATGTCAGAGACACAAATCTACAATGGACATAGTGTAAAATGGTCCAATTCAAGTAAGTTATTCATTTGGCATCATTCGAATGGATAGAAATCAAGTTTTAATGAAAATTATCATACTCGGCCAAAACATGCTTTTCAGCCTCTGAAAAGCACATTTTGGCCATAAAAACTGAATATGTCCCCTGCAACCAAACGAACTGTCAGAGACACAAATCTACAATGGACATATTGTAAAATGGTCCAATTCAAGTAAGTTATTCATTTGGCATCATTCGAAGTGATAGAAATCAAGTTTTAATGAAAATTACCATACTCGGCCAAAACATGCTTTTCAGCCCCTGAAAAGCACATTTTGGCCATAAAAACTGAAAATGTCCCCTGCAACCAAACGAACTGTCGGAGACACAAATCTACAATGGACATAGTGTAAAATGGTCCAATTCAAGTAAGTTATTCATTTGGCATCAATCGAAGTGATAGAAATCAAGTTTTAATGAAAATTATCAAACTCGGCCAAAACATGCTTTTCAGCCCCTGAAAAGCACATTTTGGCCATAAAAACTGAATATGTCCCCTGCAACCAAACGAACTGTCAGAGACACAAATCTACAATGGACATAGTGTAAAATGGTCCAATTCAAGTAAGTTATTCATTTGGCATCAATCGAAGTGATAGAAATCAAGTTTTAATGAAAATTATCAAACTCGGCCAAAACATGCTTTTCAGCCCCTGAAAAGCACATTTTGGCCATAAAAACTGAATATGTCCCCTGCAACCAAACGAACTGTCAGAGACACAAATCTACAATGGACATAGTGTAAAATGGTCCAATTCAAGTAAGTTATTCATTTGGCATCATTCGAAGTGATAGAAATTAAGTTTTAATGAAAATTATCATACTCTGCCAAAACATGCTTTTCAGCCTCTGAAAAGCACATTTTGGCCATAAAAACTGAAAATGTCCCCTGCAACCAAACGAACTGTCGGAGACACAAATCTACAATGGACATAGTGTAAAATGGTCCAATTCAAGTAAGTTATTCATTTGGCATCATTCGAAGTGATAGAAATCAAGTTTTAATGAAAATTATCATACTCGGCCAAAACATGCTTTTCAGCCTCTGGAAAAGCACATTTTGGCCATAAAAACTGAATATGTCCCCTGCAACCAAACGAACTGTCAGAGACACAAATCTACAATGGACATAGTGTAAAATGGTCCAATTCAAGTAAGTTATTCATTTGGCATCAATCGAAGTGATAGAAATCAAGTTTTAATGAAAATTATCAAACTCGGCCAAAACATGCTTTTCAGCCCCTGAAAAGCACATTTTGGCCATAAAAACTGAATATGTCCCCTGCAACCAAACGAACTGTCAGAGACACAAATCTACAATGGACATAGTGTAAAATGGTCCAATTCAAGTAAGTTATTCATTTGGCATCATTCGAAGTGATAGAAATTAAGTTTTAATGAAAATTATCATACTCTGCCAAAACATGCTTTTCAGCCTCTGAAAAGCACATTTTGGCCATAAAAACTGAAAATGTCCCCTGCAACCAAACGAACTGTCGGAGACACAAATCTACAATGGACATAGTGTAAAATGGTCCAATTCAAGTAAGTTATTCATTTGGCATCATTCGAAGTGATAGAAATCAAGTTTTAATGAAAATTATCATACTCGGCCAAAACATGCTTTTCAGCCTCTGGAAAAGCACATTTTGGCCATAAAAACTGAATATGTCCCCTGCAACCAAACGAACTGTCAGAGACATAAATCTACAATGGACATAGTGTAAAATGGTCCAATTCAAGTAAGTTATTCATTTGGCATCATTCGAAGTGATAGAAATCAAGTTTTAATGAAAATTATCATACTTGGCCAAAACATGCTTTTCAGCCCCTGAAAAGCACATTTTGGCCATAAAAACTGAATATGTCCCCTACAACCAAACGAACTGTCAGAGACACAAATCTACAATGGACATAGTGTAAAATGGTCCAATTCAAGTAAGTTATTCATTTGGCATCATTCGAAGTGATAGAAATCAAGTTGTAATGAAAATTATCATACTCGGCCAAAACATGCTTTTCAGCCCCTGAAAAGCACATTTTGGCCATAAAAACTGAAAATGTCCCCTGCAACCAAACGAACTGTCGGCGACACAAATCTACAATGGACATAGTGTAAAATGGTCCAATTCAAGTAAGTTATTCATTTGGCATCATTCGAATGGATAGAAATCAAGTTTTAATGAAAATTATCATACTCTGCCAAAACGTGCTTTTCAGCCCCTGAAAAGCACATTTTGGCCATAAAAACTGAATATGTCCCCTGCAACCAAATGAACTGTCAGAGACACAAATCTACAATGGACATAGTGTAAAATGGTCCAATTCAAGTAAATTATTCATTTGGCATCATTCGAATGGATAGAAATCAAGTTTTAATGAAAATTATCATATTCTGCCAAAACGTGCTTTTCAGCCCCTGAAAAGCACATTTTGGCCATAAAAACTGAATATGTCCCCTGCAACCAAATGAACTGTCAGAGACACAAATCTACAATGGACATAGTGTAAAATGGTCCAATTCAAGTAAGTTATTCATTTGGCATCATTCCAAGTGATAGAAATCAAGTTTTAATGAAAATTATCATACTCGGCCAAAACATGCTTTTCAGCCCCTGAAAAGCACATTAAGGCCATAAAAACTGAATATGTCCCCTGCAACCAAACAAACTGTCAGAGACACAAATTTACAATGTACATAGTGTAAAATGGTCCAATTCAAGTAAGTTATTCATTTGGCATCATTCCAAGTTATAGAAATTAAGTTTTAATGAAAATTATCATACTCGGCCAAAACATGCTTTTCAGCCCCTGAAAAGCACATTAAGGCCATAAAAACCTAATATGTCCCCTGCAACCAAACAAACTGTCAGAGACACAAATCTACAATGGACATGGTGTAAAATGGTCCAATTCAAGTAAGTTATTCATTTGGCATCATTCGAAGTGATAGAAATTAAGTTTTAATGAAAATTATCATACTCGGCCAAAACGTGCTTTTCTGCCCCTGAAAAGCACATTTTGGCCATAAAAACTGAATATGTCCCCTGCAACCAAACAAACTGTCAGAGACACAAATCTACAATGGACATAGTGTAAAATGGTCCAATTCAAGTAAGTTATTCATTTGGCATCATTCCAAGTGATAGAAATTAAGTTTTAATGAAAATTATCATACTCGGCCAAAACGTGCTTTTCAGCCCCTGAAAAGCACATTTTGGCCATAAAAACTGAATATGTCCCCTGCAACCAAACAAACTGTCAGAGACACAAATCTACAATGGACATAGTGTAAAATGGTCCAATTCAAGTAAGTTATTCATTTGGCATCATTCCAAGTGATAGAAATTAAGTTTTAATGAAAATTATCATACTCGGCCAAAACATGCTTTTCAGCCCCTGAAAAGCACATTAAGGCCATAAAAACTGAATATGTCCCCTGCAACCAAACGAACTGTCAGAGACAAAAATCTACAATGGACATAGTGTAAAATGGTCCAATTCAAGTAAGTTATTCATTTGGCATCATTCCAAGTTAAATAAATTAAGTTTTAATGAAAATTATCATACTCAGCCAAAACGTGCTTTTCAGCCCCCTGAAAAGCACATTTTGGCCATAAAAACTGAATATGTCCCCTGCAACCAAACAAACTGTCAGATACACAAATCTACAATGGACATAGTGTAAAATGGTCCAATTCAAGTAAGATATTCATTTGACATCATTCGAAGTGATAGAAATTAAGCTTTAATGAAAATTATCATACTCGGCCAAATCGTGCTTTTCAGCCCCTGAAAAGCACATTTTGGCCATAAAAACTGAATATGTCCCCTGCAACCAAACAAACTGTCAGAGACACAAATCTACAATGGACATAGTGTAAAATGGTCCAATTCAAGTAAGTTATTCATTTGGCATCATTCCAAGTTATAGAAATTACGTTTTAATGAAAATTATCATACTCGGCCAAAACATGCTTTTCAGCCCCTGAAAAGCACATTAAGGCCATAAAAACTGAAAATGTCCCCTGCAACCAAACGAACTGTCGGAGACACAAATCTACAATGGACATAGTGTAAAATGGTCCAATTCAAGTAAGTTATTCATTTGGCATCATTCGAAGTGATAGAAATCAAGTTTTAATGAAAATTATCATACTCGGCCAAAACATGCTTTTCAGCCTCTGGAAAAGCACATTTTGGCCATAAAAACTGAATATGTCCCCTGCAACCAAACGAACTGTCAGAGACACAAATCTACAATGGACATAGTGTAAAATGGTCCAATTCAAGTAAGTTATTCATTTGGCATCAATCGAAGTGATAGAAATCAAGTTTTAATGAAAATTATCAAACTCGGCCAAAACATGCTTTTCAGCCCCTGAAAAGCACATTTTGGCCATAAAAACTGAATATGTCCCCTGCAACCAAACGAACTGTCAGAGACACAAATCTACAATGGACATAGTGTAAAATGGTCCAATTCAAGTAAGTTATTCATTTGGCATCATTCGAAGTGATAGAAATTAAGTTTTAATGAAAATTATCATACTCTGCCAAAACATGCTTTTCAGCCTCTGAAAAGCACATTTTGGCCATAAAAACTGAAAATGTCCCCTGCAACCAAACGAACTGTCGGAGACACAAATCTACAATGGACATAGTGTAAAATGGTCCAATTCAAGTAAGTTATTCATTTGGCATCATTCGAAGTGATAGAAATCAAGTTTTAATGAAAATTATCATACTCGGCCAACACATGCTTTTCAGCCTCTGGAAAAGCACATTTTGGCCATAAAAACTGAATATGTCCCCTGCAACCAAACGAACTGTCAGAGACATAAATCTACAATGGACATAGTGTAAAATGGTCCAATTCAAGTAAGTTATTCATTTGGCATCATTCGAAGTGATAGAAATCAAGTTTTAATGAAAATTATCATACTTGGCCAAAACATGCTTTTCAGCCCCTGAAAAGCACATTTTGGCCATAAAAACTGAATATGTCCCCTACAACCAAACGAACTGTCAGAGACACAAATCTACAATGGACATAGTGTAAAATGGTCCAATTCAAGTAAGTTATTCATTTGGCATCATTCGAAGTGATAGAAATCAAGTTGTAATGAAAATTATCATACTCGGCCAAAACATGCTTTTCAGCCCCTGAAAAGCACATTTTGGCCATAAAAACTGAAAATGTCCCCTGCAACCAAACGAACTGTCGGCGACACAAATCTACAATGGACATAGTGTAAAATGGTCCAATTCAAGTAAGTTATTCATTTGGCATCATTCGAATGGATAGAAATCAAGTTTTAATGAAAATTATCATACTCTGCCAAAACGTGCTTTTCAGCCCCTGAAAAGCACATTTTGGCCATAAAAACTGAATATGTCCCCTGCAACCAAATGAACTGTCAGAGACACAAATCTACAATGGACATAGTGTAAAATGGTCCAATTCAAGTAAATTATTCATTTGGCATCATTCGAATGGATAGAAATCAAGTTTTAATGAAAATTATCATATTCTGCCAAAACGTGCTTTTCAGCCCCTGAAAAGCACATTTTGGCCATAAAAACTGAATATGTCCCCTGCAACCAAATGAACTGTCAGAGACACAAATCTACAATGGACATAGTGTAAAATGGTCCAATTCAAGTAAGTTATTCATTTGGCATCATTCCAAGTGATAGAAATCAAGTTTTAATGAAAATTATCATACTCGGCCAAAACATGCTTTTCAGCCCCTGAAAAGCACATTAAGGCCATAAAAACTGAATATGTCCCCTGCAACCAAACAAACTGTCAGCGACACAAATTTACAATGTACATAGTGTAAAATGGTCCAATTCAAGTAAGTTATTCATTTGGCATCATTCGAAGTGATAGAAATTAAGTTTTAATGAAAATTATCATACTCGGCCAAAACGTGCTTTTCAGCCTCTGAAAAGCACATTTTGGCCATAAAAACTGAAAATGTCCCCTGCAACCAAACGAACTGTCGGAGACACAAATCTACAATGGACATAGTGTAAAATGGTCCAATTCAAGTAAGTTATTCATTTGGCATCATTCGAAGTGATAGAAATCAAGTTTTAATGAAAATTATCATACTCGGCCAAAACATGCTTTTCAGCCTCTGGAAAAGCACATTTTGGCCATAAAAACTGAATATGTCCCCTGCAACCAAACGAACTGTCAGAGACATAAATCTACAATGGACATAGTGTAAAATGGTCCAATTCAAGTAAGTTATTCATTTGGCATCATTCGAAGTGATAGAAATCAAGTTTTAATGAAAATTATCATACTTGGCCAAAACATGCTTTTCAGCCCCTGAAAAGCACATTTTGGCCATAAAAACTGAATATGTCCCCTACAACCAAACGAACTGTCAGAGACACAAATCTACAATGGACATAGTGTAAAATGGTCCAATTCAAGTAAGTTATTCATTTGGCATCATTCGAAGTGATAGAAATCAAGTTGTAATGAAAATTATCATACTCGGCCAAAACATGCTTTTCAGCCCCTGAAAAGCACATTTTGGCCATAAAAACTGAAAATGTCCCCTGCAACCAAACGAACTGTCGGCGACACAAATCTACAATGGACATAGTGTAAAATGGTCCAATTCAAGTAAGTTATTCATTTGGCATCATTCGAATGGATAGAAATCAAGTTTTAATGAAAATTATCATACTCTGCCAAAACGTGCTTTTCAGCCCCTGAAAAGCACATTTTGGCCATAAAAACTGAATATGTCCCCTGCAACCAAATGAACTGTCAGAGACACAAATCTACAATGGACATAGTGTAAAATGGTCCAATTCAAGTAAATTATTCATTTGGCATCATTCGAATGGATAGAAATCAAGTTTTAATGAAAATTATCATATTCTGCCAAAACGTGCTTTTCAGCCCCTGAAAAGCACATTTTGGCCATAAAAACTGAATATGTCCCCTGCAACCAAATGAACTGTCAGAGACACAAATCTACAATGGACATAGTGTAAAATGGTCCAATTCAAGTAAGTTATTCATTTGGCATCATTCCAAGTGATAGAAATCAAGTTTTAATGAAAATTATCATACTCGGCCAAAACATGCTTTTCAGCCCCTGAAAAGCACATTAAGGCCATAAAAACTGAATATGTCCCCTGCAACCAAACAAACTGTCAGAGACACAAATTTACAATGTACATAGTGTAAAATGGTCCAATTCAAGTAAGTTATTCATTTGGCATCATTCCAAGTTATAGAAATTAAGTTTTAATGAAAATTATCATACTCGGCCAAAACATGCTTTTCAGCCCCTGAAAAGCACATTAAGGCCATAAAAACCTAATATGTCCCCTGCAACCAAACAAACTGTCAGAGACACAAATCTACAATGGACATGGTGTAAAATGGTCCAATTCAAGTAAGTTATTCATTTGGCATCATTCCAAGTGATAGAAATTAAGTTTTAATGAAAATTATCATACTCGGCCAAAACGTGCTTTTCTGCCCCTGAAAAGCACATTTTGGCCATAAAAACTGAATATGTCCCCTGCAACCAAACAAACTGTCAGAGACACAAATCTACAATGGACATAGTGTAAAATGGTCCAATTCAAGTAAGTTATTCATTTGGCATCATTCCAAGTGATAGAAATTAAGTTTTAATGAAAATTATCATACTCGGCCAAAACGTGCTTTTCAGCCCCTGAAAAGCACATTTTGGCCATAAAAACTGAATATGTCCCCTGCAACCAAACAAACTGTCAGAGACACAAATCTACAATGGACATAGTGTAAAATGGTCCAATTCAAGTAAGTTATTCATTTGGCATCATTCCAAGTGATAGAAATTAAGTTTTAATTAAAATTATCATACTCGGCCAAAACATGCTTTTCAGCCCCTGAAAAGCACATTAAGGCCATAAAAACTGAATATGTCCCCTGCAACCAAACGAACTGTCAGAGACAAAAATCTACAATGGACATAGTGTAAAATGGTCCAATTCAAGTAAGTTATTCATTTGGCATCATTCCAAGTTAAATAAATTAAGTTTTAATGAAAATTATCATACTCAGCCAAAACGTGCTTTTCAGCCCCCTGAAAAGCACATTTTGGCCATAAAAACTGAATATGTCCCCTGCAACCAAACAAACTGTCAGATACACAAATCTACAATGGACATAGTGTAAAATGGTCCAATTCAAGTAAGATATTCATTTGACATCATTCGAAGTGATAGAAATTAAGCTTTAATGAAAATTATCATACTCGGCCAAATCGTGCTTTTCAGCCCCTGAAAAGCACATTTTGGCCATAAAAACTGAATATGTCCCCTGCAACCAAACAAACTGTCAGAGACACAAATCTACAATGGACATAGTGTAAAATGGTCCAATTCAAGTAAGTTATTCATTTGGCATCATTCCAAGTTATAGAAATTACGTTTTAATGAAAATTATCATACTCGGCCAAAACATGCTTTTCAGCCCCTGAAAAGCACATTAAGGCCATAAAAACTGAATATGTCCCCTGCAACCAAACAAACTGTCAGCGACACAAATTTACAATGTACATAGTGTAAAATGGTCCAATTCAAGTAAGTTATTCATTTGGCATCATTCGAAGTGATAGAAATTAAGTTTTAATGAAAATTATCATACTCGGCCAAAACGTGCTTTTCTGCCCCTGAAAAGCACATTTTGGCCATAAAAACTGAATATGTCCCCTGCAACCAAACAAACTGTCAGAGACACAAATCTACAATGGACATAGTGTAAAATGGTCCAATTCAAGTAAGTTATTCATTTGGCATCATTCCAAGTGATAAAAATTAAGATTTAATGAAAATTATCATACTCTGCCAAAACGTGCTTTTCAGCCCCTGAAAAGCACATTTTGGCCATAAAAACTGAATATGTCCCCTGCAACCAAATGAACTGTCAGAGACACAAATCTACAATGGACATAGTGTAAAATGGTCCAATTCAAGTAAATTATTCATTTGGCATCATTCGAATGGATAGAAATCAAGTTTTAATGAAAATTATCATATTCTGCCAAAACGTGCTTTTCAGCCCCTGAAAAGCACATTTTGGCCATAAAAACTGAATATGTCCCATGCAACCAAATGAACTGTCAGAGACACAAATCTACAATGGACATAGTGTAAAATGGTCCAATTCAAGTAAGTTATTCATTTGGCATCATTCCAAGTGATAGAAATCAAGTTTTAATGAAAATTATCATACTCGGCCAAAACATGCTTTTCAGCCCCTGAAAAGCACATTAAGGCCATAAAAACTGAATATGTCCCCTGCAACCAAACAAACTGTCAGAGACACAAATTTACAATGTACATAGTGTAAAATGGTCCAATTCAAGTAAGTTATTCATTTGGCATCATTCCAAGTTATAGAAATTAAGTTTTAATGAAAATTATCATACTCGGCCAAAACATGCTTTTCAGCCCCTGAAAAGCACATTAAGGCCATAAAAACCTAATATGTCCCCTGCAACCAAACAAATTGTCAGAGACACAAATCTACAATGGACATAGTGTAAAATGGTCCAATTCAAGTAAGTTATTCATTTGGCATCATTCCAAGTGATAGAAATTAAGTTTTAATGAAAATTATCATACTCGGCCAAAACGTGCTTTTCTGCCCCTGAAAAGCACATTTTGGCCATAAAAACTGAATATGTCCCCTGCAACCAAACAAACTGTCAGAGACACAAATCTACAATGGACATAGTGTAAAATGGTCCAATTCAAGTAAGATATTCATTTGACATCATTCGAAGTGATAGAAATTAAGCTTTAATGAAAATTATCATACTCGGCCAAATCGTGCTTTTCAGCCCCTGAAAAGCACATTTTGGCCATAAAAACTGAATATGTCCCCTGCAACCAAACAAACTGTCAGAGACACAAATCTACAATGGACATAGTGTAAAATGGTCCAATTCAAGTAAGTTATTCATTTGGCATCATTCCAAGTTATAGAAATTACGTTTTAATGAAAATTATCATACTCGGCCAAAACATGCTTTTCAGCCCCTGAAAAGCACATTAAGGCCATAAAAACTGAATATGTCCCCTGCAACCAAACAAACTGTCAGCGACACAAATTTACAATGTACATAGTGTAAAATGGTCCAATTCAAGTAAGTTATTCATTTGGCATCATTCGAAGTGATAGAAATTAAGTTTTAATGAAAATTATCATACTCGGCCAAAACGTGCTTTTCTGCCCCTGAAAAGCACATTTTGGCCATAAAAACTGAATATGTCCCCTGCAACCAAACAAACTGTCAGAGACACAAATCTACAATGGACATAGTGTAAAATGGTCCAATTCAAGTAAGTCATTCATTTGGCATCATTCCAAGTGATAGAAATTAAGATTTAATGAAAATTATCATACTCGGCCAAAACGTGCTTTTCAGCCCCTGAAAAGCACATTTTGGCCATAAAAACTGAATATGTCCCCTGCAACCAAACAAACTGTCAGAGACACAAATCTACAATGGACATAGTGTAAAATGGTCCAATTCAAGTAAGTTATTCATTTGGCATCATTCCAAGTGATAGAAATTAAGTTTTAATGAAAATTATCATACTTGGCCAAAACATGCTTTTCAGCCCCTGAAAAGCACATTAAGGCCATAAAAACTGAATATGTCCCCTGCAACCAACCAAACTGTCAGAGACACAAATTTACAATGTACATAGTGTAAAATGGTCCAATTCAAGTAAGTTATTCATTTGGCATCATTCGAAGTGATAGAAATTAAGTTTTAATGAAAATTATCATACTCGGCCAAAACATGCATTTCAGCCCCTGAAAAGCACATTTTGGCCATAAAAACTGAATATGTCCCCTGCAACCAAACAAACTGTCAGAGACACAAATCTACAATGGACATAGTGTAAAATGGTCCAATTCAAGTAAGTTATTCATTTGGCATCATTCCAAGTGATAGAAATTAAGTTTTAATGAAAATTATCATACTCGGCCAAAACATGCTTTTCAGCCCCTGAAAAGCACATTAAGGCCATAAAAACTGAATATGTCCCCTGCAACCAAACGAACTGTCAGAGACAAAAATCTACAATGGACATAGTGTAAAATGGTCCAATTCAAGTAAGTTATTCATTTGGCATCATTCCAAGTTATATAAATTAAGTTTTAATGAAAATTATCATACTCAGCCAAAACGTGCTTTTCAGCCCCCTGAAAAGCACATTTTGGCCATAAAAACTGAATATGTCCCCTGCAACCAAACAAACTGTCAGAGACACAAATCTACAATGGACATAGTGTAAAATGGTCCAATTCAAGTAAGTTATTCATTTGGCATCATTCCAAGTTATAGAAATTACGTTTTAATGAAAATGATCATACTCGGCCAAAACATGCTTTTCAGCCCCTGAAAAGCACATTAAGGCCATAAAAACTGAATATGTCCCCTGCAACCAAACAAACTGTCAGCGACACAAATTTACAATGTACATAGTGTAAAATGGTCCAATTCAAGTAAGTTATTCATTTGGCATCATTCGAAGTGATAGAAATTAAGTTTTAATGAAAATTATCATACTCGGCCAAAACGTGCTTTTCTGCCCCTGAAAAGCACATTTTGGCCATAAAAACTGAATATGTCCCCTGCAACCAAACAAACTGTCAGAGACACAAATCTACAATGGACATAGTGTAAAATGGTCCAATTCAAGTAAGTTATTCATTTGGCATCATTCCAAGTGATAGAAATTAAGATTTAATGAAAATTATCATACTCGGCCAAAACGTGCTTTTCAGCCCCTGAAAAGAACATTTTGGCCATAAAAACTGAATATGTCCCCTGCAACCAAACAAACTGTCAGAGACACAAATCTACAATGGACATAGTGTAAAATGGTCCAATTCAAGTAAGTTATTCATTTGGCATCATTCCAAGTGATAGAAATTAAGTTTTAATGAAAATTATCATACTTGGCCAAAACATGCTTTTCAGCCCCTGAAAAGCACATTAAGGCCATAAAAACTGAATATGTCCCCTGCAACCAACCAAACTGTCAGAGACACAAATTTACAATGTACATAGTGTAAAATGGTCCAATTCAAGTAAGTTATTCATTTGGCATCATTCGAAGTGATAGAAATTAAGTTTTAATGAAAATTATCATACTCGGCCAAAACATGCTTTTCAGCCCCTGAAAAGCACATTTTGGCCATAAAAACTGAATATGTCCCCTGCAACCAAACAAACTGTCAGAGACACAAATCTACAATGGACATAGTGTAAAATGGTCCAATTCAAGTAAGTTATTCATTTGGCATCATTCCAAGTTATAGAAATTAAGTTTTAATGAAAATTATCATACTCTGCCAAAACATGCTTTTCAGCCCCTGAAAAGCACATTAAGGCCATAAAAACTGAATATGTCCCCTGCAACCAAATAAACTGTCAGAGACACAAATTTACAATGTACATAGTTTAAAATGGTCCAATTCAAGTAAGTTATTCATTTGGCATCATTCCAAGTGATAGAAATTAAGTTTTAATGAAAATTATCATACTCGGCCAAAACATGCTTTTCAGCCCCTGAAAAGCACATTTTGGCCATAAAAACTGAATATGTCCCCTGCAACCAAACAAACTGTCAGAGACACAAATTTACAATGTACATAGTGTAAAATGGTCCAATTCAAGTAAGTTATTCATTTGGCATCATTCCAAGTGATAGAAATTAAGTTTTAATGAAAATTATCATACTTGGCCAAAACATGTTTTTCAGCCCCTGAAAAGCACATTAAGGCCATAAAAACTGAATATGTCCCCTGCAACCAACCAAACTGTCAGAGACACAAATTTACAATGTACATAGTGTAAAATGGTCCAATTCAAGTAAGTTATTCATTTGGCATCATTCGAAGTGATAGAAATTAAGTTTTAATGAAAATTATCATACTCGGCCAAAACATGCTTTTCAGCCCCTGAAAAGCACATTTTGGCCATAAAAACTGAATATGTCCCCTGCAACCAAACAAACTGTCAGAGACACAAATTTACAATGTACATAGTGTAAAATTGTCCAATTCAAGTAAGTTATTCATTTGGCATCATTCCAAGTGATAGAAATTAAGTTTTAATGAAAATTATCATACTCGGCCAAAACGTGCTTTTCAGCCCCTGAAAAAACACATTTTGGCCATAAAAACTGAATATGTCCCCTGCAACCAAACGAACTGTCACAGTCACAAATCTACAATGGACATAGTGTAAAATGGTCCAATTCAAGTAAGTTATTCATTTGGCATCTTTCCAAATTATAGAAATTAAGTTTTAATGAAAATTATCATACTCTACCAAAACATGCTTTTCAGCCCCTGAAAAGCACATTAAGGCCATAAAAACCTAATATGTCCCCTGCAACCAAACAAACTGTCTCAGACACAAATCTACAATGGACATAGTGTAAAATGGTCCAATTCAAGTAAGTTATTCATTTGGCATCATTCCAAGTGATAGAAATTAAGTTTTAATGAAAATTATCATACTCGGCCAAAACGTGCTTTTCTGCCCCTGAAAAGCACATTTTGGCCATAAAAACTGAATATGTCCCCTGCAACCAAACAAACTGTCAGAGACACAAATCTACAATGGACATAGTGTAAAATGGTCCAATTCAAGTAAGTTATTCATTTGGCATCATTCCAAGTGATAGAAATTAAGTTTTAATGAAAATTATCATACTCTGCCAAAACATGCTTTTCAGCCCCTGAAAAGCACATTAAGGCCATAAAAACTGAATATGTCTCCTGCAACCAAACGAACTGTCAGAGACACAAATTTACAATGGACATAGTGTAAAATGTTCCATTTCAAGTAAGTTATTCATTTGGCATCATTCGTAGTGATAGAAATTAAGTTTTAATGAAAATTATCATACTCGGCCAAAACGTGCTTTTCAGCCCCTGAAAAGCACATTTTGGCCATAAAAACTGAATATGTCCCCTGCAACCAAACAAACTGTCAGAGACACAAATCTACAATGGACATAGTGTAAAATGGTCCAATTCAAGTAAGTTATTCATTTGGCATCATTCCAAGTGACAGAAATTAAGTTTTAATGAAAATTATCATACTCGGCAAAACATGCTTTTCAGCCCCTGAAAAGCACATTTTGGCCATAAAAACTGAATATGTCCGCTGCAACCAAACGAACTGTCAGTGACAAAAATCTACAATGGACATAGTGTAAAATGGTCCAATTCAAGTAAGTTATTCATTTGGCATCATTCCAAGTTATAGAAATTAAGTTTTAATGAAAATTATCATACTCTGCCAAAACATGCTTTTCAGCCCCTGAAAAGCACATTTTGGCCATAAAAACTGAATATGTCCCCTGCAACCAAACAAACTGTCAGAGACACAAATCTACAATGGACATAGTGTAAAATGGTCCAATTCAAGTAAGTTATTCATTTGGCATCATTCCAAGTGATAGAAATTAAGTTTTAATGAAAATTATCATACTCGGCCAAAACATGCTTTTCAGCCCCTGAAAAGCACATTTTGGCCATAAAAACTGAATATGTCCCCTGCAACCAAACAAACTGTCAGAGACAAAAATCTACAATAGACATAGTGTAAAATGGTCCAATTCAAGTAAGTTATTCATTTGGCATCGAAGTGATAGAAATTAAGTTTTAATGAAAATTATCATACTCGGCCAAAACATGCTTTTCAGCCCCTGAAAAGCACATTTTGGCCATAAAAACTGAATATGTCCCCTGCAACCAAACAAACTGTCAGAGACACAAATCTACAATGGACATAGTGTAAAATGGTCCAATTCAAGTAAGTTATTCATTTGGCATCATTCCAAGTTATAGAAATTAAGTTTTAATGAAAATTATCATACTCGGCCAAAACATGCTTTTCAGCCCCTGAAAAGCACATTAAGGCCATAAAAACCTAATATGTCCCCTGCAACCAAACAAACTGTCAGAGACACAAATCTACAATGGACATAGTGTAAAATGGTCCAATTCAAGTAAGTTATTCATTTGGCATCATTCCAAGTGATAGAAATTAAGTTTTAATGAAAATTATCAAACTCGGCCAAAACGTGCTTTTCTGCCCCTGAAAAGCACATTTTGGCCATAAAAACTGAATATGTCCCCTGCAACCAAACAAACTGTCAGTGACACAAATCTACAATGGACATAGTGTAAAATGGTTCAATTCAAGTAAGTTATTCATTTGGCATCATTCCAAGTGATAGAAATTAAGTTTTAATGAAAATTATCATACTCGGCCAAAACGTGCTTTTCAGCCCCTGAAAAGCACATTTTGGCCATAAAAACTGAATATGTCCCCTGCAACCAAACAAACTGTCAGAGACACAAATCTACAATGGACATAGTGTAAAATGGTCCAATTCAAGTAAGTTATTCATTTGGCATCATTCCAAGTGATAGAAATTAAGTTTTAATGAAAATTATCATACTCGGCCAAAACATGCTTTTCAGCCCCTAAAAAGCACATTAAGGCCATAAAAACTGAATATGTCCCCTGCAACCAAACGAACTGTCAGAGACAAAAATCTACAATGGACATAGTGTAAAATGGTCCAATTCAAGTAAGTTATTCATTTGGCATCATTCCAAGTTATATAAATTAAGTTTTAATGAAAATTATCATACTCAGCCAAAACGTGCTTTTCAGCCCCCTGAAAAGCACATTTTGGCCATAAAAACTGAATATGTCCCCTGCAACCAAACAAACTGTCAGAGACACAAATCTACAATGGACATAGTGTAAAATGGTCCAATTCAAGTAAGATATTCATTTGGCATCATTCGAAGTGATAGAAATTAAGCTTTAATGAAAATTATCATACTCGGCCAAATCGTGCTTTTCAGCCCCTGAAAAGCACATTTTGGCCATAAAAACTGAATATGTCCCCTGCAACCAAACAAACTGTCAGAGACACAAATCTAGAATGGACATAGTGTAAAATGGTCCAATTCAAGTAAGTTATTCATTTGGCATCATTCCAAGTTATAGAAATTAAGTTTTAATGAAAATTATCATACTCGGCCAAAACATGCTTTTCAGCCCCTGAAAAGCACATTAAGGCCATAAAAACCTAATATGTCCCCTGCAACCAAACAAACTGTCAGAAACACAAATCTACAATGGACATAGTGTAAAATGGTCCAATTCAAGTAAGTTATTCATTTGGCATCATTCCAAGTGATAGAAATTAAGTTTTAATGAAAATTATCATACTCGGCCAAAACGTGCTTTTCTGCCCCTGAAAAGCACATTTTGGCCATAAAAACTGAATATGTCCCCTGCAACCAAACAAACTGTCAGTGACACAAATCTACAATGGACATAGTGTAAAATGGTCCAATTCAAGTAAGTTATTCATTTGGCATCATTCCAAGTGATAGAAATTAAGTTTTAATGAAAATTATCATACTCGGCCAAAACGTGCTTTTCAGCCCCTGAAAAGCACATTTTGGCCATAAAAACTGAATATGTCCCCTGCAACCAAACAAACTGTCAGAGACACAAATCTACAATGGACATAGTGTAAAATGGTCCAATTCAAGTAAGTTATTCATTTGGCATCATTCCAAGTGATAGAAATTAAGTTTTAATGAAAATTATCATACTCGGCCAAAACATGCTTTTCAGCCCCTAAAAAGCACATTAAGGCCATAAAAACTGAATATGTCCCCTGCAACCAAACGAACTGTCAGAGACAAAAATCTACAATGGACATAGTGTAAAATGGTCCAATTCAAGTAAGTTATTCATTTGGCATCATTCCAAGTTATATAAATTAAGTTTTAATGAAAATTATCATACTCAGCCAAAACGTGCTTTTCAGCCCCCTGAAAAGCACATTTTGGCCATAAAAACTGAATATGTCCCCTGCAACCAAACAAACTGTCAGAGACACAAATCTACAATGGACATAGTGTAAAATGGTCCAATTCAAGTAAGATATTCATTTGGCATCATTCGAAGTGATAGAAATTAAGCTTTAATGAAAATTATCATACTCGGCCAAATCGTGCTTTTCAGCCCCTGAAAAGCACATTTTGGCCATAAAAACTGAATATGTCCCCTGCAACCAAACAAACTGTCAGAGACACAAATCTACAATGGACATAGTGTAAAATGGTCCAATTCAAGTAAGTTATTCATTTGGCATCATTCCAAGTTATAGAAATTACGTTTTAATGAAAATTATCATACTCGGCCAAAACATGCTTTTCAGCCCCTGAAAAGCACATTAAGGCCATAAAAACTGAATATGTCCCCTGCAACCAAACAAACTGTCAGCGACACAAATTTACAATGTACATAGTGTAAAATGGTCCAATTCAAGTAAGTTATTCATTTGGCATCATTCGAAGTGATAGAAATTAAGTTTTAATGAAAATTATCATACTCGGCCAAAACGTGCTTTTCTGCCCCTGAAAAGCACATTTTGGCCATAAAAACTGAATATGTCCCCTGCAACCATACAAACTGTCAGAGACACAAATCTACAATGGACATAGTGTAAAATGGTCCAATTCAAGTAAGTTATTCATTTGGCATCATTCCAAGTTATAGAAATTAAGTTTTAATGAAAATTATCATACTCTGCCAAAACATGCTTTTCAGCCCCTGAAAAGCACATTAAGGCCATAAAAACTGAATATGTCCCCTGCAACCAAATAAACTGTCAGAGACACAAATTTACAATGTACATAGTTTAAAATGGTCCAATTCAAGTAAGTTATTCATTTGGCATCATTCCAAGTGATAGAAATTAAGTTTTAATGAAAATTATCATACTCGGCCAAAACATGCTTTTCAGCCCCTGAAAAGCACATTTTGGCCATAAAAACTGAATATGTCCCCTGCAACCAAACAAACTGTCAGAGACACAAATTTACAATGTACATAGTGTAAAATGGTCCAATTCAAGTAAGTTATTCATTTGGCATCATTCGAAGTGATAGAAATAAAGTTTTAATGAAAATTATCATACTCGGCCAAAACATGCTTTTCAGCCCCTGAAAAGCACATTTTGGCCATAAAAACTGAATATGTCCCCTGCAACCAAACAAACTGTCAGAGACACAAATTTACAATGTACATAGTGTAAAATGGTCCAATTCAAGTAAGTTATTCATTTGGCATCATTCCAAGTGATAGAAATTAAGTTTTAATGAAAATTATCATACTCGGCCAAAACGTGCTTTTCAGCCCCTGAAAAAACACATTTTGGCCATAAAAACTGAATATGTCCCCTGCAACCAAACGAACTGTCACAGTCACAAATCTACAATGGACATAGTGTAAAATGGTCCAATTCAAGTAAGTTATTCATTTGGCATCATTCCAAGTTATAGAAATTAAGTTTTAATGAAAATTATCATACTCTACCAAAACATGCTTTTCAGCCCCTGAAAAGCACATTTTGGCCATAAAAACTGAATATGTCCCCTGCAACCATACAAACTGTCAGAGACACAAATCTACAATGGACATAGTGTAAAATGGTCCAATTCAAGTAAGTTATTCATTTGGCATCATTCCAAGTTATAGAAATTAAGTTTTAATGAAAATTATCATACTCTGCCAAAACATGCTTTTCAGCCCCTGAAAAGCACATTAAGGCCATAAAAACTGAATATGTCCCCTGCAACCAAATAAACTGTCAGAGACACAAATTTACAATGTACATAGTTTAAAATGGTCCAATTCAAGTAAGTTATTCATTTGGCATCATTCCAAGTGATAGAAATTAAGTTTTAATGAAAATTATCATACTCGGCCAAAACATGCTTTTCAGCCCCTGAAAAGCACATTTTGGCCATAAAAACTGAATATGTCCCCTGCAACCAAACAAACTGTCAGAGACACAAATTTACAATGTACATAGTGTAAAATGGTCCAATTCAAGTAAGTTATTCATTTGGCATCATTCGAAGTGATAGAAATAAAGTTTTAATGAAAATTATCATACTCGGCCAAAACATGCTTTTCAGCCCCTGAAAAGCACATTTTGGCCATAAAAACTGAATATGTCCCCTGCAACCAAACAAACTGTCAGAGACACAAATTTACAATGTACATAGTGTAAAATGGTCCAATTCAAGTAAGTTATTCATTTGGCATCATTCCAAGTGATAGAAATTAAGTTTTAATGAAAATTATCATACTCGGCCAAAACGTGCTTTTCAGCCCCTGAAAAAACACATTTTGGCCATAAAAACTGAATATGTCCCCTGCAACCAAACGAACTGTCACAGTCACAAATCTACAATGGACATAGTGTAAAATGGTCCAATTCAAGTAAGTTATTCATTTGGCATCATTCCAAGTTATAGAAATTAAGTTTTAATGAAAATTATCATACTCTACCAAAACATGCTTTTCAGCCCCTGAAAAGCACATTAAGGCCATAAAAACTGAATATGTCTCCTGCAACTAAACGAACTGTCAGAGACAAAAATCTACAATGGACATAGTGTAAAATGGTCCAATTCAAGTAAGTTATTCATTTGGCATCATTCCAAGTTATAGAAATTAAGTTTTAATGAAAATTATCATACTCGGCCAAAACGTGCTTTTCAGCCCCTGAAAAGCACATTTTGGCCATAAAAAACTGAATATGTCCCCTGCAACCAAACAAACTGTCAGAGACACAAATCTACAATGGACATAGTGTAAAATGGTCCAATTCAAGTAAGTTATTCATTTGGCATCATTCCAAGTGATAGAAATTAAGTTTTAATGAAAATTATCATACTCGGCCAAAACATGCTTTTCAGCCCCTGAAAAGCACATTTTGGCCATAAAAACTGAATATGTCCCCTGCAACCAAACAAACTGTCAGAGACAAAAATCTACAATAGACATAGTGTAAAATGGTCCAATTCAAGTAAGTTATTCATTTGGCATCGAAGTGATAGAAATTAAGTTTTAATGAAAATTATCATACTCGGCCAAAACATGCTTTTCAGCCCCTGAAAAGCACATTTTGGCCATAAAAACTGAATATGTCCCCTGCAACCAAACAAACTGTCAGAGACACAAATCTACAATGGACATAGTGTAAAATGGTCCAATTCAAGTAAGTTATTCATTTGGCATCATTCCAAGTTATAGAAATTAAGTTTTAATGAAAATTATCATACTCGGCCAAAACATGCTTTTCAGCCCCTGAAAAGCACATTAAGGCCATAAAAACCTAATATGTCCCCTGCAACCAAACAAACTGTCAGAGACACAAATCTACAATGGACATAGTGTAAAATGGTCCAATTCAAGTAAGTTATTCATTTGGCATCATTCCAAGTGATAGAAATTAAGTTTTAATGAAAATTATCATACTCGGCCAAAACGTGCTTTTCTGCCCCTGAAAAGCACATTTTGGCCATAAAAACTGAATATGTCCCCTGCAACCAAACAAACTGTCAGTGACACAAATCTACAATGGACATAGTGTAAAATGGTCCAATTCAAGTAAGTTATTCATTTGGCATCATTCCAAGTGATAGAAATTAAGTTTTAATGAAAATTATCATACTCGGCCAAAACGTGCTTTTCAGCCCCTGAAAAGCACATTTTGGCCATAAAAACTGAATATGTCCCCTGCAACCAAACAAACTGTCAGAGACACAAATCTACAATGGACATAGTGTAAAATGGTCCAATTCAAGTAAGTTATTCATTTGGCATCATTCCAAGTGATAGAAATTAAGTTTTAATGAAAATTATCATACTCGGCCAAAACATGCTTTTCAGCCCCTAAAAAGCACATTAAGGCCATAAAAACTGAATATGTCCCCTGCAACCAAACGAACTGTCAGAGACAAAAATCTACAATGGACATAGTGTAAAATGGTCCAATTCAAGTAAGTTATTCATTTGGCATCATTCCAAGTTATATAAATTAAGTTTTAATGAAAATTATCATACTCAGCCAAAACGTGCTTTTCAGCCCCCTGAAAAGCACATTTTGGCCATAAAAACTGAATATGTCCCCTGCAACCAAACAAACTGTCAGAGACACAAATCTACAATGGACATAGTGTAAAATGGTCCAATTCAAGTAAGATATTCATTTGGCATCATTCGAAGTGATAGAAATTAAGCTTTAATGAAAATTATCATACTCGGCCAAATCGTGCTTTTCAGCCCCTGAAAAGCACATTTTGGCCATAAAAACTGAATATGTCCCCTGCAACCAAACAAACTGTCAGAGACACAAATCTACAATGGACATAGTGTAAAATGGTCCAATTCAAGTAAGTTATTCATTTGGCATCATTCCAAGTTATAGAAATTACGTTTTAATGAAAATTATCATACTCGGCCAAAACATGCTTTTCAGCCCCTGAAAAGCACATTAAGGCCATAAAAACTGAATATGTCCCCTGCAACCAAACAAACTGTCAGCGACACAAATTTACAATGTACATAGTGTAAAATGGTCCAATTCAAGTAAGTTATTCATTTGGCATCATTCCAAGTTATAGAAATTAAGTTTTAATGAAAATTATCATACTCTGCCAAAACATGCTTTTCAGCCCCTGAAAAGCACATTAAGGCCATAAAAACTGAATATGTCCCCTGCAACCAAATAAACTGTCAGAGACACAAA
Organism: Stigmatopora argus; assembly: GCF_051989625.1. Classification (NCBI taxonomy): domain Eukaryota; kingdom Metazoa; phylum Chordata; class Actinopteri; order Syngnathiformes; family Syngnathidae; genus Stigmatopora; species Stigmatopora argus. The sequence goes on along the minus strand of NC_135396.1, from coordinate 18,667,098 downwards.
TTTACAATGTACATAGTTTAAAATGGTCCAATTCAAGTAAGTTATTCATTTGGCATCATTCCAAGTGATAGAAATTAAGTTTTAATGAAAATTATCATACTCGGCCAAAACATGCTTTTCAGCCCCTGAAAAGCACATTTTGGCCATAAAAACTGAATATGTCCCCTGCAACCAAACAAACTGTCAGAGACACAAATTTACAATGTACATAGTGTAAAATGGTCCAATTCAAGTAAGTTATTCATTTGGCATCATTCGAAGTGATAGAAATTAAGTTTTAATGAAAATTATCATACTCGGCCAAAACATGCTTTTCAGCCCCTGAAAAGCACATTTTGGCCATAAAAACTGAATATGTCCCCTGCAACCAAACAAACTGTCAGAGACACAAATTTACAATGTACATAGTGTAAAATGGTCCAATTCAAGTAAGTTATTCATTTGGCATCATTCCAAGTGATAGAAATTAAGTTTTAATGAAAATTATCATACTCGGCCAAAACGTGCTTTTCAGCCCCTGAAAAAACACATTTTGGCCATAAAAACTGAATATGTCCCCTGCAACCAAACGAACTGTCACAGTCACAAATCTACAATGGACATAGTGTAAAATGGTCCAATTCAAGTAAGTTATTCATTTGGCATCATTCCAAGTTATAGAAATTAAGTTTTAATGAAAATTATCATACTCTACCAAAACATGCTTTTCAGCCCCTGAAAAGCACATTAAGGCCATAAAAACCTAATATGTCCCCTGCAACCAAACAAACTGTCAGAGACACAAATCTACAATGGACATAGTGTAAAATGGTCCAATTCAAGTAAGTTATTCATTTGGCATCATTCCAAGTGATAGAAAATAAGTTTTAATGAAAATTATCATACTCGGCCAAAACGTGCTTTTCTGCCCCTGAAAAGCACATTTTGGCCATAAAAACTGAATATGTCCCCTGCAACCAAACAAACTGTCAGAGACACAAATCTACAATGGACATAGTGTAAAATGGTCCAATTCAAGTAAGTTATTCATTTGGCATCATTCCAAGTGATAGAAATTAAGTTTTAATGAAAATTATCATACTCGGCCAAAACGTGCTTTTCAGCCCCTGAAAAGCACATTTTGGCCATAAAAACTGAATATGTCCCCTGCAACCAAACAAACTGTCAGAGACACAAATCTACAATGGACATAGTGTAAAATGGTCCAATTCAAGTAAGTTATTCATTTGGCATCATTCCAAGTTATAGAAATTAAGTATTAATGAAAATTATCATACTCTGCCAAAACATGCTTTTCAGCCCCTGAAAAGCACATTAAGGCCATAAAAACTGAATATGTCTCCTGCAACCAAACGAACTGTCAGAGACACAAATTTACAATGGACATAGTGTAAAATGTTCCAATTCAAGTAAGTTATTCATTTGGCATCATTCGAAGTGATAGAAATTAAGTTTTAATGAAAATTATCATACTCGGCCAAAACGTGCTTTTCAGCCCCTGAAAAAACACATTTTGGCCATAAAAACTGAATATGTCCCCTGCAACCAAACGAACTGTCACAGTCACAAATCTACAATGGACATAGTGTAAAATGGTCCAATTCAAGTAAGTTATTCATTTGGCATCATTCCAAGTTATAGAAATTAAGTTTTAATGAAAATTATCATACTCTACCAAAACATGCTTTTCAGCCCCTGAAAAGCACATTAAGGCCATAAAAACCTAATATGTCCCCTGCAACCAAACGAACTGTCAGAGACAAAAATCTACAATGGACATAGTGTAAAATGGTCCAATTCAAGTAAGTTATTCATTTGGCATCATTCCAAGTGATACAAATTAAGTTTTAATGAAAATTATCATACTCGGCCAAAACATGCTTTTCAGCCCCTGAAAAGCACATTTTGGCCATAAAAACTGAATATGTCCCCTGCAACCAAACAAACTGTCAGAGACACAAATTTACAATGTACATAGTGTAAAATGGTCCAATTCAAGTAAGTTATTCATTTGGCATCATTCGAAGTGATAGAAATAAAGTTTTAATGAAAATTATCATACTCGGCCAAAACATGCTTTTCAGCCCCTGAAAAGCACATTTTGGCCATAAAAACTGAATATGTCCCCTGCAACCAAACAAACTGTCAGAGACACAAATTTACAATGTACATAGTGTAAAATGGTCCAATTCAAGTAAGTTATTCATTTGGCATCATTCCAAGTGATAGAAATTAAGTTTTAATGAAAATTATCATACTCGGCCAAAACGTGCTTTTCAGCCCCTGAAAAAACACATTTTGGCCATAAAAACTGAATATGTCCCCTGCAACCAAACGAACTGTCACAGTCACAAATCTACAATGGACATAGTGTAAAATGGTCCAATTCAAGTAAGTTATTCATTTGGCATCATTCCAAGTTATAGAAATTAAGTTTTAATGAAAATTATCATACTCTACCAAAACATGCTTTTCAGCCCCTGAAAAGCACATTAAGGCCATAAAAACTGAATATGTCTCCTGCAACTAAACGAACTGTCAGAGACAAAAATCTACAATGGACATAGTGTAAAATGGTCCAATTCAAGTAAGTTATTCATTTGGCATCATTCCAAGTTATAGAAATTAAGTTTTAATGAAAATTATCATACTCGGCCAAAACGTGCTTTTCAGCCCCTGAAAAGCACATTTTGGCCATAAAAAACTGAATATGTCCCCTGCAACCAAACAAACTGTCAGAGACACAAATCTACAATGGACATAGTGTAAAATGGTCCAATTCAAGTAAGTTATTCATTTGGCATCATTCCAAGTGATAGAAATTAAGTTTTAATGAAAATTATCATACTCGGCCAAAACATGCTTTTCAGCCCCTGAAAAGCACATTTTGGCCATAAAAACTGAATATGTCCCCTGCAACCAAACAAACTGTCAGAGACAAAAATCTACAATAGACATAGTGTAAAATGGTCCAATTCAAGTAAGTTATTCATTTGGCATCGAAGTGATAGAAATTAAGTTTTAATGAAAATTATCATACTCGGCCAAAACATGCTTTTCAGCCCCTGAAAAGCACATTTTGGCCATAAAAACTGAATATGTCCCCTGCAACCAAACAAACTGTCAGAGACACAAATCTACAATGGACATAGTGTAAAATGGTCCAATTCAAGTAAGTTATTCATTTGGCATCATTCCAAGTTATAGAAATTAAGTTTTAATGAAAATTATCATACTCGGCCAAAACATGCTTTTCAGCCCCTGAAAAGCACATTAAGGCCATAAAAACCTAATATGTCCCCTGCAACCAAACAAACTGTCAGAGACACAAATCTACAATGGACATAGTGTAAAATGGTCCAATTCAAGTAAGTTATTCATTTGGCATCATTCCAAGTGATAGAAATTAAGTTTTAATGAAAATTATCATACTCGGCCAAAACGTGCTTTTCTGCCCCTGAAAAGCACATTTTGGCCATAAAAACTGAATATGTCCCCTGCAACCAAACAAACTGTCAGTGACACAAATCTACAATGGACATAGTGTAAAATGGTCCAATTCAAGTAAGTTATTCATTTGGCATCATTCCAAGTGATAGAAATTAAGTTTTAATGAAAATTATCATACTCGGCCAAAACGTGCTTTTCAGCCCCTGAAAAGCACATTTTGGCCATAAAAACTGAATATGTCCCCTGCAACCAAACAAACTGTCAGAGACACAAATCTACAATGGACATAGTGTAAAATGGTCCAATTCAAGTAAGTTATTCATTTGGCATCATTCCAAGTGATAGAAATTAAGTTTTAATGAAAATTATCATACTCGGCCAAAACATGCTTTTCAGCCCCTAAAAAGCACATTAAGGCCATAAAAACTGAATATGTCCCCTGCAACCAAACGAACTGTCAGAGACAAAAATCTACAATGGACATAGTGTAAAATGGTCCAATTCAAGTAAGTTATTCATTTGGCATCATTCCAAGTTATATAAATTAAGTTTTAATGAAAATTATCATACTCAGCCAAAACGTGCTTTTCAGCCCCCTGAAAAGCACATTTTGGCCATAAAAACTGAATATGTCCCCTGCAACCAAACAAACTGTCAGAGACACAAATCTACAATGGACATAGTGTAAAATGGTCCAATTCAAGTAAGATATTCATTTGGCATCATTCGAAGTGATAGAAATTAAGCTTTAATGAAAATTATCATACTCGGCCAAATCGTGCTTTTCAGCCCCTGAAAAGCACATTTTGGCCATAAAAACTGAATATGTCCCCTGCAACCAAACAAACTGTCAGAGACACAAATCTACAATGGACATAGTGTAAAATGGTCCAATTCAAGTAAGTTATTCATTTGGCATCATTCCAAGTTATAGAAATTACGTTTTAATGAAAATTATCATACTCGGCCAAAACATGCTTTTCAGCCCCTGAAAAGCACATTAAGGCCATAAAAACTGAATATGTCCCCTGCAACCAAACAAACTGTCAGCGACACAAATTTACAATGTACATAGTGTAAAATGGTCCAATTCAAGTAAGTTATTCATTTGGCATCATTCCAAGTTATAGAAATTAAGTTTTAATGAAAATTATCATACTCTGCCAAAACATGCTTTTCAGCCCCTGAAAAGCACATTAAGGCCATAAAAACTGAATATGTCCCCTGCAACCAAATAAACTGTCAGAGACACAAATTTACAATGTACATAGTTTAAAATGGTCCAATTCAAGTAAGTTATTCATTTGGCATCATTCCAAGTGATAGAAATTAAGTTTTAATGAAAATTATCATACTCGGCCAAAACATGCTTTTCAGCCCCTGAAAAGCACATTTTGGCCATAAAAACTGAATATGTCCCCTGCAACCAAACAAACTGTCAGAGACACAAATTTACAATGTACATAGTGTAAAATGGTCCAATTCAAGTAAGTTATTCATTTGGCATCATTCGAAGTGATAGAAATTAAGTTTTAATGAAAATTATCATACTCGGCCAAAACATGCTTTTCAGCCCCTGAAAAGCACATTTTGGCCATAAAAACTGAATATGTCCCCTGCAACCAAACAAACTGTCAGAGACACAAATTTACAATGTACATAGTGTAAAATGGTCCAATTCAAGTAAGTTATTCATTTGGCATCATTCCAAGTGATAGAAATTTAGTTTTAATGAAAATTATCATACTCGGCCAAAACGTGCTTTTCAGCCCCTGAAAAAACACATTTTGGCCATAAAAACTGAATATGTCCCCTGCAACCAAACGAACTGTCACAGTCACAAATCTACAATGGACATAGTGTAAAATGGTCCAATTCAAGTAAGTTATTCATTTGGCATCATTCCAAGTTATAGAAATTAAGTTTTAATGAAAATTATCATACTCTACCAAAACATGCTTTTCAGCCCCTGAAAAGCACATTAAGGCCATAAAAACCTAATATGTCCCCTGCAACCAAACAAACTGTCAGAGACACAAATCTACAATGGACATAGTGTAAAATGGTCCAATTCAAGTAAGTTATTCATTTGGCATCATTCCAAGTGATAGAAAATAAGTTTTAATGAAAATTATCATACTCGGCCAAAACGTGCTTTTCTGCCCCTGAAAAGCACATTTTGGCCATAAAAACTGAATATGTCCCCTGCAACCAAACAAACTGTCAGAGACACAAATCTACAATGGACATAGTGTAAAATGGTCCAATTCAAGTAAGTTATTCATTTGGCATCATTCCAAGTGATAGAAATTAAGTTTTAATGAAAATTATCATACTCGGCCAAAACGTGCTTTTCAGCCCCTGAAAAGCACATTTTGGCCATAAAAACTGAATATGTCCCCTGCAACCAAACAAACTGTCAGAGACACAAATCTACAATGGACATAGTGTAAAATGGTCCAATTCAAGTAAGTTATTCATTTGGCATCATTCCAAGTTATAGAAATTAAGTATTAATGAAAATTATCATACTCTGCCAAAACATGCTTTTCAGCCCCTGAAAAGCACATTAAGGCCATAAAAACTGAATATGTCTCCTGCAACCAAACGAACTGTCAGAGACACAAATTTACAATGGACATAGTGTAAAATGTTCCAATTCAAGTAAGTTATTCATTTGGCATCATTCGAAGTGATAGAAATTAAGTTTTAATGAAAATGATCATACTCGGCCAAAACGTGCTTTTCAGCCCCTGAAAAGCACATTTTGGCCATAAAAACTGAATATGTCCCCTGCAACCAAACAAACTGTCAGAGACACAAATCTACAATGGACATAGTGTAAAATGGTCCAATTCAAGTAAGTTATTCATTTGGCATCATTCCAAGTGACAGAAATTAAGTTTTAATGAAAATTATCATACTCGGCCAAAACATGCTTTTCAGCCCCTGAAAAGCACATTTTGGCCATAAAAACTGAATATGTCCCCTGCAACCAAACGAACTGTCAGAGACAAAAATCTACAATGGACATAGTGTAAAATGGTCCAATTCAAGTAAGTTATTCATTTGGCATCATTCCAAGTTATAGAAATTAAGTTTTAATGAAAATTATCATACTCTGCCAAAACATGCTTTTCAGCCCCTGAAAAGCACATTTTGGCCATAAAAACTGAATATGTCCCCTGCAACCAAACAAACTGTCAGAGACACAAATCTACAATGTACATAGTGTAAAATGGTCCAATTCAAGTAAGTTATTCATTTGGCATCATTCCAAGTGATAGAAATTAAGTTTTAATGAAAATTATCATACTCGGCCAAAACATGCTTTTCAGCCCCTGAAAAGCACATTTTGGCCATAAAAACTGAATATGTCCCCTGCAACCAAACGAACTGTCAGAGACAAAAATCTACAATGGACATAGTGTAAAATGGTCCAATTCAAGTAAGTTATTCATTTGGCATCATTCCAAGTGATACAAATTAAGTTTTAATGAAAATTATCATACTCGGCCAAAACATGCTTTTCAGCCCATGAAAAGCACATTAAGGCCATAAAAACTAAATATGTCCCCTGCAACCAAACAAACTGTCAGAGACAAAAATTTACAATGTACATAGTGTAAAATGGTCCAATTCAAGTAAGTTATTCATTTGGCATCATTCGAAGTGATAGAAATTAAGTTTTAATGAAAATTATCATACTCGGCCAAAACGTGCTCTTCTGCCCCTGAAAAGCACATTTTGGCCATAAAAACTGAATATGTCCCCTGCAACCAAACAAACTGTCAGAGACACAAATCTACAATGGACATAGTGTAAAATGGTCCAATTCAAGTAAGTTATTCATTTGGCATCATTCCAAGTGATAGAAATTAAGATTTAATGAAAATTATCTTACTCGGCCAAAACGTGCTTTTCAGCCCCTGAAAAGCACATTTTGGCCATAAAAACTAAATATGTCCCCTGCAACCAAACAAACTGTCAGAGACACAAATCTACAATGGACATAGTTTAAAATGGTCCAATTCAAGTAAGTTATTCATTTGGCATCATTCCAAGTGATAGAAATTAAGTTTTAATGAAAATTATCATACTCGGCCAAAACATGCTTTTCAGCCCCTGAAAAGCACATTTTGGCCATAAAAACTGGATATGTCCCCTGCAACCAAACAAACTGTCAGAGACACAAATTTACAATGTACATAGTGTAAAATGGTCCTATTCAAGTAAGTTATTCATTTGGCATCATTCGAAGTGATAGAAATTAAGTTTTAATGAAAATTATCATACTCGGCCAAAACATGCTTTTCAGCCCCTGAAAAGCACATTTTGGCCATAAAAACTGAATATGTCCCCTGCAACCAAACAAACTGTCAGAGACACAAATTTACAATGTACATAGTGTAAAATGGTCCAATTCAAGTAAGTTATTCATTTGGCATCATTCGAAGTGATAGAAATTAAGTTTTAATGAAAATTATCATACTCGGCCAAAACATGCTTTTCAGCCCCTGAAAAGCACATTTTGGCCATAAAAACTGAATATGTCCCCTGCAACCAAACAAACTGTCAGAGACACAAATTTACAATGTACATAGTGTAAAATGGTCCAATTCAAGTAAGTTATTCATTTGGCATCATTCCAAGTGATAGAAATTAAGTTTTAATGAAAATTATCATACTCGGCCAAAACGTGCTTTTCAGCCCCTGAAAAAACACATTTTGGCCATAAAAACTGAATATGTCCCTTGCAACCAAACGAACTGTCACAGTCACAAATCTACAATGGACATAGTGTAAAATGGTCCAATTCAAGTAAGTTATTCATTTGGCATCATTCCAAGTTATAGAAATTAAGTTTTAATGAAAATTATCATACTCTACCAAAACATGCTTTTCAGCCCCTGAAAAGCACATTAAGGCCATAAAAACCTAATATGTCCCCTGCAACCAAACAAACTGTCAGACACAAATCTACAATGGACATAGTGTAAAATGGTCCAATTCAAGTAAGTTATTCATTTGGCATCATTCCAAGTGATAGAAAATAAGTTTTAATGAAAATTATCATACTCGGCCAAAACGTGCTTTTCTGCCCCTGAAAAGCACATTTTGGCCATAAAAACTGAATATGTCCCCTGCAACCAAACAAACTGTCAGAGACACAAATCTACAATGGACATAGTGTAAAATGGTCCAATTCAAGTAAGTTATTCATTTGGCATCATTCCAAGTGATAGAAATTAAGTTTTAATGAAAATTATCATACTCGGCCAAAACGTGCTTTTCAGCCCCTGAAAAGCACATTTTGGCCATAAAAACTGAATATGTCCCCTGCAACCAAACAAACTGTCAGAGACACAAATCTACAATGGACATAGTGTAAAATGGTCCAATTCAAGTAAGTTATTCATTTGGCATCATTCCAAGTTATAGAAATTAAGTATTAATGAAAATTATCATACTCTGCCAAAACATGCTTTTCAGCCCCTGAAAAGCACATTAAGGCCATAAAAACTGAATATGTCTCCTGCAACCAAACGAACTGTCAGAGACACAAATTTACAATGGACATAGTGTAAAATGTTCCAATTCAAGTAAGTTATTCATTTGGCATCATTCGAAGTGATAGAAATTAAGTTTTAATGAAAATTATCATACTCGGCCAAAACGTGCTTTTCAGCCCCTGAAAAGCACATTTTGGCCATAAAAACTGAATATGTCCCCTGCAACCAAACAAACTGTCAGAGACACAAATCTACAATGGACATAGTGTAAAATGGTCCAATTCAAGTAAGTTATTCATTTGGCATCATTCCAAGTGACAGAAATTAAGTTTTAATGAAAATTATCATACTCGGCCAAAACATGCTTTTCAGCCCCTGAAAAGCACATTTTGGCCATAAAAACTGAATATGTCCCCTGCAACCAAACGAACTGTCAGAGACAAAAATCTACAATGGACATAGTGTAAAATGGTCCAATTCAAGTAAGTTATTCATTTGGCATCATTCCAAGTTATAGAAATTAAGTTTTAATGAAAATTATCATACTCTGCCAAAACATGCTTTTCAGCCCCTGAAAAGCACATTTTGGCCATAAAAACTGAATATGTCCCCTGCAACCAAACAAACTGTCAGAGACACAAATCTACAATGTACATAGTGTAAAATGGTCCAATTCAAGTAAGTTATTCATTTGGCATCATTCCAAGTGATAGAAATTAAGTTTTAATGAAAATTATCATACTCGGCCAAAACATGCTTTTCAGCCCCTGAAAAGCACATTTTGGCCATAAAAACTGAATATGTCCCCTGCAACCAAACGAACTGTCAGAGACAAAAATCTACAATGGACATAGTGTAAAATGGTCCAATTCAAGTAAGTTATTCATTTGGCATCATTCCAAGTGATACAAATTAAGTTTTAATGAAAATTATCATACTCGGCCAAAACATGCTTTTCAGCCCATGAAAAGCACATTTTGGCCATAAAAACTGAATATGTCCCCTGCAACCAAACGAACTGTCAGCGACACAAATTTACAATGTACATAGTGTAAAATGGTCCAATTCAAGTAAGTTATTCATTTGGCATCATTCGAAGTGATAGAAATTAAGTTTTAATGAAAATTATCATACTCGGCCAAAACGTGCTTTTCTGCCCCTGAAAAGCACATTTTGGCCATAAAAACTGAATATGTCCCCTGCAACCAAACAAACTGTCAGAGACACAAATCTACAATGGACATAGTGTAAAATGGTCCAATTCAAGTAAGTTATTCATTTGGCATCATTCCAAGTGATAGAAATTAAGATTTAATGAAAATTATCATACTCGGCCAAAACGTGCTTTTCAGCCCCTGAAAAGCACATTTTGGCCATAAAAACTAAATATGTCCCCTGCAACCAAACAAACTGTCAGAGACACAAATCTACAATGGACATAGTGTAAAATGGTCCAATTCAAGTAAGTTATTCATTTGGCATCATTCCAAGTGATAGAAATTAAGTTTTAATGAAAATTATCATACTCTGCCAAAACATGCTTTTCAGCCCCTGAAAAGCACATTAAGGCCATAAAAACTGAATATGTCCCCTGCAACCAAATAAACTGTCAGAGACACAAATTTACAATGTACATAGTTTAAAATGGTCCAATTCAAGTAAGTTATTCATTTGGCATCATTCCAAGTGATAGAAATTAAGTTTTAATGAAAATTATCATACTCGGCCAAAACATGCTTTTCAGCCCCTGAAAAGCACATTTTGGCCATAAAAACTGAATATGTCCCCTGCAACCAAACAAACTGTCAGAGACACAAATTTACAATGTACATAGTGTAAAATGGTCCAATTCAAGTAAGTTATTCATTTGGCATCATTCGAAGTGATAGAAATTAAGTTTTAATGAAAATTATCATACTCGGCCAAAACGTGCTTTTCTGCCCCTGAAAAGCACATTTTGGCCATAAAAACTGAATATGTCCCCTGCAACCAAACAAACTGTCAGAGACACAAATTTACAATGTACATAGTGTAAAATGGTCCAATTCAAGTAAGTTATTCATTTGGCATCATTCCAAGTGATAGAAATTAAGTTTTAATGAAAATTATCATACTCGGCCAAAACGTGCTTTTCAGCCCCTGAAAAAACACATTTTGGCCATAAAAACTGAATATGTCCCCTGCAACCAAACGAACTGTCACAGTCACAAATCTACAATGGACATAGTGTAAAATGGTCCAATTCAAGTAAGTTATTCATTTGGCATCATTCCAAGTTATAGAAATTAAGTTTTAATGAAAATTATCATACTCTACCAAAACATGCTTTTCAGCCCCTGAAAAGCACATTAAGGCCATAAAAACCTAATATGTCCCCTGCAACCAAACGAACTGTCAGAGACAAAAATCTACAATGGACATAGTGTAAAATGGTCCAATTCAAGTAAGTTATTCATTTGGCATCATTCCAAGTGATACAAATTAAGTTTTAATGAAAATTATCATACTCGGCCAAAACATGCTTTTCAGCCCATGAAAAGCACATTAAGGCCATAAAAACTAAATATGTCCCCTGCAACCAAACAAACTGTCAGAGACAAAAATTTACAATGTACATAGTGTAAAATGGTCCAATTCAAGTAAGTTATTCATTTGGCATCATTCGAAGTGATAGAAATTAAGTTTTAATGAAAATTATCATACTCGGCCAAAACATGCTTTTCAGCCCCTGAAAAGCACATTTTGGCCATAAAAACTGAATATGTCCCCTGCAACCAAACGAACTGTCAGCGACACAAATTTACAATGTACATAGTGTAAAATGGTCCAATTCAAGTAAGTTATTCATTTGGCATCATTCGAAGTGATAGAAATTAAGTTTTAATGAAAATTATCATACTCGGCCAAAACGTGCTTTTCTGCCCCTGAAAAGCACATTTTGGCCATAAAAACTGAATATGTCCCCTGCAACCAAACAAACTGTCAGAGACACAAATCTACAATGGACATAGTGTAAAATGGTCCAATTCAAGTAAGTTATTCATTTGGCATCATTCCAAGTGATAGAAATTAAGATTTAATGAAAATTATCTTACTCGGCCAAAACGTGCTTTTCAGCCCCTGAAAAGCACATTTTGGCCATAAAAACTAAATATGTCCCCTGCAACCAAACAAACTGTCAGAGACACAAATCTACAATGGACATAGTTTAAAATGGTCCAATTCAAGTAAGTTATTCATTTGGCATCATTCCAAGTGATAGAAATTAAGTTTTAATGAAAATTATCATACTCGGCCAAAACATGCTTTTCAGCCCCTGAAAAGCACATTTTGGCCATAAAAACTGAATATGTCCCCTGCAACCAAACAAACTGTCAGAGACACAAATTTACAATGTACATAGTGTAAAATGGTCCTATTCAAGTAAGTTATTCATTTGGCATCATTCGAAGTGATAGAAATTAAGTTTTAATGAAAATTATCATACTCGGCCAAAACATGCTTTTCAGCCCCTGAAAAGCACATTTTGGCCATAAAAACTGAATATGTCCCCTGCAACCAAACAAACTGTCAGAGACACAAATTTACAATGTACATAGTGTAAAATGGTCCAATTCAAGTAAGTTATTCATTTGGCATCATTCGAAGTGATAGAAATTAAGTTTTAATGAAAATTATCATACTCGGCCAAAACATGCTTTTCAGCCCCTGAAAAGCACATTTTGGCCATAAAAACTGAATATGTCCCCTGCAACCAAACAAACTGTCAGAGACACAAATTTACAATGTACATAGTGTAAAATGGTCCAATTCAAGTAAGTTATTCATTTGGCATCATTCCAAGTGATAGAAATTAAGTTTTAATGAAAATTATCATACTCGGCCAAAACGTGCTTTTCAGCCCCTGAAAAAACACATTTTGGCCATAAAAACTGAATATGTCCCTTGCAACCAAACGAACTGTCACAGTCACAAATCTACAATGGACATAGTGTAAAATGGTCCAATTCAAGTAAGTTATTCATTTGGCATCATTCCAAGTTATAGAAATTAAGTTTTAATGAAAATTATCATACTCTACCAAAACATGCTTTTCAGCCCCTGAAAAGCACATTAAGGCCATAAAAACCTAATATGTCCCCTGCAACCAAACAAACTGTCAGACACAAATCTACAATGGACATAGTGTAAAATGGTCCAATTCAAGTAAGTTATTCATTTGGCATCATTCCAAGTGATAGAAAATAAGTTTTAATGAAAATTATCATACTCGGCCAAAACGTGCTTTTCTGCCCCTGAAAAGCACATTTTGGCCATAAAAACTGAATATGTCCCCTGCAACCAAACAAACTGTCAGAGACACAAATCTACAATGGGCATAGTGTAAAATGGTCCAATTCAAGTAAGTTATTCATTTGGCATCATTCCAAGTGATAGAAATTAAGTTTTAATGAAAATTATCATACTCGGCCAAAACGTGCTTTTCAGCCCCTGAAAAGCACATTTTGGCCATAAAAACTGAATATGTCCCCTGCAACCAAACAAACTGTCAGAGACACAAATCTACAATGGACATAGTGTAAAATGGTCCAATTCAAGTAAGTTATTCATTTGGCATCATTCCAAGTTATAGAAATTAAGTATTAATGAAAATTATCATACTCTGCCAAAACATGCTTTTCAGCCCCTGAAAAGCACATTAAGGCCATAAAAACTGAATATGTCTCCTGCAACCAAACGAACTGTCAGAGACACAAATTTACAATGGACATAGTGTAAAATGTTCCAATTCAAGTAAGTTATTCATTTGGCATCATTCGAAGTGATAGAAATTAAGTTTTAATGAAAATTATCATACTCGGCCAAAACGTGCTTTTCAGCCCCTGAAAAGCACATTTTGGCCATAAAAACTGAATATGTCCCCTGCAACCAAACAAACTGTCAGAGACACAAATCTACAATGGACATAGTGTAAAATGGTCCAATTCAAGTAAGTTATTCATTTGGCATCATTCCAAGTGACAGAAATTAAGTTTTAATGAAAATTATCATACTCGGCCAAAACATGCTTTTCAGCCCCTGAAAAGCACATTTTGGCCATAAAAACTGAATATGTCCCCTGCAACCAAACGAACTGTCAGAGACAAAAATCTACAATGGACATAGTGTAAAATGGTCCAATTCAAGTAAGTTATTCATTTGGCATCATTCCAAGTTATAGAAATTAAGTTTTAATGAAAATTATCATACTCTGCCAAAACATGCTTTTCAGCCCCTGAAAAGCACATTTTGGCCATAAAAACTGAATATGTCCCCTGCAACCAAACAAACTGTCAGAGACACAAATCTACAATGTACATAGTGTAAAATGGTCCAATTCAAGTAAGTTATTCATTTGGCATCATTCCAAGTGATAGAAATTAAGTTTTAATGAAAATTATCATACTCGGCCAAAACATGCTTTTCAGCCCCTGAAAAGCACATTTTGGCCATAAAAACTGAATATGTCCCCTGCAACCAAACGAACTGTCAGAGACAAAAATCTACAATGGACATAGTGTAAAATGGTCCAATTCAAGTAAGTTATTCATTTGGCATCATTCCAAGTGATACAAATTAAGTTTTAATGAAAATTATCATACTCGGCCAAAACATGCTTTTCAGCCCATGAAAAGCACATTTTGGCCATAAAAACTGAATATGTCCCCTGCAACCAAACGAACTGTCAGCGACACAAATTTACAATGTACATAGTGTAAAATGGTCCAATTCAAGTAAGTTATTCATTTGGCATCATTCGAAGTGATAGAAATTAAGTTTTAATGAAAATTATCATACTCGGCCAAAACGTGCTTTTCTGCCCCTGAAAAGCACATTTTGGCCATAAAAACTGAATATGTCCCCTGCAACCAAACAAACTGTCAGAGACACAAATCTACAATGGACATAGTGTAAAATGGTCCAATTCAAGTAAGTTATTCATTTGGCATCATTCCAAGTGATAGAAATTAAGATTTAATGAAAATTATCATACTCGGCCAAAACGTGCTTTTCAGCCCCTGAAAAGCACATTTTGGCCATAAAAACTAAATATGTCCCCTGCAACCAAACAAACTGTCAGAGACACAAATCTACAATGGACATAGTGTAAAATGGTCCAATTCAAGTAAGTTATTCATTTGGCATCATTCCAAGTGATAGAAATTAAGTTTTAATGAAAATTATCATACTCTGCCAAAACATGCTTTTCAGCCCCTGAAAAGCACATTAAGGCCATAAAAACTGAATATGTCCCCTGCAACCAAATAAACTGTCAGAGACACAAATTTACAATGTACATAGTTTAAAATGGTCCAATTCAAGTAAGTTATTCATTTGGCATCATTCCAAGTGATAGAAATTAAGTTTTAATGAAAATTATCATACTCGGCCAAAACATGCTTTTCAGCCCCTGAAAAGCACATTTTGGCCATAAAAACTGAATATGTCCCCTGCAACCAAACAAACTGTCAGAGACACAAATTTACAATGTACATAGTGTAAAATGGTCCAATTCAAGTAAGTTATTCATTTGGCATCATTCGAAGTGATAGAAATTAAGTTTTAATGAAAATTATCATACTCGGCCAAAACGTGCTTTTCTGCCCCTGAAAAGCACATTTTGGCCATAAAAACTGAATATGTCCCCTGCAACCAAACAAACTGTCAGAGACACAAATTTACAATGTACATAGTGTAAAATGGTCCAATTCAAGTAAGTTATTCATTTGGCATCATTCCAAGTGATAGAAATTAAGTTTTAATGAAAATTATCATACTCGGCCAAAACGTGCTTTTCAGCCCCTGAAAAAACACATTTTGGCCATAAAAACTGAATATGTCCCCTGCAACCAAACGAACTGTCACAGTCACAAATCTACAATGGACATAGTGTAAAATGGTCCAATTCAAGTAAGTTATTCATTTGGCATCATTCCAAGTTATAGAAATTAAGTTTTAATGAAAATTATCATACTCTACCAAAACATGCTTTTCAGCCCCTGAAAAGCACATTAAGGCCATAAAAACCTAATATGTCCCCTGCAAACAAACAAACTGTCAGAGACACAAATCTACAATGGACATAGTGTAAAATGGTCCAATTCAAGTAAGTTATTCATTTGGCATCATTCCAAGTGATAGAAAATAAGTTTTAATGAAAATTATCATACTCGGCCAAAACGTGCTTTTCAGCCCCTGAAAAGCACATTAAGGCCATAAAAACTGAATATGTCCCCTGCAACCAAACAAACTGTCAGAGACACAAATCTACAATGGACATAGTGTAAAATGGTCCAATTCAAGTAAGTTATTCATTTGGCATCATTCGAAGTGATAGAAATTAAGTTTTAATGAAAATTATCATACTCGGCCAAAACGTGCTTTTCTGCCCCTGAAAAGCACATTTTGGCCATAAAAACTGAATATGTCCCCTGCAACCAAACAAACTGTCAGAGACACAAATCTACAATGGACATAGTGTAAAATGGTCCAATTCAAGTAAGTTATTCATTTGGCATCATTCCAAGTGATAGAAATTAAGATTTAATGAAAATTATCATACTCGGCCAAAACGTGCTTTTCAGCCCCTGAAAAGCACATTTTGGCCATAAAAACTAAATATGTCCCCTGCAACCAAACAAACTGTCAGAGACACAAATCTACAATGGACATAGTGTAAAATGGTCCAATTCAAGTAAGTTATTCATTTGGCATCATTCCAAGTGATAGAAATTAAGTTTTAATGAAAATTATCATACTCTGCCAAAACATGCTTTTCAGCCCCTGAAAAGCACATTAAGGCCATAAAAACTGAATATGTCCCCTGCAACCAAATAAACTGTCAGAGACACAAATTTACAATGTACATAGTTTAAAATGGTCCAATTCAAGTAAGTTATTCATTTGGCATCATTCCAAGTGATAGAAATTAAGTTTTAATGAAAATTATCATACTCGGCCAAAACATGCTTTTCAGCCCCTGAAAAGCACATTTTGGCCATAAAAACTGAATATGTCCCCTGCAACCAAACAAACTGTCAGAGACACAAATTTACAATGTACATAGTGTAAAATGGTCCAATTCAAGTAAGTTATTCATTTGGCATCATTCGAAGTGATAGAAATTAAGTTTTAATGAAAATTATCATACTCGGCCAAAACGTGCTTTTCTGCCCCTGAAAAGCACATTTTGGCCATAAAAACTGAATATGTCCCCTGCAACCAAACAAACTGTCAGAGACACAAATTTACAATGTACATAGTGTAAAATGGTCCAATTCAAGTAAGTTATTCATTTGGCATCATTCCAAGTGATAGAAATTAAGTTTTAATGAAAATTATCATACTCGGCCAAAACGTGCTTTTCAGCCCCTGAAAAAACACATTTTGGCCATAAAAACTGAATATGTCCCCTGCAACCAAACGAACTGTCACAGTCACAAATCTACAATGGACATAGTGTAAAATGGTCCAATTCAAGTAAGTTATTCATTTGGCATCATTCCAAGTTATAGAAATTAAGTTTTAATGAAAATTATCATACTCTACCAAAACATGCTTTTCAGCCCCTGAAAAGCACATTAAGGCCATAAAAACCTAATATGTCCCCTGCAAACAAACAAACTGTCAGAGACACAAATCTACAATGGACATAGTGTAAAATGGTCCAATTCAAGTAAGTTATTCATTTGGCATCATTCCAAGTGATAGAAAATAAGTTTTAATGAAAATTATCATACTCGGCCAAAACGTGCTTTTCAGCCCCTGAAAAGCACATTAAGGCCATAAAAACTGAATATGTCCCCTGCAACCAAACAAACTGTCAGAGACACAAATCTACAATGGACATAGTGTAAAATGGTCCAATTCAAGTAAGTTATTCATTTGGCATCATTCCAAGTTATAGAAATTAAGTATTAATGAAAATTATCATACTCTGCCAAAACATGCTTTTCAGCCCCTGAAAAGCACATTAAGGCCATAAAAACTGAATATGTCTCCTGCAACCAAACGAACTGTCAGAGACACAAATTTACAATGGACATAGTGTAAAATGTTCCAATTCAAGTAAGTTATTCATTTGGCATCATTCGAAGTGATAGAAATTAAGTTTTAATGAAAATTATCATACTCGGCCAAAACGTGCTTTTCAGCCCCTGAAAAGCACATTTTGGCCATAAAAACTGAATATGTCCCCTGCAACCAAACAAACTGTCAGAGACACAAATCTACAATGGACATAGTGTAAAATGGTCCAATTCAAGTAAGTTATTCATTTGGCATCATTCCAAGTGACAGAAATTAAGTTTTAATGAAAATTATCATACTCGGCCAAAACATGCTTTTCAGCCCCTGAAAAGCACATTTTGGCCATAAAAACTGAATATGTCCCCTGCAACCAAACGAACTGTCAGAGACAAAAATCTACAATGGACATAGTGTAAAATGGTCCAATTCAAGTAAGTTATTCATTTGGCATCATTCCAAGTTATAGAAATTAAGTTTTAATGAAAATTATCATACTCTGCCAAAACATGCTTTTCAGCCCCTGAAAAGCACATTTTGGCCATAAAAACTGAATATGTCCCCTGCAACCAAACAAACTGTCAGAGACACAAATCTACAATGGACATAGTGTAAAATGGTCCAATTCAAGTAAGTTATTCATTTGGCATCATTCCAAGTGATAGAAATTAAGTTTTAATGAAAATTATCATACTCGGCCAAAACATGCTTTTCAGCCCCTGAAAAGCACATTTTGGCCATAAAAACTGAATATGTCCCCTGCAACCAAACGAACTGTCAGAGACAAAAATCTACAATCGACATAGTGTAAAATGGTCCAATTCAAGTAAGTTATTCATTTGGCATCATTCCAAGTGATACAAATTAAGTTTTAATGAAAATTATCATACTCGGCCAAAACATGCTTTTCAGCCCCTGAAAAGCACATTAAGGCCATAAAAACTAAATATGTCCCCTGCAACCAAACAAACTGTCAGAGACAAAAATTTACAATGTACATAGTGTAAAATGGTCCAATTCAAGTAAGTTATTCATTTGGCATCATTCGAAGTGATAGAAATTAAGTTTTAATGAAAATTATCATACTCGGCCAAAACATGCTTTTCAGCCCCTGAAAAGCACATTTTGGCCATAAAAACTGAATATGTCCCCTGCAACCAAACGAACTGTCAGCGACACAAATTTACAATGTACATAGTGTAACATGGTCCAATTCAAGTAAGTTATTCATTTGGCATCATTCGAAGTGATAGAAATTAAGTTTTAATGAAAATTATCATACTCGGCCAAAACGTGCTTTTCTGCCCCTGAAAAGCACATTTTGGCCATAAAAACTGAATATGTCCCCTGCAACCAAACAAACTGTCAGAGACACAAATCTACAATGGACATAGTGTAAAATGGTCCAATTCAAGTAAGTTATTCATTTGGCATCATTCCAAGTGATAGAAATTAAGTTTTAATGAAAATTATCATACTCGGCCAAAACATGCTTTTCAGCCCCTGAAAAGCACATTAAGGCCATAAAAACTGAATATGTCCCCTGCAACCAAACAAACTGTCAGAGACACAAATTTACAATGTACATAGTGTAAAATGGTCCAATTCAAGTAAGTTATTCATTTGGCATCATTCCAAGTGATAGAAATTAAGTTTTAATGAAAATTATCATACTCGGCCAAAACGTGCTTTTCAGCCCCTGAAAAGCACATTTTGGCCATAAAAACTGAATATGTCCCCTGCAACCAAACAAACTGTCAGAGACACAAATTTACAATGTACATAAGGTAAAATGGTCCAATTCAAGTAAGTTATTCATTTGGCATCATTCGAAGTGATAGAAATTAAGTTTTAATGAAAATTATCATACTCGGCCAAAACATGCTTTTCAGCCCCTGAAAAGCACATTAAGGCCATAAAAACTAAATATGTCCCCTGCAACCAAACAAACTGTCAGAGACAAAAATTTACAATGTACATAGTGTAAAATGGTCCAATTCAAGTAAGTTATTCATTTGGCATCATTCGAAGTGATAGAAATTAAGTTTTAATGAAAATTATCATACTCGGCCAAAACATGCTTTTCAGCCCCTGAAAAGCACATTTTGGCCATAAAAACTGAATATGTCCCCTGCAACCAAACGAACTGTCAGCGACACAAATTTACAATGTACATAGTGTAAAATGGTCCAATTCAAGTAAGTTATTCATTTGGCATCATTCGAAGTGATAGAAATTAAGTTTTAATGAAAATTATCATACTCGGCCAAAACGTGCTTTTCTGCCCCTGAAAAGCACATTTTGGCCATAAAAACTGAATATGTCCCCTGCAACCAAACAAACTGTCAGAGACACAAATCTACAATGGACATAGTGTAAAATGGTCCAATTCAAGTAAGTTATTCATTTGGCATCATTCCAAGTGATAGAAATTAAGATTTAATGAAAATTATCATACTCGGCCAAAACGTGCTTTTCAGCCCCTGAAAAGCACATTTTGGCCATAAAAACTAAATATGTCCCCTGCAACCAAACAAACTGTCAGAGACACAAATCTACAATGGACATAGTGTAAAATGGTCCAATTCAAGTAAGTTATTCATTTGGCATCATTCCAAGTGATAGAAATTAAGTTTTAATGAAAATTATCATACTCGGCCAAAACATGCTTTTCAGCCCCTGAAAAGCACATTAAGGCCATAAAAACTGAATATGTCCCCTGCAACCAAACAAACTGTCAGAGACACAAATCTACAATGGACATAGTGTAAAATGGTCCAATTCAAGTAAGTTATTCATTTGGCATCATTCCAAGTGATAGAAATTAAGTTTTAATGAAAATTATCATACTCGGCCAAAACATGCTTTTCAGCCCCTGAAAAGCACATTTTGGCCATAAAAACTGAATATGTCCCCTGCAACCAAACGAACTGTCAGAGACAAAAATCTACAATGGACATAGTGTAAAATGGTCCAATTCAAGTAAGTTATTCATTTGGCATCATTCCAAGTGATACAAATTAAGTTTTAATGAAAATTATCATACTCGGCCAAAACATGCTTTTCAGCCCCTGAAAAGCACATTAAGGCCATAAAAACTAAATATGTCCCCTGCAACCAAACAAACTGTCAGAGACAAAAATTTACAATGTACATAGTGTAAAATGGTCCAATTCAAGTAAGTTATTCATTTGGCATCATTCGAAGTGATAGAAATTAAGTTTTAATGAAAATTATCATACTCGGCCAAAACATGCTTTTCAGCCCCTGAAAAGCACATTTTGGCCATAAAAACTGAATATGTCCCCTGCAACCAAACGAACTGTCAGCGACACAAATTTACAATGTACATAGTGTAAAATGGTCCAATTCAAGTAAGTTATTCATTTGGCATCATTCGAAGTGATAGAAATTAAGTTTTAATGAAAATTATCATACTCGGCCAAAACGTGCTTTTCTGCCCCTGAAAAGCACATTTTGGCCATAAAAACTGAATATGTCCCCTGCAACCAAACAAACTGTCAGAGACACAAATCTACAATGGACATAGTGTAAAATGGTCCAATTCAAGTAAGTTATTCATTTGGCATCATTCCAAGTGATAGAAATTAAGTTTTAATGAAAATTATCATACTCGGCCAAAACATGCTTTTCAGCCCCTGAAAAGCACATTTTGGCCATAAAAACTGAATATGTCCCCTGCAACCAAACGAACTGTCAGAGACAAAAATCTACAATGGACATAGTGTAAAATGGTCCAATTCAAGTAAGTTATTCATTTGGCATCATTCCAAGTGATACAAATTAAGTTTTAATGAAAATTATCATACTCGGCCAAAACATGCTTTTCAGCCCCTGAAAAGCACATTAAGGCCATAAAAACTAAATATGTCCCCTGCAACCAAACAAACTGTCAGAGACAAAAATTTACAATGTACATAGTGTAAAATGGTCCAATTCAAGTAAGTTATTCATTTGGCATCATTCGAAGTGATAGAAATTAAGTTTTAATGAAAATTATCATACTCGGCCAAAACATGCTTTTCAGCCCCTGAAAAGCACATTTTGGCCATAAAAACTGAATATGTCCCCTGCAACCAAACGAACTGTCAGCGACACAAATTTACAATGTACATAGTGTAAAATGGTCCAATTCAAGTAAGTTATTCATTTGGCATCATTCGAAGTGATAGAAATTAAGTTTTAATGAAAATTATCATACTCGGCCAAAACGTGCTTTTCTGCCCCTGAAAAGCACATTTTGGCCATAAAAACTGAATATGTCCCCTGCAACCAAACAAACTGTCAGAGACACAAATCTACAATGGACATAGTGTAAAATGGTCCAATTCAAGTAAGTTATTCATTTGGCATCATTCCAAGTGATAGAAATTAAGATTTAATGAAAATTATCATACTCGGCCAAAACGTGCTTTTCAGCCCCTGAAAAAACACATTTTGGCCATAAAAACTGAATATGTCCCCTGCAACCAAACAAACTGTCAGAGACACAAATCTACAATGGACATAGTGTAAAATGGTCCAATTCAAGTAAGTTATTCATTTGGCATCATTCCAAGTGACAGAAATTAAGTTTTAATGAAAATTATCATACTCGGCCAAAACATGCTTTTCAGCCCCTGAAAAGCACATTTTGGCCATAAAAACTGAATATGTCCCCTGCAACCAAACGAACTGTCAGAGACAAAAATCTACAATGGACATAGTGTAAAATGGTCCAATTCAAGTAAGTTAATCATTTGGCATCATTCCAAGTGACAGAAATTAAGTTTTAATGAAAATTATCATACTCGGCCAAAACATGCTTTTCAGCCCCTGAAAAGCACATTTTGGCCATAAAAACTGAATATGTCCCCTGCAACCAAACAAACTGTCAGAGACACAAATCTACAATGGACATAGTGTAAAATGGTCCAATTCAAGTAAGTTATTCATTTGGCATCATTCCAAGTTATAGAAATTAAGTTTTAATGAAAATTATCATACTCTGCCAAAACATGCTTTTCAGCCCCTGAAAAGCACATTTTGGCCACAAAAACTGAATATGTCCCCTGCAACCAAACGAACTGTCAGAGACAAAAATCTACAATGGACATAGTGTAAAATGGTCCAATTCAAGTAAGTTATTCATTTGGCATCATTCCAAGTTATAGAAATTAAGTTTTAATGAAAATTATCATACTCTGCCAAAACATGCTTTTCAGCCCCTGAAAGCACATTTTGGCCATAAAAACTGAATATGTCCCCTGCAACCAAACAAACTGTCAGAGACACAAATCTACAATGGACATAGTGTAAAATGGTCCAATTCAAGTAAGTTATTCATTTGGCATCATTCCAAGTGATAGAAATTAAGTTTTAATGAAAATTATCATACTCGGCCAAAACATGCTTTTCAGCCCCTGAAAAGCACATTTTGGCCATAAAAACTGAATATGTCCCCTGCAACCAAACGAACTGTCAGAGACAAAAATCTACAATGGACATAGTGTAAAATGGTCCAATTCAAGTAAGTTATTCATTTGGCATCATTCCAAGTGATACAAATTAAGTTTTAATGAAAATTATCATACTCGGCCAAAACATGCTTTTCAGCCCCTGAAAAGCACATTAAGGCCATAAAAACTGAATATGTCCCCTGCAACCAAACGAACTGTCAGCGACACAAATTTACAATGTACATAGTGTAAAATGGTCCAATTCAAGTAAGTTATTCATTTGGCATCATTCGAAGTGATAGAAATTAAGTTTTAATGAAAATTATCATACTCGGCCAAAACGTGCTTTTCTGCCCCTGAAAAGCACATTTTGTCCATAAAAACTGAATATGTCCCCTGCAACCAAACAAACTGTCAGAGACACAAATCTACAATGGACATAGTGTAAAATGGTCCAATTCAAGTAAGTTATTCATTTGGCATCATTCCAAGTGATAGAAATTAAGATTTAATGAAAATTATCATACTCGGCCAAAACGTGCTTTTCAGCCCCTGAAAAGCACATTTTGGCCATAAAAACTAAATATGTCCCCTGCAACCAAACAAACTGTCAGAGACACAAATCTACAATGGACATAGTGTAAAATGGTCCAATTCAAGTAAGTTATTCATTTGGCATCATTCCAAGTGATAGAAATTAAGTTTTAATGAAAATTATCATACTCGGCCAAAACATGCTTTTCAGCCCCTGAAAAGCACATTTTGGCCATAAAAACTGAATATGTCCCCTGCAACCAAACGAACTGTCAGAGACAAAAATCTACAATGGACATAGTGTAAAATGGTCCAATTCAAGTAAGTTATTCATTTGGCATCATTCCAAGTGATAGAAATTAAGTTTTAATGAAAATTATCATACTCGGCCAAAACGTGCTTTTCTGCCCCTGAAAAGCACATTTTGTCCATAAAAACTGAATATGTCCCCTGCAACCAAACAAACTGTCAGAGACACAAATCTACAATGGACATAGTGTAAAATGGTCCAATTCAAGTAAGTTATTCATTTGGCATCATTCCAAGTGATAGAAATTAAGATTTAATGAAAATTATCATACTCGGCCAAAACGTGCTTTTCAGCCCCTGAAAAGCACATTTTGGCCATAAAAACTAAATATGTCCCCTGCAACCAAACAAACTGTCAGAGACACAAATCTACAATGGACATAGTGTAAAATGGTCCAATTCAAGTAAGTTATTCATTTGGCATCATTCCAAGTGATAGAAATTAAGTTTTAATGAAAATTATCATACTCGGCCAAAACATGCTTTTCAGCCCCTGAAAAGCACATTTTGGCCATAAAAACTGAATATGTCCCCTGCAACCAAACGAACTGTCAGAGACAAAAATCTACAATGGACATAGTGTAAAATGGTCCAATTCAAGTAAGTTATTCATTTGGCATCATTCCGAGTGATACAAATTAAGTTTTAATGAAAATTATCATACTCGGCCAAAACATGCTTTTCAGCCCCTGAAAAGCACATTAAGGCCATAAAAACTAAATATGTCCCCTGCAACCAAACAAACTGTCAGAGACAAAAATTTACAATGTACATAGTGTAAAATGGTCCAATTCAAGTAAGTTATTCATTTGGCATCATTCGAAGTGATAGAAATTAAGTTTTAATGAAAATTATCATACTCGGCCAAAACATGCTTTTCAGCCCCTGAAAAGCACATTTTGGCCATAAAAACTGAATATGTCCCCTGCAACCAAACGAACTGTCAGCGACACAAATTTACAATGTACATAGTGTAAAATGGTCCAATTCAAGTAAGTTATTCATTTGGCATCATTCGAAGTGATAGAAATTAAGTTTTAATGAAAATTATCATACTCGGCCAAAACGTGCTTTTCTGCCCCTGAAAAGCACATTTTGTCCATAAAAACTGAATATGTCCCCTGCAACCAAACAAACTGTCAGAGACACAAATCTACAATGGACATAGTGTAAAATGGTCCAATTCAAGTAAGTTATTCATTTGGCATCATTCCAAGTGATAGAAATTAAGATTTAATGAAAATTATCATACTCGGCCAAAACGTGCTTTTCAGCCCCTGAAAAGCACATTTTGGCCATAAAAACTAAATATGTCCCCTGCAACCAAACAAACTGTCAGAGACACAAATCTACAATGGACATAGTGTAAAATGGTCCAATTCAAGTAAGTTATTCATTTGGCATCATTCCAAGTGATAGAAATTAAGTTTTAATGAAAATTATCATACTCGGCCAAAACATGCTTTTCAACCCCTGAAAAGCACATTAAGGCCATAAAAACTGAATATGTCCCCTGCAACCAAACAAACTGTCAGAGACACAAATTTACAATGTACATAGTGTAAAATGGTCCAATTCAAGTAAGTTATTCATTTGGCATCATTCCAAGTGATAGAAATTAAGTTTTAATGAAAATTATCATACTCGGCCAAAACGTGCTTTTCAGCCCCTGAAAAGCACATTTTGGCCATAAAAACTGAATATGTCCCCTGCAACCAAACGAACTGTCAGAGACACAAATTTACAATGTACATAAGGTAAAATGGTCCAATTCAAGTAAGTTATTCATTTGGCATCATTCGAAGTGATAGAAATTAAGTTTTAATGAAAATTATCATACTCGGCCAAAACATGCTTTTCAGCCCCTGAAAAGCACATTAAGGCCATAAAAACTGAATATGTCCCCTGCAACCAAACAAACTGTCAGAGACACAAATTTACAATGTACATAGTGTAAAATGGTCCAATTCAAGTAAATTATTCATTTGGCATCATTCCAAGTGATAGAAATTAAGTTTTAATGAAAATTATCATACTCGGCAAAAACGTGCTTTTCAGCCCCTGAAAAACACATTTTGGCCATAAAAACTGAATATGTCCCCTGCAACCTAACGGACTGTCACAGTCACAAATCTACAATGGACATAGTGTAAAATGGTCCAATTTAAGTAAGTTATTTATTTGGCATCATTCGAAGTGATAGAAATTAAGTTTTAATGAAAATTATCATACTCGGCCAAAACATGCTTTTCAGCCCCTGAAAAGCACATTAAGGCCATAAAAACCTAATATGTCCCCTGCAACCAAACAAACTGTCAGAGACACAAATTTACAATGTACATAGTGTAAAATGGTCCAATTCAAGTAAGTTATTCATTTGGCATCATTCCAAGTGATAGAAATTAAGTTTTAATGAAAATTATCATACTCGGCCAAAACATGCTTTTCAGCCCCTGAAAAGCACATTAAGGCCATAAAAACTGAATATGTCCCCTGCAACCAAACAAACTGTCAGAGACACAAATTTACAATGTGCATTTGGTAAAATGGTCCAATTCAAGTAAGTTATTCATTTGACATCATTCGAAGTGATAGAAATTAAGTTTTAATGAAAATTATCATACTCGGCCAAAACATGCTTTTCAGCCCCTGAAAAGCACATTAAGGCCATAAAAACTGAATATGTCCCCTGCAACCAAACAAACTGTCAGAGACACAAATTTACAATGTACATAGTGTAAAATGGTCCAATTCAAGTAAGTTATTCATTTGGCATCATTCCAAGTGATAGAAATTAAGTTTTAATGAAAATTATCATACTCGGCAAAAACGTGCTTTTCAGCCCCTGAAAAACACATTTTGGCCATAAAAACTGAATATGTCCCCTGCAACCAAACGAACTGTCACCGTCACAAATCTACAATGGACATAGTGTAAAATGGTCCAATTCAAGTAAGTTATTCATTTGGCATCATTCGAAGTGATAGAAATTAAGTTTTAATGAAAATTATCATACTCGGCCAAAACATGCTTTTCAGCCCCTGAAAAGCACATTTTGGCCATAAAAACTGAATATGTCACCTGCAACCAAACGAACTGTCAGAGACACAAATCTACAATGGACATAGTGTAAAATTGTCCAATTCAAGTAAGTTATTCATTTGGCATCATTCCAAGTTATAGAAATTAAGTTTTAATGAAAATTATCATACTCTGCCAAAACATGCTTTTCAGCCCCTGAAAAGCACATTAAGGCCATAAAAACCTAATATGTCCCCTGCAACCAAACAAACTGTCAGATACACACATTTACAATGTACATAGTGTAAAATGGTCCAATTCAAGTAAGTTATTCATTTGGCATCATTCCAAGTAATAGAAATTAAGTTTTAATGAAAATTATCATACTCGGCCAAAACATGCTTTTCAGCCCCTGAAAAGCACATTAAGGCCATAAAAACTGAATATGTCCCCTGCAACCAAACAAACTGTCAGAGACACAAATTTACAATGTACATAGTGTGAAATGGTCCAATTCAAATAAGTTATTCATTTGGCATCATTCGAAGTGATATAAATTAAGTTTTAATGAAAATTATCATACTCGGCCAAAACATGCTTTTCAGCCCCTGAAAAGCACATTTTGGCCATAAAAACTGAATATGTCCCCTGCAACCAAACGAACTGTCAGAGACACAAATCTACAATGGACATAGTGTAAAATGGTCAAATTCAAGTAAGTTATTCATTTGGCATCATTCGAAGTGATAGAAATTAAGTTTTAATGAAAATTATCATACTCGGCCAAAACATGCTTTTCAGCCACTGAAAAGCACATTAAGGCCATAAAAACTGAATATGTCCCCTGCAACCAAACAAACTGTCAGAGACACAAATTTACAATGTACATAACGTAAAATGGTCCAATTCAAGTAAGTTATTCATTTGGCATCATTCGAAGTGATAGAAATTAAGTTTTAATGGAAATTATCATACTCGGCCAAAACATGCTTTTCAGCCCCTGAAAAGCACATTTTGGCCATAAAAACTGAATATGTCCCCTGCAACCAAACAAACTGTCAGAGACACAAATTTACAATGTACATAGTGTAAAATGGTCCAATTCAAGTAAGTTATTCATTTGGCATCATTCCAAGTGATAGAAATTAAGTTTTAATGAAAACTATCATACTCAGCCAAAACGTGCTTTTCAGCCCCCTGAAAAGCACATTTGCTTATTTACAATGTACATAGTGTAAAATGGTCAAATTCAAGTAAGTTATTCATTTGGCATCATATCAAGTTATAGAAATTAAGTTTTAATGAAAACTATCATACTCAGCCAAAACGTGCTTTTCAGCCCCCTGAAAAGCACATTTGCTTATTTACAATGTACATAGTGTAAAATGGTC
Organism: Stigmatopora argus; assembly: GCF_051989625.1. Taxonomy (NCBI): domain Eukaryota; kingdom Metazoa; phylum Chordata; class Actinopteri; order Syngnathiformes; family Syngnathidae; genus Stigmatopora; species Stigmatopora argus. Next base: position 18,638,355 of record NC_135396.1, on the reverse strand, counting down.
AAATTCAAGTAAGTTATTCATTTGGCATCATATCAAGTTATAGAAATTAAGTTTTAATGAAAACTATCATACTCGGCCAAAACGTGCTTTTCAGCCCCTGAAAAGCACATTTGGGCCATAAAAACTGAATATGTCCCCTGCAAACAAACGAACTTTCAGAGACACAAATCTACAATGTACATAGTGTAAAATGGTCCAATTCATCTAGTTATTCATCTGACATCATTTCAAGTGATAGAAATTAAGTTTTAATGAAAACTATCATACTCTGCCAAAACGTGCTTTTCAGCCCCTGAAAAGCACGTTTGGGCCATAAAAACTGAATATTTCCCCTGCAACCAAACGAACTGTCAGAGACACATATCTACAATGTACATAGTGTAAAATGGTCCAATTAAAGTAAGTTATTCATTTGGCATCATTCCATGTGATATAAATTAAGTTTTAATGAAAACTATCATACTCGGCCAAAACGTGCTTTTCAGCCCCTGAAAAGCACATTTTGGCCATAAAAACTGAATATGTCCCCTGCAACCAAACAAACTGTCAGAGACAAAAATCTACAATGGACATGGTGTAAAACTGTCCAATTCAAGTAAGTTATTCATTTGGGATCATTCCAAGTGATAGAAATTAAGTTTTAATGAAAATTATCATACTCGGCCAAAACGTGCTTTTCAGCTCCTGAAAAGCACATTTCGGCGATAAAAACTGAATATGTCCCCTGCAAACAAACGAACTGTCAGACACACAAATCTACAATGGACATAGTGTAAAATGGTCCAATTCAAGTAAGTTATTCATTTGGCATCATTCGAAGTGATAGAAATTAAGTTTTAATGAAAACTATCATACTCGGCCAAAACGTGCTTTTCAGCCCCTGAAAATCACACCCTCACTCCCTCCCTCCCTCCCTTCCTCCATAACTCCCTCGCTCCCTCCCTCCTTCCCTCCCTCACTCCTCCACTCCCTCCCTCACTCCCTCCCTCACTCCCTCCCCCACTCGCTCGCTCCCTCGCTCGCTTCCTTGCTCGCTCCCTCGTGTAAGATTATATCAGTTTTTGTGAGTATAAAAGCATCGTTCTCATACAAATTGTGAATGGCTGACATGTCAGCATAAAAACTCAACAGTCTGACTGAATAATCAATCTTAGTCTTGTGATTGGGTTGACATGTCAGCACAAACACTCAACTGTCCGACACTGATCAATTACTTTTTGCCCTGCAAATGACTGAAACGTATCTGTTCAAAGTCCTGCTGACAACTGTCAGTTTTGCCTGTATATAAGACTCACTCACTGGTCATTCAGAGAGAGCTGCAAGGACAACAGACTGTGAGCGATCACGCTGTTTGAGCTCTCCCCATTTCTGCGGTCCGGTAATAAACTTATTTCCTTTAAATTGATCTTGCTCTTTCTTAACCTGTTCCTGAAGTTGTATTTTCAGATCTATCATATTTGGTGCCGATACCCCGGACCCAACACGCCAACAATTGCCAGAGCGGTGACGGAGCATGACGAAGGGCAAATTAAGACTGTCGACAGCATCTTCCATTCCTCCATTGAAAGGGTAAACCCGACGGCTGTTCCCTCGCCGCTCCGGTGATCTGGTGACGGGTTCCCTGAACTAGGGCAGGTTCTGAACGAGAAAGATCGTGAGTTCACCCTTTCATTTCTGTCTCCGTGAAGTGTGATCATTTGAATGAGTATTATCACTGCGGTAGTGAATGTTCGAGGTCTAGACCGACGTAGGTAGAACATGAATGTTTGTGGCCTGGACCGACGTAGGTAGAATATGAATGTTCGAGGTCTGGACCGACGTAGGTAGAACGTAACTGTTCGTGGTCTGGACCGACGTAGGTAGAACATGAATGTTCGAGGTCTGGGCCGACGTAGGTAGAACATGAATGTTTGTGGTCTAGACCAACGTAGGTAGAACATGAATAGAGTCTGGGACTCCGCTAAGAGATAAAGTCAGGGACTTATGGTCTTGGTGTGTTCAGAAATATTGGGTGAATCACGAAGTATTGAGATCAATTTGGTAAATTTAGAATATAATTGTTGTTTAAACTATTACGTAAGTGATTAATATGGGTCGGAAAGCGACAACAAGGGAGATGGGTTTGTTGCCGGACTGCAGAATGGAGATCGGAGGGTTGCCAGATGTAGGGTATTTGCGGATGCGTACTTTGAGGGGTTGCCTGTGTCTGCCGCGATGGGTGGAGAGGCATGGTTTCTGTCCCAAGTTGAAGGATATGGAAGGTTTGATGAGCGTAGAAGGGGAATTGTTGAAGAAAATAGTTTTGTAAGGGAATAGAAAAGAAAGTGTGGGAAAAGCAGATGAAGGTGTGCAGAGAGTTGACTTGAGGAGAGTGGAGTGGAGTTAAAATATTTTGTGTGCAAAGTGTTGCTGCAGAAAATGGCTCTTATCTTAAGTACACATTGTCTCCTTGGTGGGGTTGAGATGAGTCAATAGGAATTCAATAGGAATTCAGCCAGTAAATTTAGCTATCCTTGGGTGGTTAGCAATATAGGGGTGATTTGCGAATTAGACCTTAAGTATTACATTTTAAGAATTATTTGGATGTTAATGATATCAAACATGAAAATAACAATGCATAAATGGCATTCATCCAAAGTATTAAGTAAATTGTACCTGGCTGGTTTAGATAAAATAATTGATTTAGGATAGGCATGATTTCCCTAGGACGGAAGAGGCATGGAATGTTTTTCAGTGCACAAAAAACATTCCTTGTTTTGCCCTGAGCAGGCGAAATATGCTTTGGCGTGGGTCATATTAATGACTATTAGAATATTAATGATATACGGATTGCATAAGCATCGAACAATTGATGTCAACCAAATGATGTTGACCTATTTCCTTTGGGTGATGAAAAAATTGCAGACCATTGATGTCTGATTATGAGTGTGAGCGTGAATGGTTGTTTTTCTTTTTGTGTTTTTGATTGGCCGACCACCGAGATATAATTAATCGGTTAGATATCAAGGTGGAAAAGGATTTAGAAAAAAAAAGCAGCAGTACTCCAAACGTGAAACTTGTAGTGGAGAAACAAATCTGCTATGCGAAATTTAGGAGCACTGAGAAAAACTAAAAACAAAGACAGTGCATGATACGAAATTCCAAAGTACTATGGATTTATAGTGATAATGGCATCTAAATTGTGTTAACAGAATAATTGACTGAATTGACAAAAGGTTCCATATTTCGTTATGAAATCATTGCGCCTACATAACGAGGTCAACCGGACAAAAAAATATGGACATCCTATTTAGTAGACCGTACCAAACACCATTATTCACTACACGATTGGAACTGGATGATGAGGTTAATCTGGCTATCTGCATGAAAAAAATCTTAAAGGAAACGCATTGAATTTGGGTTAGCAGAAGGAGACTGTGCTTCTCAACAGGAAACGGACCAACAGTGGTGCCAGGAGCCTGGGTCCTCAACCTACAGTATAAAGAAGAAGCACTAGCACGACCGAAAGTGGGACCGTCCATAACAAGTGTTGCTGACCAACCAGCAGCCAATGGATCCCCAGTCAAACATGCAGAGCTTTTCACAGAACTCCTGAAAGCGGTACAGCTACCAATGAAGCTGGCTATCTGCAAATGTAAAGCACACGACTGGAAAAGACCCCGTCTCATTGGGGAACAAGCGAGCAGACAAAGCAGACAAAGAAGCTGCAAACTCTGCAAACATCTAGACGGCAATGTCCACGGTGGAAAGACACAGCCCAATCCCTGCCGAAAGCCTAAAAGACATGCAAAATAAACGACCAGAAAAAGAAAAACTACAATGGGAAACAGAAGGAGCCACTCAACACAAGAACGGCCTCTATGCAAACAAGCCATGCGTCCCACGATCATTGTTTGAAGTGATTGCCAAATTGAGCCATGGCAGGAGCCATGTCTCAACAGGAGGGATGATAAGTATAGTACAACAAACAATGCATGTTCCTAGAGATCTCCAAACCTACTTTAAAATTTTTGAAGAAACTGTCTCACCTTCTGTAGAAACAACTCTCAAGGCAATGAACGACCCAAGCTCGGAACAAGGCAAACAGGAACATATCCCTTTGAGGTTCTGAACATGGATTTCATCGAACTGAACCAAAGTGGCACATACAAGTACTGTCTTGTGATTATTTACACACTTACCAAGTGGGTTGATATATGCCCATCAAAGCAAGCTGACGCCATGGCAGTCGCAAAAACCATATGCAAAAGGATCATTCCAAGCCATGGAATACCACGAGTCATTTGAAGTGATGGTGGTGCTCGCTTCGTGAGCCACATAATCCCAGCTATGGGACGGCATTTTGGAATCGACCTGAGGTATCATTGCGCCTGCCGCCCCCAAAGTGCTGGACTCGTTGAAAGAACCAATGGAACAGTAAGACTCAGACTGGTGGTGGAGGAGACAGGAGAAAGAGATTCTCTCACTCTGTGGTTATGCAAAATGTTCCAGGAAAGGACTGTGATAAATGCAAATGATCTGCCAACATCTTCTCTGTCTCCCACACAGGAGGTCCTGTCCCCAGGCGATCTGGTACTCGTCAAGGTGATAAAAAGAAAGTGCTGGTCATCTCCACGTTGGGACAGGATCTCACCGTGTGATTTTGACGACTAACTTCACCAAGTTGGCCACCATCGTCAAAGCTGATGAACGAGTGTTGGAGCTCACGACCATGATCCAGTGTGGGGTTCGGATGTCCCCCTCGAACACAAACACCTCCAAAATCCTGATAGCTCTGTTCCACTGGGTAGGAACAGCAAGGAACGTCCTGCGTCTGGAGACCATTGACTGCAGGTTCCGGGCCTGTGTCAGCGCGTCAGTCTGGCTGCAGCAAGGCTGAGAGGCCCTAGCCGCCATGGCCCAGGTGATTGTCCAGGACCGCCTTGCTCTTGACGGAGTGGACACTCAGCGGGGAGGTGTGTGTGCCGTGATGGGAGACTCATGCTGCACCTTCATCCATGTCAATGCATCCTACTCAGTCCATGATGCCCTTCAAACAATGAAGAACATACAGAACGCTATGACCAAATATCCGGTTCCAGAACAAGGATGGCTTGACTGGTTCTTCTCGGGCTCATGGACACAGACTCTTTTGAAAGCCCTAGTACTTTTCGTGACTGTTATTGGTGCTTCTCAGCTTTGATCAAATGTACCATTAATGCCACAGTCGAACGTACCATGATTGTTGAAACCCAGCTAATGCTGACTCGTATACACATGCAACAATCCATATCCCAATCTGACCCTGATGTTGTGCTACTGTCTGACACTGATTAATATGTCTTTCCTATTCTGAGACACCAGGCCATGACGCGATCATTCCAAACGGGAGGTAAAGGGAGGAATTCTCCCTCAACTACACAAGGGTTTTTCGCCCCCTGGTCGGTCTAAACTCCAGTTTTGTGTTTATACTCACACAGGAGGGAATTGTAAGATTATATCAGTTTTTGTGAGTATAAAAGCATCGTTCTCATACAAATTGTGAATGGCTGACATGTCAGCATAAAAACTCAACAGTCTGACTGAATAATCAATCTTAGTCTTGTGATTGGGTTGACATGTCAGCACAAACACTCAACTGTCCGACACTGATCAATTACTTTTTGCCCTGCAAATGACTGAAACGTATCTGTTCAAAGTCCTGCTGACAACTGTCAGTTTTGCCTGTATATAAGACTCACTCACTGGTCATTCAGAGAGAGCTGCAAGGACAACAGACTGTGAGCGATCACGCTGTTTGAGCTCTCCCCATTTCTGCGGTCCGGTAATAAACTTATTTCCTTTAAATTGATCTTGCTCTTTCTTAACCTGTTCCTGAAGTTGTATTTTCAGATCTATCACTCGCTCGCTCCCTCGCTCGCTCCCTCGCTCGCTCCTTCACTCGCTCCCTCGTTCCCTCGCTCACTCCCTCACTCTCTCACTCCCTCACTTTCCCACTCGCCCACTCGCCCACTCGCCCACTCGCCCACTCGCCCACTCGCCCACTCGCCCACCCGCCCACTCGCCCACTCGCCCACTCGCCCACCCGCCCACTCGCCCAGAAGCCCACTCGCCCACCCGTAAAACGTATTACTGTTATTATTGGTGTTGTTATTATTACTATTATTATTATTGTTAATAATATTATTGTTATTATTATTATTGTAGACTAGTGAATTTATGGACATTAATAATAACAATTTCAAAAAGTTTACAAGAAGGGAAATATTTCTGAAAACACCAAGTTGGTAACAGTACTAATAAGCTGTTGGACAAACACTGCTCTTGTTGGCATTTATATGATGTTAATTCCTTACATCGCAGCTGGAATCCAAACTGTGGCCTGATGACAACAGGCAATTATACTAGATATAACTACATACTTTCACGCTGTGCACACTGGTTTTAAATGCTTTCACTTGTAGACCCAATATGGTACAATTAATGGAGTAGCACTGCTTTAGACTAAGCACTTAGCTGTGTTGTTATAAAGCCATTGTCAGCAAAAGTTAAAAAGGCTTTGAGACATTATGTTGTATAATGAGTGTTTTTGTGTTAACATTTATATTATTACCTTTAAAAACATTCTCTGAATGCTACTAGTTAGTGAAAGAATATGCGTCAGTCTCTTTATAGTAAATTTCAAATAAAACTGTAATCATGATAATGAATAAATAACATGACGTCTTCTACATGTATTACACCCGCTTACAAAAAATATTTCAGCTCTTTAAAAAAAGATATTACATACACCACATCTCAATATGAAGTTGGATATCTATACTGTTAGGCCCAATCGTGGGTGGTTGCGTCTGTCCTCCAATTACAGGTACAGCACCTCTTGAGCTAAGCAGTGCCAGGGGCAGCTCATCACAATCACGGAGCAATTTAAGCCACCCATAGACGACGGCATGGGATCGTCTTAAACAGTTTGCTGTTAAGTACCTTCTTGCGTTACCTCCTTGTCTACCTCGCCTGATCTCCTACCTATATTTTTGTTCCCAGGACCTTCACCACCCTCACGACCACGCATCTCATTCCTTTGCTTTCGACCCCTCTACGGACCTCTTGGCTATAGGCCTCCACGCTACGCAAGACGAGGCCACTATGTTTCCCCCTTTAAATCTATTTATACTTGTATAACGACAATAAAAGCATTCAATTCAAATCAATTCAAATGTATCTTCGCCTGGCCATAACCAACAAACACTGAAAATGAAGAGAAATTGTCACTAGCAAAGCTGTCTTTTTCCCTGGTTCAGGGCCCTCTGCCCATGATCTTAACAGCAAGCTGAGAGAACTTGCAATACAGCAAGGTGTTGAAATATCAAAATTATCAATAAGAGCACTCATTTAACACATCGGCTCCCATTGACGGCGGTAGACATCCAATGAACTTTCATTCTCTCAATTTCTAACTGAGAGAACTTGCAATACAGCAAGGTGTTGAAATACTTTGTATGGTCATTTTTATCAAACTTAGAGAACTTGCAATACAGCAAGGTGTTGAAATACTTTATATGGTCATTTTTATCAAACTGAGAGAACTTGCAATACAGCAAGGTGTTGAAATACTTTATATGGTCATTTTTATCAAACAAATAAAAGTCTTAGTATACTTTTAGCCCGGAACTTTGACATTAAAATAAAAGGCAATAGGTAAAATTATTTTATTAAAAATTGTATTAAAAAGAAGACAAAGCAAATTCACAGAAGGTGTTTTTATTAAAACAGTAAAACTTACAAAAGCAAATTCATGGATGGTGTTTTTATTAAAACAGTAAAATTTACAAATTATGTACAAAAATAACAAATACAAACTTACAAATTATGTACAAAGGAAATTCACAGATGGGAGTTTTTATTAAAACAGTAAAACTAACAAATTATGCGCAATGGCTTGTAGGTACTGTACTTTGTTTGCATAGTGATCCGTTTTTTCATAGTCATCTCTTTTTCTCCAAAGGCATTGACCGAAATGGAAAAAGCATCCAGATGTGTGAGAGTTTGGAAAATTCATTTATTTACTACTTATTGGAGCTTTTTCAAAATCAACAGTTATTGAACTAGGCTCCATAACACACGTTTCTTTAATCTTAGAAAATAGTGTATCATATGTTCCTTGAGTTTTAGATTTTGTAATGCAGTATACAAGTGGAACAGTATGATTTTCTCCAAGGAGAGCATAGATAGTATATAGTTGATCATTGGCAGGTGCACTATCGAACGTACCGTCGCAAAACCAGTGCATAATTTTTGGCATTAAATCGAGATTGGTGTCAGTTGCCATTAAAACAAAATATTTCTCTTCGACCAAAACAAATCTCTGCCCTCTTAACGAAACCCTTAGTTCATTTGTTATTTCGTTCCCATTTGTGAATGCCCTTTGCCTTCTAATCAGGAGAAAAGGGAAAATTAGATGTGCAGTTCTGAATTATGGTACTCTCTTCAGTATTAGAGGCTCGTTCCTTCATCCTCTGTACTGCCTTGAGTACAAAAACTCTGCTGGGATCTGGTTGGTGAGAATGTAGCAGTGGAACACCTTGTAGAACATCATTCACTGTCTTAAATCACCCTCCACATCTTCCTCTTTCTTCGGATTTCCAATAGGTAATGCTATCCCTCTTTTTGTCAACTGTATGAGCATAGGTACTCGGATGATTTGCCGAAAGACGTTTCGCCGATGGACGTTTGGCCGACGGACAAGTCGCTGAATGAACGTTTGGCCGAATGGACGTTTTGCCGAAACGGGATTCGTGCACTCGCCCCGCCCCTACATCGTGTGTGTACATGTTTTTCAACGTTCGACGAAATGTCCGGCGGCGAATCCGCCGACCAAACGTCCATTCGACGAAACGTCCGTTCGACGAAACGTCCGTCCAACGAAACGTCCGTTCGACGAAACGTCCGTCCGACAAAACGTCCGTTCGACGAAACGTCCGTTCGACGAAACGTCCGTTCGACGAAACGTCCGTTCGACGAAACGTCCGTTCGACGAAACGTCCGTTCGACGAAACGTCCGTTCGACGAAAATCCGTTCGGCGAACGTTCCGTCGACGAAAAGTCATTTCCGCGAACAGTCCGTCGACCAAACGTCCGTGTGTTCTTATGTTCATTTCTCTACTCTTGTTTGTCCCTGTTGTCTTGCCGTTGCTCTGGCGAGGGTTTGCATGCTACTTGTAATTCTTTCAACGAAAGAGAGCAGTCTTTAAATTGAAAGTGATGAGCGGTATTGCAGGGCAAAGGGAAATGAATGAGGTCATTGATTTTTACTATAATTTGGACAACGCCGACGGCGGGCTGGATTAAAAAGCCTATCGGGCCGTATATGGCCCACGGGCCAAGGTTGAAAAACTTGTACACACACGGTCCGGGGGTGGGGCGAGCCCGCGAATCCCGCAACGACGAAATGTCCGGTCGACCAAAAGTTCGTTCTACCAAACGTCCGGTCGACCAAACGTCCGGTCGACCAAACGTCCGGTCGACCAAACGTCCGGTCGACCAAACATCCGGTCGACCAAACGTCGGTCGACCAAACGTCCGGGGACCAAACGTCCGGTCGACCAAACGTCCGGGGACCAAACGTCCGGGGACCAAAACTCTTTCGACGAAACGTCCGAGTACCAATGTGAGTATGCCACATTTTCAGATTTTGACGTGTTGCTGCTCCACCCATCTTGGCTTATCTGCGTAGGTCAGTTGAGCTTATATATTACGTATATGCAATCTATTGATCATTTTTTAAGTTTTGGAACGCTTGAAAAGTGGGTCTCATACCAGGTTTTTGCCAAAACTCATTTTGCCTTTTCAATTTCGCCCTCTACTTGAAAAGAGAGTCGTGATGATAATAATAAATTAATTGTGTCATGGTGGCTCGGTCATCAGATGACCGCAAACTGGTGAGACACATTAAATTGGCAAGCCAATACTGTATGACGAATGAATTAATCAGTTTTATGTGGTTGGTAAAGTGGGGTTCAGAATACAAGTACCACATTTCATGTTTATATAATGATTTGAATGGTTCTTTTGTTATCTGCACCATTCTTGGTGAAAACGGGGCTTTAATGTCCCCCATCCTCAGCCTCAGCCAGCAGGTAAACTATAGGGAAATTATTTTGTAAAAAGGTCATTTGGCTGTGTGGTTTATTTTTCCCCGAGAACAATGCTATTACAGAGCGCCACAAGACGCAAATCTGCAACCTACACCTCAGCCCCACCCTCATGCTGTGCATATTTTAGGGCAGAGTTAATTAAACGACAACTCAGCTGGGAAGGAAAGGTGGAAGAGAACGACTTACGACTTGTAGAAGTGGAGTTAGTATTGCATGTTTAACTGCTCCTTTCATTTTAAAGCAGTCATACAAACTTGTATGTTGCATTATTGTTTTGCACATTTTTTTCCTCAAAATTCCGAACAATTCGTATACCAAATTCAATACCTGATAGGACAGATATGAAGTGGAAAATTGAACAGGAATTGTTCACTCCTTCAAAACATGCATGTGTATGTGTGGTTTTGTGAGGAGGTACAGGTGGGGGGTTGGATGAATAATCCATCTGTTTGCCATCACCACTAGGTCACCTGGTTGAATGGTTGGCAACACAAAAACACTGCAAACTCTTATGGGACGGGCTATCTTACCACCTTGCAAGTCATTAAATGTGCAAGTCAACCAATACCTGCTGCAGTGAGTGACATTACTCTGGTTGCCTGTTCCAGCACAAATAGACTTTGGAACCTATTAAACAAATTAATAAAACAGCGCTCCAGGGAGAGCCACACTGTCAATCCAAGCTAAAGAGAACCAAGCCACAAGGACACATCAAACTGTCAAAAAGGCTAGAAAGAAATTATAGAGAAGTAAATCAGAGGTGATCAAAAATAAAGTAATCCAATCCAATCCAATCCAAATTAGGAAGAGTTCTTTACCACATCATGTAATTTCTAGCAATTAGTAGTAAAATCAATAAATGTATTCACTTCTTGAAGACTCAATATTACTTTCATTTTATGTGGACCATATTTTGCTTATCATTCAATTTACTGCTTATTTGCTATAAACTTTAAGAGCAAACCAGCACATTATATAGAAGGTCAGATGACTTTGATGTCTCAGTAGGGAGAAATATCTCTAGGTTCCATCTTTGAAGTCATAGAAGCAGGTGATGTTCAGCTTCATTTTGGCGTTCTCCAGAGGAAAATTCAATCTGCTTGAGACGGCTAAAAACAGAGGCCGGGAACGCAAATAAAAAACATAAATTAAAAAAAAAAAAAAAAACGAGTCCCAAGCACAATGGCATTTATTTATTATTATTATCAAGACTTTTCTCATTTCAAGTAGGAGGGAAAAAATTGAAAAGGCTGTACTTGTTTTGCCAAAAATGTGGCTACTTTTCAAGCATCCCGAAGCCTGAAAAAGATCAAGAAGATGCATATACGTAACACCCTGACCGACTTTTTTTTTTGCTACATGCTGCGGCGAATTGGACTAGCTGAGTCGGCTGGACGTGGAGCAGCATCACGTCAAAATCACGCCAGCCATCTGAGGGAGATGGTGATTTGTTTTAATTGGCTTCACATGCAAGTTTTTTAGGGGTCTTAATATTTATTAGTGTTTTGTCAATATTGTTCAATTGTTTCCTCATTGCAATTGAAATTATCGTTTGCAAGACTATGATTTCTGAGGTGATCCGAAATGGAACTCTTATTAAAAAAGAGGTTCAAGAAATATAATTTTGTGTTCACCTCATCTAAAGGAGAATTATCCAAAACAATGGGGCAGTCCTTTTCTTGTTTCAAGCTGCAACACTTACCATATTGATTCGAATATAAGACTGTGCATTGAAATAAGACTGAAAGAGTGTCGGTCGTCTTAAAATTGGGGTGCAGACATTGTACCCATTCACAACACTAGATGGCGCCAGATACCTTTATAGCGAATGTTGAACACTGACGGTTAAATGTAAAGCTGGGCGATAAAATGATAACGGTAATTATCGGGCAATAATTTTTGGCTACAATAATAATAAAACTGATAAAAAATGATAATGTTTGTTAGAATTATTATGGAATATTCTATATGTGTTGTAAGCATTTTTCAATAAGTAGTAAGGCTATAAATCAAGTCATGGGAAGATGGACTTTTTCCTACACAGTCTACTCCTCAAGGGCAAAGAAAAAGAGGTCACGGCGTTACGGACACTTCTACCAAATGTTATGACGAGACTCCACCAGCAGATTTGAAAATACGGCTTTGCTTACAGTATAATACTGCTTTGTTTACCTTGAAAGCATTCCTCACACTGTTGTTTTTCTAACCAGCGAGAGTGTTATTGTACTGATTACATAACCATGTTTTTCGAATGTCGCGATTAAATACAATGATTCAGTTACTGCAATTCAGAATGCACTGGGGACTAAGACGGCGTCACATTGCATCTCCTTCGAAGTTGTAAGCAGAGTTTGTTGAAAGATGTTTTTCCTTTTTTAATTAAATATTACTAATAATGATTTAAAAGGTTTGAATCATTATTCTAACATTTGGTCCTTCGAGTAGCCGGGGTCAACAAACCGATAGGGAATCCAGACGCTGCAGTTTAATATCTGGAGTGACCGTGCACGGCGAGAATCCCTTTTCCAGGCTGGACTATTTCTCAGCAGCGCCTGTTTTCTAATCGGTTGACGACTATCCTCTGGGTAAGCATCTTTCGACATTTCTGCCGAGTCCGCGTGTGATGGCTGCATATTGTTGACGGGATCCAAAATGCGCGAAGGGCATCACACGCGAAGGCCTTATTTTGAGAAGTAAGGCTCGCATCCTGGGGATAGCGATTTTAAAACCCTGCGAATACTAGTCACTAGCAGGTGGACACGTTGTGTTCTATAAACGTCGACGGTGGTTGGTTGTGTGTGTAGTCGTTAAAAAAAAAAAACCTAAAAAGATACACACAAATCCACTCAAAAAATGGGTGGTGCAAACAGTAAAGCGGCTATTGACGACGATACAAAGATGCGTCTGCCGTGTACAGATTGGATTGTTGAAAATCAAAGCGCTACAAGGGTTAAACACCTAAACTTATGGATAAATAAATATGGATTTGCTGGCCAGCTTAATATGCATAAGATATTGATACTGCAGGATAAAATACGTGCTAAGCATGGGGGAAATCTTAACAAAATGGAGCAGGAGGGATATAATGATACCTATTATTGGTTTATGATACATGGGTTAAATCAGTTGATAACGGTGGGAAAAGAGGACGGCTAGCCCGGTGGGGAAGAAGTGTGTTGTTGTTGTTGTTAAAAAGGAGGGCCCCCTCCGACAAATATGACCAGGTCGGGAGGGCCCGTGGGGGACATGGGGAGAAAACACTATCTCCCCAGCCCGGGGCGCCGCCAATGAGTGATGTGTTTATTGAACAATATCCCATGATCGAAGTTGCTAATACTAATGTGGGCAAGGAGCAGGCTCCTACTAAATTTGGATGCTCGAATCCAAAAGCTAATGGTGGCCCGTTGTGTCATGACGGTCGTAATTTGAATTTGAGAGTGCATGAACTGATTGATCAGGTTACGGGGAAGTTTAAAACAAAAGTTAATTATACCGTGATCAGCAGAGCTAAGCAGAGGGATGGTGAGCCTTTTGCAGAATATCAAATCAGGATGACGGCTTGTTTTAAGGCCAACAGCGGCCTCGCTGAAGACCACGCGGTGGGCAGCATTTATCAGGAGCAGCTAAAAAAAAAATATGTTGCATGCTCATTCAAATGTGTTGCATGCTCATTCGAATTATACTTATATATATTACATATATCGCTTGATTGCCTGGACAAAAAGGTCTCTAAAAACAAGGCAGGCCTTCTCAAAATGATTTGAATCAGGATTTTGAACATGAGGATGTTGAGCTAATTTTAAACCAGAGATCACATTCTTTGGGAATGAATTCAATTGGATTTTTTTGTGTGATGCTGAAAGTTGTAAAATGGCAATTAAAATGGTTATTTCCAAGTCCTAGGCATACTTTGTTAATAGTACCTAAATGTACTGTCAATTTAATGGAATGAAATGGCTTATTGCGGATTATCTTGGTTTTATCCTGTCAAAGGGAATGTTTTGGTTAACAGTCGAAAAGAAATACAAAACGACCAATTAAATGTTTAGCGGGGTTGCCAAACCTGCGTTTTTTGTCATACTCTAAACTGGTCAAATAATGCTTTGGCTGCAGGGGAGCGCGGCTGTCTTTGCTGCTGATTTGAATGCAAAAAACATGTGGACCGCGTAGCGGCTGATTTGACGGTGTTAGGCATTCAGTATGCGCGCAGACCGCATGAGCGACTAATTTTTTTGGACCCCTTCCGTGAAGACATTAAAATAATTGGCTGCTGAAGCAAACTTGAGGGCAGAAATGGGTTTTGCTATGTTATAGTTGTGCTTGCAGCATATTGTAATTATGGGGTATTGCCAAAATATTGTGATATAGTTGGATATCGGGAGAGTAATTAATTTAGTCTTCTCTAAAAAGCGTTATAATTGTACACAGGAGGTGAAGCATTGTGCTCAAAAATAAAAAGAGAGCACTTAGGAATGTCAACATTGATAAGCTGCTTCTGCAGCGAGCGTGAAGGTCACAGTCAGCGGGTAAGGGCGCGCTTCCGTTTAAACATTTCAGAATAAGAACAAAACATGGTCTGCAAGGGATGCAGAGTTCCGCGATTATCTTCGCATTTATTTTTGGGATTTAATCAGAAATGTCTTTCGCTTTGGAATTAGGAATAATACTATTATTATTATTTTCTTTTTACTTTAATATAGGAGATTGGCTGGTTAAAGAAAAATGAAAAAGCATCCTGGAGTAGAATAATGTCCGCTGACAGATTTGTGGCCTCACTAATAATGATTTGGCCTAATTTGTGGCCCTTTTTGCTACGATTTTGACATTATGTGGGTGTTGTATTATTCCCTGCTTAAGATCTTTGATGAGCCGACTTATAACCACTGCGATTGCCCCTACAAATTCCAAATTGCATGAATTATATCTCCTACTGATGAAACGTGCTGACACTAACAGTGAATTCCAGGCATGGTAATTACGAGGATGGATTGGACGAAAATGATCTTATTTTCTGCTTTTCAGACCTGCCGAACGAGTAGAGCCTAAGCGGGTAAAATTAAAATAGCCAACGGAGATATCCCTGTCTTTTTTGATTTTGTCATAAAATGAATAACAAACATATAGTAAAAGGAGGGAATGTTAGAATTATTATGGAATATTCTATATGTGTTGTAAGCATTTTTCAATAAGTAGTAAGGCTATAAATCAAGTCATGGGAAGATGGACTTTTTCCTGCACAGTCTACTCCTCAAGGGCAAAGAAAAAGAGGTCACGGCGTTACGGACACTTCTACCAAATGTTATGACGAGACTCCAACAGCAGATTTGAAAATACGGCTTTGCTTACAGTATAATACTGCTTTGTTTACCTTGAAAGCATTCCTCACACTGTTGTTTTTCTAACCAGCGAGAGTGTTATTGTACTGATTACATAACCATGTTTTTCGAATGTCGCGATTAAATACAATGATTCAGTTACTGCAATTCAGAATGCACTGGGGACTAAGACGGCGTCACATTGCATCTCCTTCGAAGTTGTAAGCAGAGTTTGTTGAAAGATGTTTTTCCTTTTTTAATTAAATATTACTAATAATGATTTAAAAGGTTTGAATCATTATTCTAACATTTGGTCCTTCGAGTAGCCGGGGTCAACAAACCGATAGGGAATCCAGACGCTGCAGTTTAATATCTGGAGTGACCGTGCACGGCGAGAATCCCTTTTCCAGGCTGGACTATTTCTCAGCAGCGCCTGTTTTCTAATCGGTTGACGACTATCCTCTGGGTAAGCATCTTTCGACATTTCTGCCGAGTCCGCGTGTGATGGCTGCATATTGTTGACGGGATCCAAAATGCGCGAAGGGCATCACACGCGAAGGCCTTATTTTGAGAAGTAAGGCTCGCATCCTGGGGATAGCGATTTTAAAACCCTGCGAATACTAGTCACTAGCAGGTGGACACGTTGTGTTCTATAAACGTCGACGGTGGTTGGTTGTGTGTGTAGTCGTTAAAAAAAAAAAACCTAAAAAGATACACACAAATCCACTCAAAAAATGGGTGGTGCAAACAGTAAAGCGGCTATTGACGACGATACAAAGATGCGTCTGCCGTGTACAGATTGGATTGTTGAAAATCAAAGCGCTACAAGGGTTAAACACCTAAACTTATGGATAAATAAATATGGATTTGCTGGCCAGCTTAATATGCATAAGATATTGATACTGCAGGATAAAATACGTGCTAAGCATGGGGGAAATCTTAACAAAATGGAGCAGGAGGGATATAATGATACCTATTATTGGTTTATGATACATGGGTTAAATCAGTTGATAACGGTGGGAAAAGAGGACGGCTAGCCCGGTGGGGAAGAAGTGTGTTGTTGTTGTTGTTAAAAAGGAGGGCCCCCTCCGACAAATATGACCAGGTCGGGAGGGCCCGTGGGGGACATGGGGAGAAAACACTATCTCCCCAGCCCGGGGCGCCGCCAATGAGTGATGTGTTTATTGAACAATATCCCATGATCGAAGTTGCTAATACTAATGTGGGCAAGGAGCAGGCTCCTACTAAATTTGGATGCTCGAATCCAAAAGCTAATGGTGGCCCGTTGTGTCATGACGGTCGTAATTTGAATTTGAGAGTGCATGAACTGATTGATCAGGTTACGGGGAAGTTTAAAACAAAAGTTAATTATACCGTGATCAGCAGAGCTAAGCAGAGGGATGGTGAGCCTTTTGCAGAATATCAAATCAGGATGACGGCTTGTTTTAAGGCCAACAGCGGCCTCGCTGAAGACCACGCGGTGGGCAGCATTTATCAGGAGCAGCTAAAAAAAAAATATGTTGCATGCTCATTCAAATGTGTTGCATGCTCATTCGAATTATACTTATATATATTACATATATCGCTTGATTGCCTGGACAAAAAGGTCTCTAAAAACAAGGCAGGCCTTCTCAAAATGATTTGAATCAGGATTTTGAACATGAGGATGTTGAGCTAATTTTAAACCAGAGATCACATTCTTTGGGAATGAATTCAATTGGATTTTTTTGTGTGATGCTGAAAGTTGTAAAATGGCAATTAAAATGGTTATTTCCAAGTCCTAGGCATACTTTGTTAATAGTACCTAAATGTACTGTCAATTTAATGGAATGAAATGGCTTATTGCGGATTATCTTGGTTTTATCCTGTCAAAGGGAATGTTTTGGTTAACAGTCGAAAAGAAATACAAAACGACCAATTAAATGTTTAGCGGGGTTGCCAAACCTGCGTTTTTTGTCATACTCTAAACTGGTCAAATAATGCTTTGGCTGCAGGGGAGCGCGGCTGTCTTTGCTGCTGATTTGAATGCAAAAAACATGTGGACCGCGTAGCGGCTGATTTGACGGTGTTAGGCATTCAGTATGCGCGCAGACCGCACGAGCGACTAATTTTTTTGGACCCCTTCCGTGAAGACATTAAAATAATTGGCTGCTGAAGCAAACTTGAGGGCAGAAATGGGTTTTGCTATGTTATAGTTGTGCTTGCAGCATATTGTAATTATGGGGTATTGCCAAAATATTGTGATATAGTTGGATATCGGGAGAGTAATTAATTTAGTCTTCTCTAAAAAGCGTTATAATTGTACACAGGAGGTGAAGCATTGTGCTCAAAAATAAAAAGAGAGCACTTAGGAATGTCAACATTGATAAGCTGCTTCTGCAGCGAGCGTGAAGGTCACAGTCAGCGGGTAAGGGCGCGCTTCCGTTTAAACATTTCAGAATAAGAACAAAACATGGTCTGCAAGGGATGCAGAGTTCCGCGATTATCTTCGCATTTATTTTTGGGATTTAATCAGAAATGTCTTTCGCTTTGGAATTAGGAATAATACTATTATTATTATTTTCTTTTTACTTTAATATAGGAGATTGGCTGGTTAAAGAAAAATGAAAAAGCATCCTGGAGTAGAATAATGTCCGCTGACAGATTTGTGGCCTCACTAATAATGATTTGGCCTAATTTGTGGCCCTTTTTGCTACGATTTTGACATTATGTGGGTGTTGTATTATTCCCTGCTTAAGATCTTTGATGAGCCGACTTATAACCACTGCGATTGCCCCTACAAATTCCAAATTGCATGAATTATATCTCCTACTGATGAAACGTGCTGACACTAACAGTGAATTCCAGGCATGGTAATTACGAGGATGGATTGGACGAAAATGATCTTATTTTCTGCTTTTCAGACCTGCCGAACGAGTAGAGCCTAAGCGGGTAAAATTAAAATAGCCAACGGAGATATCCCTGTCTTTTTTGATTTTGTCATAAAATGAATAACAAACATATAGTAAAAGGAGGGAATGTTAGAATTATTATGGAATATTCTATATGTGTTGTAAGCATTTTTCAATAAGTAGTAAGGCTATAAATCAAGTCATGGGAAGATGGACTTTTTCCTGCACAGTCTACTCCTCAAGGGCAAAGAAAAAGAGGTCACGGCGTTACGGACACTTCTACCAAATGTTATGACGAGACTCCAACAGCAGATTTGAAAATACGGCTTTGCTTACAGTATAATACTGCTTTGTTTACCTTGAAAGCATTCCTCACACTGTTGTTTTTCTAACCAGCGAGAGTGTTATTGTACTGATTACATAACCATGTTTTTCGAATGTCGCGATTAAATACAATGATTCAGTTACTGCAATTCAGAATGCACTGGGGACTAAGACGGCGTCACATTGCATCTCCTTCGAAGTTGTAAGCAGAGTTTGTTGAAAGATGTTTTTCCTTTTTTAATTAAATATTACTAATAATGATTTAAAAGGTTTGAATCATTATTCCAACAATGTTGAACTGCAATTACATCACCCAACCACAACAGAGAACGAGGCGCTGTTGTGACATTAACACAAGTTCCAGATCACGCTTCGGAGAGAAAGGATGAAATGTGTTTTTAGCTTGGTTAGCAATAAAGGCTATCAAGGAGCATGAACGCAAAAGGGACTTGCAGATAAGATGGCTGGGCAAATGCATGCAGTGTCAAACTCTCCCTACTTCTTTACTCATTTCGTGTTTTCCCTATGTCTTTTTGCAAGTTGTTCATCAATACCCTACTTTAATATCAAATCTAACATCAAATAAAGCCACTTAGATTTATTAAACTTTATTAACTTCTTTTTGTAACGACTCCCATCGCACGCACGATATACCGAACGAGAAAGCCATATCGCCAGAACCACGGTGGGTTGACATTGAAATAGGAAGCGAAAGCGAGGTTGTATAGCGGGCCGATTAACTAAACATCGAAAGCTAACGGAGGCTACACCATTAGCCGGATTAGACGAACCAGCCCCTAATCACTCAAGCACTTCCAGATGTGATTCATCAGCCAGTTAGGAGTATTTAAAGCCACCAAGAACATGACCACGCTGCTGGATCATCTTAATCAGTTTACTGTTAAGTACCCTCTTGCACTCCCCTCCAATAGGCGAATAACTGTGATGTTGGGACAGTGTTATTTTTGTCCCCATTTAATTTTTATGGATTTTTGGAATTTAAAAACCCTCTCTGTACCACTGTCACCCTTCACCACTTAGCTACTTCAACATTTGTGTTCTTCAGTCTATCCAGGTAGTTTATGTCCATTCATTCATTTTCTGAACTGCTTTATAATAGTAGGAACCTATCCCAGCTGACTTCGGGCCAGAGGCAGGGGACACCCTGAATCGGTGGCCAGCTGATCGCAGGGCATGAGGAAACGGTCAACCGTTCACGCCCACACACCGTTCACGCCCACACTCATGCCAAGGGGCAATTTAGAGTGTCCAATCGGCCTACCATGCATGTTTTTGGAATGTGGGAGGAAGCCAGAGTACCCGGAGAAAACGCATGCAGGCCAGGGGGAGAACTTGCAAACGCCACACAGGTGAACCGACCTGGATTTGAACCCAGCAGCCCAGAGCTGTGAGGCCGCCATATTAACCGTTCAAGTCGCTTGGCTGCCCCATATTTTATATTAAGTATCCAAATATAAAATGTCAATATTCACGCAGAAACTCGCAAGGAGAAGACAGAGGACTGCCACTCAACTCAGCGCTGAAGAAAAATGGTGGAAGACTGGGGACCGCCCTCAACTCAGCGCCATAGAAGAAGAGGTGATCATCGGGCGGACACCATCAGCCTTATCTGAAAATAGAGCTCTCTGGGCAGACAAAACAGCTAGACGCCGCGGAGTTGAAACTGATTTTTTTCTCGCGAGCACTGGGTGGAAGTTGATCTGGGATTAAAACCTGAGGAAGGTTCATCTCTCAGCCGTTGATAAGGCCGTCAAGCTGGTTAGGTTAGGCTAGCTAGGCTTCTCAGATATGACGATGGAGTTGCGCTCGCGAACCACTAAACCTCCTAAACTGAGTAGAATCTTGTCGAAATAATGAAATGGGGGAGTGAGGAAGAAGAGGACAACGATGAAGAAGAATGTGGTCTTTCTTTGAGAAATTGCAAGAGAACTTCAATATGACAAATAGTTTGCAACAAAACGATCACGCCGCTTCGTCGACTTGTGAAACGGAAGCGATACCAAACCGGAAACAGAAGAACGAGAGGTATCGAGGAGAAAGGTAGCGTGGCTGCATGGCTACTAAATCCACGCAGTGACCTCCAGGAACATGCAGGAATTGTGCAGGAGCTTGCAGGAACGATCCGACAATGATAATAGAACTAATTGGTGTTTAACTACTAACTCAGGAAGTCCTCAACAGATTGATTCCAGCTGATGTGCCTCTACGGCAGGCCAGGAGGGACAAAACGGGGCGCTCCTGACAGTACCTCCACTCTAAGGGACGGATTCTAGACGTCCTAATGCCGAATGTCCATGAAAAGCGAGGCATGCAGGAAGGGCGGGTGGGAACCGTTGTCATCGTCCGGGGGGCGTCCGCGCCAGCCCGTGAAGAGACGAGGGAGGGGCCGGTCCGGCGGGCGTCCACGCCGGCCGGTGATGAGGCGTGGGAGTGGCCGGTCCGGCGGGTGTCTGCGCCGGCCGGTGACGATGAGTGGGAGTGGCTGGTCGGGCGGGCGTTCGCACCGGCCGATGACGAGGCGTGGGCGGTTTGGCGGGCGTACACGTTGGCATTTGGAGAGGAGTGGGAGTGGCCGGTCCGGCGGGCCTCCCCGCTGGTCCTTTAAGTGCTGGCCAAGCCCCCTGGCCTTAACAGACACCAGAATCTTAGAACGATCGTCGGACACCGACAGCCCCCTCGGCCGGGAGAGCCGGAGAGTCGCTCTCGCTGCCGCGACCCTCTCGTCCAGGGGCGCCGGAGAGTCGCTCGCGCCGCCGCCAACCCCCTCGTCCAGGGGCGCCGGAGAGTCGCTCGCACCGCCGCCGTGTGCAGTCGATTGGTCGCCGGTCTTTCGGTCCCCGGTCTTTTGGTCGCGTTCTTTAGGTCGCCCAGAAGTTTGGTCGTCGGTCTTTGGGTCGCCGGTCTTTTTTGTCGCCGGTCTTTTGGTCGCCTGATCGGCTGCTGCCACCTACTGTCAATTTAATAAAAAGCAAATTCACAGATGGTGTTTTTATTATATTCCAATTTTGGGGGGATTCTCGCTGAATCCATGTGGTTGAGGGGGTTTGAGGAGGTTGGCTGGTGTCGACAAGAGCGTCGGCGCGAGCGTGGGTGGCGTAACGCTGGGTCCATGATGGTCGGATCGTTCTGTTACGATCACGCCGCTTCGTCGTGGCGCGATCGGGAATGGATTTGGACTCAGTCGCGGGTAAGCAGGATGAGAAGAGGCAATTAGCTTCAAAGCAACATCTTTAATAACTCAGAAGGGATCTTACAAAATTTTAGGTCTAAACACCAAACATTTGTATCACCAATCTGAAAGAAGGAAAACACAGAGAATTGAATTAATTTTATTTGCAATGAGAGGGTCTCGGGACTGCTCGGTCACAATCCTCCGATACACTCTGAGAAAGTCTCTGCTCCCTTGTCTTTTATTGTGTTTCGGGAGTGCCCTAGTTACAGGAAGTTTCAAGCTGATCAAGGGAAAGAGGGGGTTGTCTCCCAGTTGAAAAGGGTTTGTTTCATGACCACATGTTCCTTCAAGGTAACACTTACATTCTCTTTCCCCTTCTCCCGTAATCTTCACACAATAGTTCAAACGGGCGCCTGACCCCTGGAGCAGTTCCTCTTTGTTGAATAAGGTGAAACTTCCTGCAGGCCCCAGGGCGCCCTAAATTATATGAGCAAGCATTTTCACACTCTAACCCAGAAGCAGGATAACTTATTTACAATAGTTCCAACATTTCCCTCCTGTTTATCCGGATTCTGCTATAAAATATCATCACCCATGACCTCTTCTTTTCAGATTTTCGAATCACAGGATCACCAAAATAACAGAAAAACGTTACACTCAAAATTCAATGCCATAGTCTTAAGGGTCTGGGAACAGGTCAGGCAGTCCCATGAACTGCATTTCCTCATCATCCCCAGACTCGTCGTCGTCATCGTCCCGTGGTTCGCCTTCAAATGTCAATAAGGCAAACATTTCTGATTTGACTGGTTCTATGGCTTTTGTTATTAATCTTTGACATAACGCACGAATACAGGGAATACAACAACATCCACAAGTTGTGAGAATGGCAGCAAAAACAGCGATTGACATTAGAACTGATACAACCAACTGTTTGTATTTGCCAAAGATGCTACCAAATTCGTCCCACATTGAGGTGTCGATTCCAGAATGTTCCTTCATCTTGCTGTTGAGGGATCGAAGGCCCTCCAGGGCCTTGGTTAAGCTCCCGTCAGCTGCTGTGTTGTTCGGGATGAACGTGCAGCATTGGTCGCCAAAGATGGAGCACACGCCACCTTTCTCTGCCAGGAGCATGTCAACAGCAATCCTGTTCTGGAAGGCCATCAAGGAGGTAGCCGACAACTGTTCATGGATGGCTGCAAACCCTTCTTCCGTCCTGTTCCCCAGTCGTTACACATTGTAATGGATGTAGTTGATTCTGTCCACATTTTTGTTAATAGGACACCACCAACACAGGAATGATTCAAAACCAGCTGTGATTTGGTCAGCGAGCTTATACTCATCTGGTACACCTCGGGGGACCACTATGCTGTCGATGTAGGTTGGGTCCCCATCGCCCCATCCAAGAGCGGACCGCTTGGCTCTGCCATTCCAGTGCTGAGGCAGGACGTTTCCTGCTGCAGTGACCAACTCAGGAGCAGACATCTTTGTTATGGAGACAGGCAGAAGCAGTGACACAGATGCACAATAGCCAGTAGTGTTGAATGGCAACCTGTCGTACAATCTATTATCACCACACCAACACCAGATGTCGCTACGAGCTACCGGTTTGAACGTAATATCAACCGTCACCACTTGTTTACATTGTATACTATTAAGTCGTCCCAGAATCAACCTCCTTCCCGTTCTATTAATGCATGTGAAGTTGGCTTGTGCTATTTTCTTTGAAAACACTGGTTTCTTCTTTTCTTCATCCGCCATTGGAAAAACACTATCCCAGTACAAACAATTTTGAGATGGTACTGTCTTGTTCATTACGTCTACCAGGCAGGTGGAGCTCAATGCTGAGGGTATTACCTGTAGCATTGGTCTGGCCCCCATACATATCACACAGTCTGCTTGCGTTACTTGAGCGGCTTGTTCCACCATCAGGAGCCAATTGTTATCTAATTTAGAAATTCCCGTCGTAAATTTAAACCAATCGTCCACCTCTGGTTCAACATATATCTTTGGCATGTCTGGAAAGTCTGATTTCGGCCCAGGAGTTATTTCTTTGCTAGGTTCAACAATCGCGGTAGTGACGTTTGGACAGAGCATTATGGGCACGCATGGGTCTTCCTGATGTTCTCTCCAGACACAGAGCATCAGCCCGTGGCATTGAGGTTTGTTTGTGAAGCCCTTCAATCGTTCAGGTTTGCCGAGTCGCACCTCAGTGGTATTCAAATTTAACAACAAACTGCTTTTTGTTCTTGTCAGGGTTACCTGTTTCTTCCACCTGGCCCCTCTCTTGGAGAACCCATACGAACCTTTTGACCACTTCCCAGTTGTAGCCGCCACGTCACCCCACCAGTGACCCGTTTGCTTCGTCCCAGCACTGTCCAAGTAAAAATCATACCCGTTCCAATTATTCAGCCGATATCCCCCTATCTTGAAATTTTGGTCAAATGTAATTACTGCCTTAGTTCTGTTGGTTTGGTAACAATAATACAATTTGTAAGTATGGGTATCGTCTTTGCCATCTGTCGTTTTGCATGGATTCTTTTTCACCTTTCTTTGTATTATAGAGGGATTTGGATAGTAATATCCTAACCTTCGTTTTTGCAAATTGAGTGACTTTTCATGTAACAATAAAATTACTACTATTATTACCCCGATCGTCCCTCCCACCGCCAATCCTATCTTGTGTACCCGGGTGAATATCATGCTGGTAGATTGGAATCTTTCCTAATGCCAGCACGGAGTTGTGTACAATCTTCACCGGGTTTGAGATGACTGTAAACTAAAATCACAGCCCCCTTTGTAGTCGGACTTCCTCCGGAGGCGGGGTGAAAGACTGCAATGCTACTACAGCAGATACCACAGCGCGATCACTACAATACTCAAAACAACGGCTAGGAAGAACGAGATGATCGAAATCGTTAAATTAGTCATACTTGATAACCCTTTTGCAATGTGCCCTGTGAATCCAGGTATTTCATTCTGCTATTTTAATTGCCGTTCCTGTGGTTAATAAAACCTGATAGGGTCTTTCCCACTTAGGCGAGTGCCAGTGTTTCTTCTTTATACTTTTAATCAGGACCCAGTCACTTGGTTCAACTAATTGGTCTTCCTGCAACGACACATATGGCGTTTCATCATTAGCTTGTTCTGTCAATTCTTTTTGTTTTTGTAGCATTTTTCTCATATAATCTGCAAGATTGCTTTTGTCATCTGTTTCCCAAATATTTTTAAAATAAGGTAATCTGTACTGTCTGCCAAATAAGGTTTCGTACAGGGTTAATCCGTTTGTACTGGTAATGTTTATATGTAGTTTTACTAAGTCTAGGCATTGTGTCCAGAGTCTACCAGTTTCTTCCATACATTTTCTGAGTCTATTTTTTATGGTGCCATTCATTCTTTCCACCAGTCCTGCACTCTGTGGATGATAGGCGCAGTGATGTTTTAAATTGATGTGAAAAGCTTGTCCTATTTTTGAAATTATTTGGTTTACGAAATGAGTCCCATTATCACTGTAGACTCTTTCTGGAATGCCATATCTCGGTATTATGTCTTTGCATAATGCTTTTGCTACTGTTATGGCATCAGGTGTCTTTGTCGGAAATATTTCTACCCATTTTGAATACGAGTCTATTATTACGAGACAATATTTTTTACCTTCACACTTATTTAGTTCTATATAATCCATATGTATGTGTTGAAATGGATATTCTGGTTTTGGGACTGACCCCGTTTTGGTCTAAGGGTACCTTGTGCATTGTGTCTTGCACATATTAGACAGGCTCTACAAAAAAAATTTGAATATGTATTAAATCCATAGGTTGTATATATTTGGTGTAACATTCCTACCATCCCTCCTGTTGAGACATGTGATTTACCATGGCTCAAAATAGCTGCCCATTTGTATAGGTTTTTTGGTAGGATTGGTTTACCTTCTGGTCATATATATATTTGGTTTTTTATTTGTGCGCCTTTCTTTTCCCATTGTTCTTGTTCTTGTTTGGGTGATTGTTGTTGCATTTCTATGAGTATTTTGTCATCCATTTTTGTTGGTCATTGTCACTATTTACTTCCGTGTTTAGAATTGTTATTTCCTCTTGTGTTGCCTGTTTAGCAATCTTGTCCGCGAAGGTGTTGCCCTTTGTTATGGGATCGGTGCCTGATGTGTGTGCAGCACATTTACATATTGCTAATTGTGTCGGTAGTTGCACGGCTTGTAATAGTTCAGTTAGTAATTTGGCGTGAGTCACTGGTTTTCCAGTTGATGTGACCATACCCCTATTTTTCCAGTGTTGCACAAACGTTTGAGTGGTTGCAAACGCATATTGGCTGTCCGTATATATTGTGACCGCCTGTCCTTTCATTAATTTACATGCTTCAGTAAGTGCCACTAATTCTGCAGCTTGTGCTGAGAAATGTTGCGGTAACGCTGCCGCTTGTAGTATTACTGTTTGAGTTACTATGGCGTAGCCGGTTTTTGTTTTCCCTTTATTGTCTTTTTTCGAGGACCCGTCTACAAATATTACTTCTCCATTTTCTAGCGGCGTATCTTTCAGGTCTGGTCTACTTTTACTCTTTTGTTCTGCTAATGCTTCGCAATCGTGTTTTTCACCTTCCTCCTCTGTGGGAACTAGTGTTGCTGGATTGAGCGCTGTGCACCTTTCTATTTTCAGATGTGGCTGAGACAGTAGTATCGACATGCAAGACAGATGTCTTGCCGGTGACAGGAAACTCATTTTTGTCTGTAAGAGTAGAGCTGAGACCGCGTGGGGAACTTTTAAAACTAATGGGTGGAACAATACCACCTCAGCGCTTGCGGTCACCGCTAGTGATGCTGCGACCACTGCTCTCACACAATGTGGCAGTGCACAGGCCACTGCATCTAACTTTGTGGAATAGTATGCCACTGATCTCAGCTTCTCGCCATATCTCTGAGTCAATACCGATGTCATGAAATGATTCTTGCAGTCCACCATCTGTACAAATTATTTAGAATAATCAGGTAACGCGAGTGTGCTACTACTCACTAGCGCCTGTTTCAAATCGCACAGCACCGTTTCTGCTTCTGGCGTCCATTTCAATTTGTCTGACATTTTAAGTTCTTCTTTATACATCAGGGCTTGCAATGGCGCTGTTACTTCGGCATAAATTGGTACCCAACATCTGCAGTAATTTGTGAGCCCTAAAAAGGACATCATTTGCTTTTTTGTAAGTGGCTTCGGTGCTTGTAGGATTGCCGCCTTTCGTTCTTCTAAAACTGTTCTGCCCCCCGCGCTTAGCTGGTGACCCAAGTATTTCACCGCTTTTTGGCAGAATTGTAACTTATTTCTGCTGACTTTATGTCCTTCTTCAGCTAAGTGTTTTAGCAACGCTAATGTGTCTTTTTCGCATTGCTCCTTGGTTTCTGATGCGATTAGAATGTCATCTACGTAAGTCATTATTTGGCTACTTTTTGGTGGCTTGAAGGTTGCTAAATTTGCGTTTAGAGCTTGAGAATATATAGTCGGACTCTCGCAGTAACCTTGCGGCAGTCGAGTGTATGTATACCGTTTTCCTTGGAACGTGAACGCAAACCAAAACTGACTGTCCTTATGTACTGGTACCGAGAAGAATGCATTGCTGATGTCCACTACTGTAAAGTATTTTGCGTTTGGGTTTAGCGAGTTCAACAATGTATGTGGATCTGCCACTGTTGGGGATCTTTGAATTACTGCATTATTTACCGCTTGTAAATCTTGGACCATTCTCCATCCAGTTGATGGAGCAGCTTTTCTTCCTGGGAATATTGGTGTGTTACACGGAGAGTCGACACATTCTATTAATACCCCCGCTTTGAGTAGGTCGTCTATTACGGGTTTTATCCCTTCTATTGCATCCGGTTTAAGTGGGTATTGTTTTACGCGAGGTTGATATTCAGTTTTAGGTCGGATCACTACAGGTTCTGCACCTTTTATGAGTCCTACATATGTAGGCCCTTTAGACCATAATTTTGCAGGTATTTGTTTTAGCAATTCTTCTTCGTCTTTTGAAAATAATATTTGTCACTTTCGTTTTGGAGCTAAGTGTACCCCTGCCTCGACAGTCACTGTCCAGAAAAGCGATTTCCGCCACAACTCAGTTGACGCACTATACCATGTATTAGGCCCCGAGGGCTCCCAGTCATGTGCTCTCTCCCCTGCTTCCACTAGCCTGCCTAAGTCTTTCCACTGGGTGTGTTCGGCCTTACACAAGGACATGTGTGGTGCCGTATGTGATCTAAAAAGGGCTTGTGCCTTTTCAGCCAAGGCGACTGCGGTTGCAGCATCTGCCAACCCGTCTGTATATAGGTAAGTGACCGTTATTCGAGTTGGGGTTACTTTATCGAGGCGTTCCTTGTACTTCGGATCTGGTTTATTTGTATACCACATTGTGACATGTAAGTTTTCTGGGGACATTCGGTCCCCTTCAAACTGCACCGAGTTTATTCCCTCCTGCATTAGACAAGTTCCTGTTTGTGCCGGTGGCTTGTTTGGAATGTCCAGGGAATAATAGTAGTTTGGCTGTCCAGTCCCTTGTAACACGAACACTTGTTCTGGTTTATGTCTAATTATTTTCATGCCGTCTGGCGTTGGCAGAACGGCCAGGCCTAGCCCCACAAGGCCGTCTCTGCCCAAAAGGTTTACTGGACATTCAGGTAGTATCAAGATCGATAACTGACATGATTTGCCTTTTGGATCCCTAAGCCAGACTGGTTCTGTCATTTGTACTGATTTTGTGGCACCTTGTGCTGCCCTGACTATTGCGAAATTTGGGCTTGGTTTAAAGTTTGGTATTGATTCTCTTATCGCGTTCTACATGCTCCTGTGTCACAAAGGAATTTTAACGGTTTGCCTTGTACCCATATTATCACTTCTGGTCTGACCTTTTCTTCGAACAATAGTTCATCTAATTTCAATACTTCATCTTCACTCCCGATTTTATCCTCATATCCCATTTCTTTTTTACATTCCACTTCTCCCTTGCACCCTATTGGTATCTCATCCTTACTTTTGTTAGCCCTTTGTTTTGCTACCTCCGGTTCTAGTCATGCGTTATCATGTTGTTGCTGTGCACGGGGAGGGTTGTTTTTGCATTCCCTGGCTATGTGGCCCTCTTTGCCTCACGACCAGCAGGCCCTTGGATTGCCTTCGTGATAGGTTCCTGGTTTAAACCTGAGAACTCCCCCTCTGGCCGCACCCCTGCGGCGACCTCTTCCCCTGCCGCGACCTCTACCGCTCGAATGGTAGTGGTAATACGCTTCAGCCCCAAAACTGTCTTCGCCCCCATAGAAGAAAACTGCTTCTTTCTTTTGCTGTTTTTTATTTTTTATCACCTTTTCTGCATGAAGAGCATGGTTTATGTATTCCCCCAATGTTCCTCCGCTCATTCCTATGTAATGGCGATCAACCCACTGTTTTATTTCTGGCAAGGAATTAGAGTGGAGGGCGTTTTTTAACTGTTGTTTGTAGGGGGTGCATCATCCTCATCATGTTCTAATCCGCTGTGTTGTCTAAATACCTTTTCCATTTTAATTCTATATTCTTCAAATAATTCCTCCGAGTTTTGTTTGCATCTTCCTATTTCAGTGTAATTTGACCTTTTCTTATACTTTGCTCTGATTCTGTCTAACAACAATCTCACTTGATCATTCAACCCATCTGACCCTGGCGGGAAGATATTACCTCCGCCATCGGTCGGATTATAAAACCCTTTAACATAGAACCAATCTGATCCCAATTTGCACATCCATACCTGTTGTACCTCCATTCCATTTAGATGGTATGAATGTCTGAGGTTTTCCATTCCTGCCTCACACTCAGCTAAATCTTCCTTTGGGTGTGAAATTCCTTCCACAGCCTTCCTCACATCTTCCTGTGTCCACGTCCTATAAACTCTAACGATGGGTGCCGCGTTTGGGTCACCCGCTTGTGGGTTTGGTAATTCTATTAAGGGATACATGTGCTCCTCCTCCCCCTCTTTTTGTATTTTAAACCCTGTTCCTTTTGGTGGAGGTGAGAGAACACCTCCCAGTCCCGTTACTAACCCTTTTGACCATTTCCCGATTACACCTTGGGATCTAGTTTGATGTACTTTTGGATGGGTTTCTTTTAGTTTATATTGTGGGGGTGGTGATCCGGAGATCGCCGTTTCGAGAGACGTTGGTTCTTGTTGCTGTGCTAACATTTGTCTTACTCCACTATATGGACCCACATATTCATTATCTTCCTTCCTGTGATACATGACCTTTTTCTCTCTTTCTTCTCTTTCCTGCCTTTTCTCTTCTTCTCTTTTTTGTTTTGCTACTTTCTCACCCTTTTTTCTTTGCCCTGCCATCTGCATCCACGTTTTGGTTTGATCATAACCTTGTTAATGCAATTTACGTCGTTTTTGTTACATGATTTTTCGATTTTTTGTTGTAGTTCATGGATGTCTTTTATGATTAGTCTACCGGTGAATCCATATTTTTCTACCCAATAACACAAGGATTCCACCATGTCGGGATCCTCTTTATGGACTGCCTTCCAGTCTTTACACTCGAGTTCCGAGAGGAATTTCTCTTTTTTTTATTTCTTTACTCTGTACTTTCCCCATTTTGAATTAAAATTAGTCCCAGTGGGTCTTTACATCTATAGTGCACTAACACTGGGTTTGTCAACAGGATGGTGATACATTCCTTCAGTGGTAAACTCACTTCAACCTTTTCAGGTGGAGTTTCTTGTCTACAAACATCCACTGAATTTCACCATTTGATTCCTGTTGTTTTGGTATGAGATACAAATCACCTATTGGTAAAATCTATTTCCTTTCACACTTTTACACTTTCATTCCTTTTAGTTCGCTTATTTGTTCAACATAACCAGGACTCTGCCATCCTTTACAGAATTTAAATAATCTATTTCAATTAAGGGAGTCTGCCCTCCTACGGAATTTCGTTTGTTGTTTGTTCAATACAACCAGGACTCCGCCATCCTTTACATAATTTAATCAGTCTATTTCAACTAAGGGAGTCTGCCCGCCTACTGAATTTTGTTGTTTGAATTTGACCTGATAGTGCCTAGGATTGTCAGGGTTTTTATTTCTCAATTTTACTTCGTTCTCTATTTTACTTCATTCGTCATTCATTCCTTTTTTAAATAAAATTTACTCACGATTCTCTGTGTCCTTGGTTTCCCTTCAACCTTTGGACCCCAGCCCGTAAGGAAGAAACAGTCCTGGAAAAGGATCTTTATGCTGTGGCCACAGACTTTTCTGGATCTTGCTCACCCGCTTGGATCGTCAGGTATCTTGGGATCCGTCTCGAAGGACCATGTAAATGTTAGGTCTAAACACCAAACATTTGTATAACCAATCTGAAAGAAGGAAAACACAGAGAATTGAGTTAATTTTATTTGCAATGAGAGGGTCTCGGGACTGCTCGGTCACAATCCTCCAACACACTCTGAGAAAGTCTCCGCTCCCTTTCTTTTATTGTGTTTCGGGAGTGCTCTAGTTACAGGAAGTTTCAAGCTGATCAAGGGAAAGAGGGGGTTGTCTCCCAGTTGAAAAGGGTTTGTTGCATGACCACATCTTCCTTCAAGGTAACACTAACATTCTCTTTCCCCTTCTCCCGTAATCTTCACACAATAGTTCAAACGGGCGCCTGACCCCTGGAGCAGTTCCTCTTTGTTGAATAAGGCGAAACTTCCTGCAGGCCCCAGAGCGCCCTAAATTATATGAGCAAGCATTTTCACACGCTAACCCAGAAGCAGAATAACTTATTTACAATAGTTCCAACACAAAACAACGAGGACTAGTGAAACGGAAGCGATACCAAACCAGAAACAGGAGAACGAGAGGTATCGAGGAGAAAGGTAGCGTGGCTGCATGGCTACTGAATCCACGCAGTGACCTACAGAAACATGCAGGAATTGTGGAGGAGCTTGCAGGAACGACCCGACAATGATAATAGAACTAATTGGTGTTTAAATTATAACTCAGGAAGTTGTCAACAGATTGATTCCAGCTGCTCTGCCTCTACTGCCGGCCAGGAGGGACAAAACGGGAAGCTCCTGACAATAAACAATTACTCCTGTGTTTTGACAGTCATAAAAGTTGATCAACGCAAAACAAAACATTGTTAAATATTTTCCTGGCCTGTCTAAATATCATGTTCCTTTAGTTGGAAGAAACATGTCATAACTTGAGAATATTTTATCTCAACAGTTGTTTAAGTTAACGCCCACTGGGAGAATTTAAATTTTGGAGTCAGATAACACGAGGGGAGCATTTTCACAAATAAACCATTGAGAAGTGACCACTGAAACGATCTGTGTCTTGTCTGCGTTCTGTCCTAAAATCTGTCAGAACAAATAAAAGATCACTTACAAATTGACGACCCAGGCTTGTTTTGTTCTAAAATTCTAGAACGCAACAAAAACATTCTCAGCAAACTCTTCACCCACCAGAAAGTAAGTAGATTTTACATTCTGCACAATTTACATGAACATCCAAATTTTAGAAGGGTCTGTGGGGAATAATCCAAGATTGTCATCCTAGTGAGACAAGATTGTTTTACATATATTTTTGTTGAAGTTGTTGAGTTTGTAAGGAAAGAAACGCTCTGTGTGGGTCGCGTTGAACGTCACCTTCTGTGTGTAATCGCACCAAAAAGCTATGTGCTTTTCTAAAACAAAGTCCCTGTTTCTATATGAATAAGCGCCGATAAGAGCCCGTACACTTTTGTGGAAATAAGAGGAACTTTGTGGTCCTCAAACTTGTTGCCTTTCTGTGTGGATAGCAAATAAAAAGCAGCCTTCAAAACGGTGTGAAAATTTTATTTTGAATTGATAAATAAATAAATTACTACATTCTACTAATGTTTTGTTGTTTGTCTATGCATGCAAGAACTTCTTAGGATTTGACATAACCGAGAATAATGTTGTGACTATGCGAAGTGAATTAAAACAATGATAAAAGTGTGAGGTACAAAACTCCCAGAGGGAGGGCGCATTATAACATATATTAATATATGTTGTTATATACTGTTCCAGCTGCTGCCCTCTGGCAGACACTATAGGTCCCACAAAGTACGGACAAATAGGCTTAAGGACAGTTTTTTCCACACATCCATCAGAACTCTAAATTTGCGGTAACACAACACACATTCCCTTCTGAGGTAATATGAAAAGATGTTTGGGTGGTGATCTGCCTCCTACTAGCTGACTGAAGGTAAGTGAAAGACAGTGAGAGGTAAGTGACCTGCATCCATAACAGCAGAATGCCAAATTACAAGTCCGTAACTATCACTTATTTTGGTCTTTTGCTAAGTAAACGCACCTTATGGAGAAGCACTACCAATTTCGTCATACGCAGTTTCTGGGTGTGATGACAAGTAGGCTTTTGTTGTTGATGATGACGACAGGGCCTATGTCCGATTATTATTATTATATTCATACTGTACAAGGTTCCTTCCCACACTCCTCATTTGCCACACGGGTATTTACTTTACTAGGAAGGGACACCATTTCATAATTTGTTATTAACAATATTGTATTTTATTAATAAATAGGAAAATATTGGAAATTGTAGGGATTGAGGGAACAAGTTAATTATACTGTTAGAATCAAATAAGCAGATTGTCCACAATGAGCGACAAGCTTGGTGGATAGGGATGGAGCAAAGCAGGACATAGTGCTCCTCATTTTTCACACAAGATAAAGACTTGTTGAAAACAAGGAGAGAGACAGAGTCAGTAGGGAGATAAAAAAAGTTGTTTAAAAAGAATGAAGACGGTGATTGTTTTGATAAAGGGGAAACAGTGAAAAGGAATATGCAGGATTTAAAAATCGAAGTAACCACAAATTTGAGAGAGAAAAAGGAGGACAAGTCCTCACTGCTGAAATTTTATTTCACACAAGAGAAAGTTGCAAAAATAGATACAAAAGGCAGTCATGATAAACAAGCTTTTTGCTTCTGCCTCACAGATCTGCCCCCAAAGCTCAGCAGGGAAACCCCCACCATACGGCACAACCATATTGCCAGTTGTCCCAACCAGTCCACCAGTTCATTCGATATTTCCGTCATTGACACTGGATGTAAAGGGATCTATAACCATGAGGGAAATTGATGGAGACAATTTGAGTGTGAATTCACCAATAACAGGAGATGATATTTGCAACAGTTCAGTTCCAATAATTAATAAGAGAGAGGACATGTCATTATGTGCTCCTCGATTGACGCCGAGAACCATAAATGAGGTTTCTCCAGTAGTGCCATCATCGAGCACAACTCGGCACAGAGCTAGAGACATCGCAAATGTTACAAAAATGGATGTAAAAGTAGATGAATGGAAAGGAGTGATCACTAATATGGAAACTGGACATAAGGTCGAATTGTTATGGATATCAAACGGTTTGGAAATAGAAAATGCGTGCTCACAACTAACAAGCTCAAACTGAAAAAAACGCTTAAGCATGAGGCCATAGAAAACAATTTAGCAAAATTGGACTTTGAGGAGCGCAGTCAAACCAAAATAAAGACAGTCACAAATGTTCCACTAATCATTGGAAATGATGACAAATACCAATATAAACCCTATAGATTAGGGGAAGTTCAAATTTTGATTGGCAAACTCCCCTCAATCGAGGAAGGAGCATTGATTTGGTTTACACAACTCAAAGAATTGACTGCTGGCTCAGAATTGGCTTCAGGGGACATCAGGGGAATTCTAAATGTACCTCCTTGGAGACTGACAGAAATTGAAGTGGCTGCTTTCAGAGGAGTGGATGAAAGATTAGATTCTTCACAACCATTCCCAGGAATTGTTCGGGACAGGATGTTAAAGTCACTAATGGAACATTTACCCCCGTCCCAAACTGCACATTAATCATTGTCTTTTTAATGGGATGAAAAACAATTTAAGAACTGGGATAATTACTCCGCTGCCAAAAGAGGTTAAGACTAAAATAGAAGATCAGCCTGGTAGTTGTACTGCTGACTGGTGTTATGAATTATTTGCTATAAAAATTAACTCAAAGGCTTGTGTACCAAAGTGATAGCCAGTAATTTGATCATTGTGTCTGGACAGAGTCTTCACAACAGTGTGTGAAAAACAGCTGGTAACTCTGGGTGTTTGTTGTATAAACAATTTAGCTGTATTCTGGCAGTTGTGAAGCTTTTACTAATTTCATTCATGGCCTGTCTAGACATCATGTTCCTTTAGTTGAAAGAAATGTGTTATAACTGAGAATGTTTTAGCTCAACAAATGTTTAGGTTAATGCCCACTTTGGGCAGAGGCAATGAAGGCTTTATGAAATGGAGTCAGAACGAGAATCTTGCCTTTTCTCGAGCCAATTGAAGCTTCAATAATGTCTTGCCTATATTTTTGTTAACACTTGTTTCACCAGATCTTTCAGACAAAGAAAAGAACATGAATTTGTGTTGCATTTTATGAGACGGCATGTGGCTAAAATTAATACAGAAAATATGAAAAGACGTTTGGGCGGTGATCTCCCTCCTACTGGCTGACTAAAGGTAAATGAAAGACAGTGAGAGGTAAGTGATCCGGCTTGGTTGGGGGGGGTGATGCGATCTATCCATAACGGCAGAATGCCAAATTACGAATCCGAAATTATCACTTATTTGGGTCTTTTGCCGAGAAAACACACCTTATGGAGAAGCACTACCAATTTCGTCATACGCAGTTTCTGGGTGTGATGACAATTAGGCTTTTTGTTGTTGATGATGATGACAGGGCCTGTCTGGTTATTATTATTATTATTATTATTACATAAGTCCACAGAAATGCAAATTACACTTCTCAAACTTCAATTGGATCCGTGCAGAGAGAAGATAAGGATGCTAAAAAGAATCATAAAACTCAAATGGCTCAGGTTGTTCAAGATGGCCTACCTGTACTTTCATCTGTTTGATGTCATTTCTACTTATCACACGCTAGTCACGTGGGTCAGCATCAAACGTGGTTGAATATAAAAACTCATTGGTGGGTACCAGGTGGGAAATACGCCATATTTGAATGGGTGAGACAGTGTTCTGTCGCACACGCTACAGGGAGCGTTCCCGCCACCGTCTGCGCCTGGTCAACAAAATGTGATTGATTATATCGAGATCATTGGTGTAAAGAAAGCGCTATAGTTTAGTCATGATCGACACATTCTCAGGGTGGCCAGAGGCCTTCCCCACAGCAAGGGAGGATTCGGTCTCAGTAATAAAAGCACTCATAAATATTTGGATTCCACGTCTTTCCTGTTGTCATTCGATCTGATAATGGAACACACTTTAAAATTTCAGATATGGCTAAGGTAGAATTGGCAATGGGAATAACTTATGGTTTTGGTTCTGTGGATCATCCTCAGTCACAAGGTTTGGTCGAGCGCATAAACAGAAATTGGCTAAATGTTGTGCAATTAAATTGGGTAAGAGCTCTTCCAATTGTTTTGATGACAATCTGTGCTTCAATTAATTGCACACAAACAAAGTCCAATTGAAATTGATGTGGACTTCCATGTCCTAGTCCTAATGAGGAAAGTCCCCCAACACGCTTAACTTTCTCTCTTATTATGATCAATTGAAAGCTGTTCTCCCTAGTTTCACACATGCTTGTGCTGATGAGGACCTTCCTGAAAAGGTGTACCTGAGAGTGATTGTTGGAATAATGATTCAAACCTTTTAAATCATTATTAGTAATATTTAATTAAAAAAGGAAAAACATCTTTCAACCAATTCTGCTTACAACTTGCAAGGAGATGCCTTGTGACGTCGTCTCAGTCCACAATGCATTCTGAATTGCAGTAACTGATTCATTGTATTTAATCGCGACATTCGAAAAACATGTTTATGTAATCAGTACAATAACACTCTCGATCACTGTTCCCTCTAAGCTGCGCGCGTGCGCAATTGCGCACTACTCTCGTCTCCTCTGCGCAGCAGCAATCCTATGGCGCGCAGTAAAAAAAAAAAACGGATTTTTTTTTTTTTTTTTTTTTTTTTTTTTTTTTTTTTTTTTTTTTTTTTTTTTTTTTTTTTTTTTACCCCTTTCTTCATGATGGCGCCGTTTAAGCAGCAGCCAGTGGCAGTAGCTCTGTCCACTTATGTTTTTCGTGTTTTACAGCATGTTTTACATGAAAAATTAGAGGGAACATTGACATGCACCTGCTTGTGGCAGGTGTGATACTGGTGTGCCCATAGCGAGCAATGATGATGTCGTGACCGGATGATTCGCCTAAAGACGTTTTGCCGACGGACGTTTGACAGACGGACAGGTCTCCGAATGAACGTTCGTTCAAACAGCGTTTAATGATTAAATACAAATACTAGTATTTGTATTTAATCATTAAACGCTGTTTTCAGCTGGATTTGACCGAATTTGAGAGCATTTTAAGCCGTTTGGCGAATGGACGTATATGGACATTTTCTTGCCTCCATCGCGACATCATCGCGACATTTTACCGAGGAATTCACTTCCCTGGGCTCGGTTCTAATGTCCAAAGAGCTCCAGTATTTGTATTTAATCATTAAATGCTGTTTTAGGATGGATTTGACCCGATTGCTGTCATTTTACGGCTCGGTTCTGCTACATCTGCCCGCCCAAGAGTGTTTATTCCCGGGCTGCCATTGATGGTAGACTAACATTGATTTTTACTATAATTTGGACAACACCGGCGGCGGGCCGGATTAAAAATCCTAACGGGCCGTATATGGCCCGCGGGCCGAGGTTGAAAAACTTGTACACACACGATCCGGGGGCGGGGCGAGCGCGCGAATCCCGTTTCGGCGAAACCTCCGTTCGGCCGAATGAACGTTCGGCGGAACGTCCATTCGGCGACCTGCCCGTCTGTCAAACGTCCGTCGGCGAAACGTCTTTAGGCGAATCATCCGAGTACCGATGATGTCGCTCACACTGGTACTCAGTGCGCTCAGGGAGGTTGACTTTCTGCTCAGACCAACGAAAAATTAGAGGGAACATTGCTCTCGATGGTTTAGAAAAACAACAGTGTGAGGAATGAAATGGTGTGAGAACACCCAAAACAATGGTGTGAGGAATTGCATAATATTTTCATTATAAGGTAAACAAAGTAGTATTATAATGTAAACAAAGCATTCTAAAGTAAACCAAGCAGGATTATAATGTAAACAAAGCATTCTTAAGTAAACCAAGCAGGATTATAATGTAAACAAGGCAGTATTATAATGTAAGCAAAGCCGTATTTTCAAATCTGCTGCTGGAGTCTCGTCATAACAGTCTCATTGGGTCCTGCCGGGAGAAGTGTCCGTAACAATGTGTGCTCTAGCTTTTGGGCCTTGAGGAGACGAATGTGGAGGAAAAAGTCCATGTTCCCATGACTGTTTATAGCCTTACTACTTATTAAAAAATGCTTACAACACATATAGAATATTCCATCATAATTCTAACAGTGATCAAACGCAAGTGGTCTGAACCCCGCTGGATTGGTCCATTTGCGGTAACTGCACATACCACTCATGCATACCAACTCGAACGAAAAGATCACATTTGGTACACCAAGTCTCAATGCTACCCGGCAGCCGAGACCAGAGAGACTGATAAGCCTGGTGATTAATGTTGACCCAAAAAATGATTTTTCCTGTGGTGTCATACTTTTTCTGTCCCTTGCATTGTTTCTTTCTTGCTTTTTTTGTGTTAACTCTGTGTTTCGCAGAGTTACAGGGGGGTGGGGTGGCTAGTTTGGGAGTCACAGTGGCAGTCACAACATACATCTCCCTCCTGATGAAAATGCACAAGCAATGGCCTCTACAACTAACACATTCCCTACAGCCAAAGATTCTTCTGAAAATTACATACCCTGTTGAAAGTAACTGTTGATGATATTTGTATTCTAGAACCTGGAGGGCAGGGATACAAATTGATGTCTAAAGAACATTCTTTCAAAGTAACTACAGGGGGGAAATGTGAAGTATGGAATGTATTCTTATGCTTTTTGTTAGTCAATAGGTTTATTTAGTGTAGTCACTGGAATAGAATTTTGCATGACCTAGCGGAAATTTCCGTCCGTGACACCCATGAGTTAGGGGCTTGTCATCTACCATGACACACCCATTTCTTTGTTCACATTTCCCGTCTAAAGTTTGTACCTATGTCACTTGACCTTTGTCAATAAAACTGGTCGACCTGTTGGGGGGATTCAGAGATTTCAAACTGGCCAGGCTGGAGGTTAGACGCGCTCCTGGCGCTGGCTGCTCTGACTCCCGGCTTCAGCTGAAGCTAGATAAAACTCATCATGGCCGACTCTGTGTGCTTCCTCTAATTCGAAGTTATTGAATGTTTATCGATTAGATCCAACAGTAACGACCCTGGTATGTTGATAAAAATAGATTTTGTTGAAAGAAAACCTCAACTCAAACCCGACATAAAATAATTGTCACCCACTAAAAAATCAAAACACAGTTAAAGTTTTTTACATAACTTCTTTGGACTCGTAAAGCACTAACATCAGCAGCTAGAGCAGTAGTTCTTAACCTGGGTTCGATCGAACCTGAGAGTTTCATGGAGCCTCTGCCGTGGAGGTCAGGAAACATCGACTCATAATGTCTATTCGCGATAACATGCCCCGCTTGACTTTCACAGGGCGCAGATGATCACGTGACATTACTTGGCCAATCAGTGCTGCGGGGAATTTATATATCTTGAATTTTAAAAAAATCACATTTTATCTATAATCCTTATAAAGCGTGATTTATGGGTGTGCGAGTTTGTGTGTGTATGTTAAGATTCTCTCGCTACGTTTGTCCAAACCGTGCAACGCAGATAGTTGAATTTTTTTATGGTGGCCAGATCAGGCTGTCGGATCATAATAGACAAGTGATTGAATTTCTTCACCTTCTGTAAGTGTGTAATCTCAACTTTTATTTGTTACAGCAGAAAGCAGAGTCGATGTGTGAATAGTTTTTACATGATGTGCCCTAAAAGCACAGCGTGGCTGATTGGTTGTAACATAGCACACCTATTTTGGGAAGAATTTCCGCAAACGAGTTTCTAGGTGCTCCCCAGAACACTTATTTTTTTTTCCCTTGCCTGGACTCGGGTCACCAGGCCCCCACTCTGGAGCCAGGCCTAGAGGAGGGGCGCGATGCGATGGCGAGCGCCTGGTGACTGGGCCTACACCCATGGGGCCCAGCTGGGCACAGCCCGAAGAGATGACGTGAGTTCCCCCTCTCATGGGCACACCACCTGTGAGAGCGGCCAAAGAGGTCGGGTCTGTCAAAGGAGGGATCCTTGCTGGTCCAAACCCCGGCTGCAGAAAATGGCTCTCGCGACGTGGAATGTCACCTCTTTGGTTGGGAAAGACCCTGAGCTAGTGCGTGAAGTTGAGAAATTCCGGCTCGACATAGTCGAGCTCACCTCTATGCACAGCTTGGGTTCCGGTACCACTCCTCTTAAGGGGGTTGGACACTCTTCCACTCTTGAGTTGCCCGTGGTGAGAGGCGCGGAGCGGGTGTGGGCATACTTGTTGCCCCCTGGCTCGAAGCCTGTATGTTGGGGTTTACCCCAGTGGACGAGAGGGTAGCATTCCTCTGTCTTCGGGTGGGGGGACCTGACTGTTTAAATCAAATCAAAATCAAAAGCCTTTATTGTCATCATACACAGCTGCATATAACAAAATTGGGGGTGCTACTCCACAGTGTGTTTTCCAAGTAAAAAAAAACATAAATAATAAGTCATATGAAAATATATAAAAGTCACATCCTGGCAAGGTAAATTCTAAAATATTGCACAATATAAGATATTGCACATTGTTATTGCACACCCCAAAGTTATTGCACAGAAGGGATTGTGTGTCGTGCTAACGCAAGTTCAGAGTCCTGATGGCTGTGGGGGAAAAACTGTCCCTGAATCTATTTGTCCATGCTTTGTGAGACCTGTAGCATCGGCCAGAGGGCAGCAGCTGGAACAGGTTGTGACCAGGGTGGCATGGATCCCAAACAATGTTCTGCTGAGGTTGCGAGGGCTGGCAATGTCATTCAGTGATGGCAGAGAGCAGCCGATGATCTTCTGGGCAGTGTTGAGCACTCTCTGCATGGATTTTTTGTCTGCTATTATGCTGCTATATAGAGTGACAGTCCTCTGTCTTCCGCCATTTTTCTAAGGGCAAGTAGAAGACAGGGCAGTGGCTTCCGCTTGCGAGTTTCAGCGTGGATTTTCACATTTTTGCATCACCTTTCTGTCTGCTGCCGTGCTTCCAGTATACCACACTGTAATGCAGCATGCCAGGATGCTCTCCACAGTGACTGTATAGAAGGTTACCAGAAGCTTGGTGTCCAAGTTGTTCCTCTGAGTACCCTCAGGAAATGCCGTGGTGTTGGTAGACCAAGAGAGCTTGTCCGTGACGTGGACCCCCAGGAATTAGAAGGGCTGGACCCTTACTACGTATACTCCATTTATGAAGAGTGGGGCCAGATCAGTGCCGTGTTTGCAAAAGTCCAGGATTACTTATTTAGTTTTCGTGGTGTTTAATGTGAGATTGTTCACCAAACACCACGAAGACAGTTTGTTGACTTCATCTCTGTAGGCACAATCATCACCCTGAGATGAGTCCGGCCACAGTGGTATCATCGCCAAATTTAATGATGGAGTTAGAGTGGTGGGTTGGTGTACAGTCTTATGTGTACAGGGAGTATAGAAGAGGACTCAGTACACAGCCCTGAGGGGAGCCAGTGCTCAGTGTAATGGAGGAAGACAGGAGGGGACCAAGTCTAGCAGTTTGTGGACGGTTGGTTAAGAAGTTCTTAATCCAGCAGCAGATGGAAGAGGATAGTCCAAGGTGGGAGAGTTTGTCAGCTAAAATGTCCGGTATTATAGTGTTGAATGCTGAGCTATAGTCAATGAAAAGCATAGGTCCCATGCTGCTCCAAGTCACTCAGTGCTGTGTGTAGAGCTACAGCGATGGCGTCCTCAGTGGACCTGATTCCTCTATAAGCAAACTGGTGTGGCGGGCGATCAACTTTTCAAAGAACTTCATGATCACAGGCGTAATTGCAACCGGCCTATAATCATTCAGGCTGTCAATGATTGGCTTTTTAGGGACAGGGATAAAGGTGGCAGATTTCAGGCAGGATGGGATGACTGATTGTTGCAGGTAACAATTAAAATCTTTGTGAAAACCCCATTAAGCTGGTCAACACAGGCTTTGAGCACCTTCCCAGGTACTCCGTCATGGCCAGCAGCCTTGCTGGTGTTCACAGTCCGGAGTACCTGTCTCACTTCATGTTCCTGAAGCTTCAGTGTACTGCTGCAGGGTGGTGGATTTGTTGAGACTGAATCCGATTTGTCAGTCTCAAAGTGGGCGAAGAAACGGTTCAGTTCCTCTGATAGTGAGGCATCTGCGTTAACAGACACATTATTGTCATTGTAATTGGTAATGTGTCATATTCCCTGCCACATCTTCTTTGGGTTATTTTCTTTGAAGTGCTCCTCAATTTTCCTTGTATATGCTGCCTTGACCTTTTTAATGCCTCTCTTCAGGTCTGCTCTGGCAGCGCTGTA
Source organism: Stigmatopora argus (assembly GCF_051989625.1). NCBI lineage: Eukaryota > Metazoa > Chordata > Actinopteri > Syngnathiformes > Syngnathidae > Stigmatopora > Stigmatopora argus. The sequence goes on along the minus strand of NC_135396.1, from coordinate 18,595,968 downwards.
TTGTTTCCCCTAACTTGAAGGTGTTGTTGCGGCATTTGATGAGTGGCTGTGTCTCACTAGTCATCTAGAGTTTTTGGTTAGGAAAAATCCGGATACGTTTATTAACAGTGACAGTGTCTGTACAGTTTTTGATGTAGGAAAGTACAGTGTCCGTGTAGTCCTGGAGGTAGTGGTGTTCAAAAAGTTCCCAAATGGTGCGAAAAAAACAGGCCTGCAGCTGAGAAAGGGCGTCCTCATGCCATGTTTTTATTATCTTAATTTGTGGCCTTGTTAGCCTCCGGAGTGGGGTGAATGAGGGGGTGAGGGACAGGCTGAGATGGTCGGATCCAACAAGGTGAGGGAAGGGTGTGGCGTGATACGCATGTTTGATGTCAGAATAAACATGGTCTAGTGTTTTTTCTCCTCTGGTGTGATACTTCACGTACTGGATAAACTTAGGCAGAACAGTCTTCAAACATGCTTTGTTGAAGTCGCTAGCAGGAGGCTAAGTGCCGTGCTAAATTTAGCACCCAGTGGGATATAAACTGCTATTACAATGACAATCGTTAGCTCCCTAGGTAGCTAGAAGGGGCTGCACCGAACTGCCAAGAGCTCTAAATCAGGGGAAGAGTGAGTGTTAATGATCCTATTGTTGCAGCACCAGTCATTGTGTATGTACGCTTTCTTTCCCTTTGCCGCCTCCGTTGTACGCTGGGTGGGCTGACTATCCACGGAGATCCCGGTGGTCTCGAGATGTCCTCGGGGATATTGTAGGTTCGTTGGTAATCTGTTGCAATGGATATATTGCATCTCCTACCGAGAGCAATTAAATCCTGGCGACTGTAGAAAATGTTTGCCTCGCAGATGTCCGTAAATAATGATAAGACTGAGAAAACAAAACACCAAACTGGAGAGCAAAGAGCCGCTGCACGCGTGCGCGCCACCATCTTGGATCAAACCCGAGTGGTGTTCTATTGTAGGATTTCTGTGCTCGTTGTGGATTGACAATAATGAACACCATGTTCAAGCATAAGGGTGTCCATATGGGCACTTGGCATCAGGACACCCTAGGCGGCAGTTCGATGATCGACTTTGTGGTCGTGTCATCGGACCTGCGGCCGAATGTCTTAGATCAGGTGAAGAGAGGGGCGAGCTGTCAACTTTTCACCTCCTGGTTGTGAGTTGGCTCTGATGGTGGGGGCAGAGGGTTAGGGGGTCAGTGGGGCCCGGGAGACCCGAACCTTTCGTAAGGTCTGCTAGGAATGCCTTGGGGAGTCCCCTGTCAGAAGGACTTTCAATTCCCACCTCCGACAGAGCTTCTCTCATGTCCCGGGAGAAGGGGGGCATTGAGTCCGAGTGGACCATGTTCCAAGCTTCTATTGCTGAGGTGGCAGACCGGATTTGCGGCCGCAAAGTGGTCGGTGCCTGTTGTGGGCGGCAACCCCAGAAACAGCTGGTGGACACCGGCGGTAAGGGATACTGTGACGATGAAAAATGAGTCCTACCGGGTCCTTTTGGCCCATGGAGGGTATAAATATGTGTTATTTTTTATTTGATTAATAGTTTTGTTGCACAGTTTCCTCTGTGCAAACAGGGGGACTGTTATGAATTATTTGCTATAAAAAATGACTTAACGGTTTGTGTCATATTCGAAAGCTATTTTCCTACATGTATGGTGGTTCATGCTTACTGATCAAAGTGATTGCTTCTATCTGACCATTGTGTTTGTCCTGATTATTCACAGTAATGTGAGAGTACTATAGGGCTCTAGTGTTTGTAGTATAAACAATTACTCCTGTGTTCTGTCAGTCATTAAAGTTATTCAAAGAGAAACAAAACACTGTAAAAGCGTTTCCTTGCCTGTCTTAATATCATGTTCCTTTAGTTGGAAGAAAAGTGTCATATCTTGAGCATATTTTACCTCAACAGATATTTAAGTTAATGCCCACTGGGAGAATTTAAAAATTGGAGGGGACCTTTTTCCAAAATAAACCTTTGCATATCTGTCATTCTATAAGGATGTTCTGTAAATCACACGGATGTGTGAGAAGAAGAAAAAACAGTCAGGCCAAAGTGCTAAAGTCATTAGGATTCTCATTTTTTTGCCAATGATGATTTTTTTCATCATTTGATTCATTTTGCCAGATTTACCTAACTTCGCTTTGCTTCGGCTTGTGCAATCAAGGCAATGTTGCAATGACTTAGAAAGTGATAGGTTCACCAATAGGCATTCCCAAATGCACGCACAAATGCTCTTGCAAGGAGAATCGAGCCAGGTTCGTTCTGGCGTCACACGCATCTTTTCCTTGTTTATTAGCTTCAATGACCCTAGTTACAATGGACGTCTCAGCTCTCAAGGGAGGGGTGGCAAACAGGAGTGAGACGTCAAATAGTCAAGGACCCTAGTTAAAATAGACGTCTTAGCTCTCAAAACAAATGAAGGTCATGTAGAGCCGAAGGATCTTCTCCACATTCCAGCAGTCCAAGAGGATTCGGCCTCCCTGTTGTTTAGTCTAACTAAGGACCAAAGCATTTACTTCATTGCAAGCAGATGTAGACTATAATAGCTTTTCTTATGTTAATAAGCTAAGTAAAGCAAAACGTTCTTCATTAGCAAATATATAATGTAAGACTAATAACCCTAACATTTCCCCCCTGTTATTATATATTTGTACATAATCCCATAATCAAACTTCCTTCCGGCTATATTTCATTAATTCATATTTTATGACAAATACGAATACACTTGTGGGAAGTCAGTTGTCTCGATCTTTACCCGGATTCATCTTACTTGCATGTCTGGTCTGAAAAAGGAAGAACAAAATTATTCTCGTCCAACTCATTTTCATAATTAGCATAATCCGGGAAATCAATGTTCTCACCAGTAGGCTGTCTAAAGCAGATACAATTCTTGCAAATTCTTGGAATTTGTTAAAGCAATTGCACTAACCATAAGTCGGTTTAGTAAAGAGCGTAAGCAGGGGATAAGACAACACCCACACAATGTCAAAGTAGAAGCAAAACAGCCATTGATATCACCACTGTGAAGGCCATTTTTTACACTTGCCGAAGGTCTTATTCCACCAGTCTGCCCAGGTGGACTGATAGGTTCACCAATAGGTATTTCCAGATACACCTTTAATAAGGAAGACATCGGACACATATTCAGCTTTATCTTACAAGAGAGAATCACCTTCGTCCAAGATCATTCTAAAGAATCGAATCCTCTCCTGCCCATTTAATTGCATTGGAGTCAAAACAATTAAGGTCATCTATTCAAAACAATTGCATAAGAGGTAAACCAAGCAAGCCTCTATTCAAAACAATTAAGGTCAGAAATCAAAACAATTGCGAGTCTTTTCGGAAGGCGAACGGTATCGCCACCTGGGCCGGAGTCCAAGTCAAAACAATTAAGAGTCCTTCCCGGATCTTCAGTGTGAGCTTGCGACTGTGTGAGAAGTAGAGGTTACAAACAATTTAGGAGTCCTCCCGGATCCGTGTGAGAGGTCGAGGTTTCAAAACAATTTTGATAAGTACAGCTGGATACAGGAGTGGTTTTTCCATTGTAAATCAGGAGCGTTATTCTTGCAAAAGATGTATAACAATGCAAATTTATAATAATAATAATAATTCCAACATTCCACATTTGCACATGATCTCCTTAATAAAACTTCCTTTCGACTTTATTCTATTAATTCATTTTATGGCAAATGCAAATGCACTTGGGGGAAGTCCGTTGTCTCGACCTTTACCAGAATTCACCTTACTTGCATATCTGGCCTGAAATAGGAAGAACAAAATCATTCTCGTTCAACACATTTTCATAGTTTGCATAATCTGGGACATCAATGTTATCACCAGTAGGCCGTCTAATAAGCAGATACAATCCTTGCAATTTGGAATTTGTTAGAGCAATTGCACCAACCATAAGTCGGTCTAGCAAAGAGCATATGCAGGGTATAGGACAACACCCACACTTTTTCAAAGTATTAGCCAAAACAGCTATTGATATCACCTTGTTGAAAGCCAATTTTTTTACATTTGCCGAAGGCCTTATCCCACCAGTCTGCCAGAAGGTGGACAGTTCCACTCCAGAGTGCCTCTTCGTTTTTGGTTCAGGGTCAGGCTTTCAACGGTTCAGGTGAGGGACCCATATGGGGACGTGCTGTTGAGTGCAACATTTTCAAACATTGCATATGCCCCCTGCTCCTTCAAGAGCACATCAACCATCAGAAGCATATCAACCACTTTGCGGTCCTGGAATGTCATTAGACTGGTGACTGCCAGGTGTTCCTTCATTGTGAATCCAATTTCTTTTTTGGACATTGTAATGGATGTTGTTCACTCTATTCATATTTTTATTTGGCGTAACCCACAGAAAAAATAGACTCCTGCTGCAATTTGGCAAACCAACCCATAAGTCGGATCGCCATCCCTCGTGAGGCTCAACGTCGTCGAGAGAGGCCAGCCGCTGCACCGAAATTCCGAGCCGCCAATTGTATCTCCTCCAGTCTAAAACAGATACTGGTAAAAACAGTGAAACCAAAGCATATAGTCCTGGTTCTTTTTTGACAGGAGTCATATAATTTATTTGCCCCACTTCACCACCATTATTTTTCTTTCTTTTTGTTTTTGTCCTAATCTGCCGCCGCCATCCCCGAAAGGCTTATTGGCGATTTCAGAAATCATTAGGAATAGAATGTTCAACCAGTCTAGCATCCATAATTTTGGTTTGTGGGAGTAAACAGGAGTACCAGGAGAAAACCCACGAATTCTCGAGGAAACCATGAATACTCCACACTCTGGAAGGTCAGGATCCACCCGGCTTCATTAGAACCGTGGGATTGATGCGCTAACCATTAGTCTTTTCATTTGGGTCATTTACCCATAGATCAATGGCCTGCAAATTTTCATCACAGGTGGAGACTGCCATCCCCAGTGGGGCTCCTTGGCAGCTCACCCCCTTTTGCTGTCATATCAGCAATAAGCATTCCAGAAGGAAATAGGTAAATAATATATTAGATATGCGCGCCACACATCTACAAATATAAATTTGTTTTGGAAGTTCAATTGCCGCCGTTCGTCGCCCTACTCAGTCAGCATGAGTGACTGCCATGCAAGTGGCTGTGATTAATTATCTGTTTGCCAATAACGCAATAACAGAAAAGTTGTGACACATTGAAACACCCCCCCCCCCCCACTCAAGTATATTAACCGTTTGTAAAAAAAAAAACCTCCATGTTTTGAATTAAGTTATACACCTCTGTTAATGCTATCAGTTTAGCTGTTTGTACATAGAATTGAGGTGGCAATAAAAAGTTTGTTAGTAGCAGTCAATATAGATTGTATTCCGTTACAGGTAAAGTTAGCACAGTGGAAAAACTGACTTGTCATTCACTGCTTCCGTAACAGGATAGACACCGTTTCAATATTTTTTCCTTTTCTTTACAAGCAGGACACTTTTTTCTTTTGTTAAACACTTTCCCCAAAGAATGGTGATTGAGGGAGATGTTATATCCGATTGCATTTTCCCTCGTCTGGCCGTTTGTTTTAACCATTTGTAAGACGGTTTAGTCTCAATTGAAACGTTTGAACCGTTTGAACCGTTGGAACCATATGGAGACAATAAAACCAATATACAAAGTTCTTTCCAATTAATATTGGAGTGGTTGCATTTTATTGGGTAAGAAATTGTATCTTACTCATCTCCTCAAACGTTTCAACTGAGGGAACCTTCTTACAGTGCAAAAGGTGGCTCCACATCCCCTTCTCGGTTTGCTACTGCTTCTTCTTTATAGGTGAGAGATTTGCCCATTCCAATTATTCTAAGACAACCTGTCTACTTAAAACATTACTCAGATGTTGATATTTTATAATTTGGAAGTGCTATTTTTGACCATAATTCTAACACTTGCTTCATACCATGAACCCCCCCCCCCCCCAGATTCCGGGCATCCAGTGCAAAATAGAGCCAAATTCCAAATTTCCTTGAATTCGTTTTAGAAATGGGATTCACATTCCCCAAATATTCCAGAACTCATGCACCAACGCATTTTGTCAAACCCAAAGCGACAAACATAATCTGTTTCTTGGCCAGATTTTGGATCTTGGAGAATTGTCCATTTCCCACGAAGATTGTCCTTGCCAATCGTTATTGCTGTAACATTTAGCTGCATTAAACCCATAATTGCAATGCCAAGTCTGTACATTTTAAGCTAAAGTTCTCTTATTTTGTATGCCTTTAAATCAATAGAAAGCAACGTCATTTGGTTGACATCAATTATTCGATGCTTATGCAATCCGTAATATTCTAATAGTCATCAATATGACCCATGCCAAAGCATATTTCACCCGCCCAGGACAAATAAAGGAATGTCTTCCGTGCACTGAAAACACTCCATGCCTCTTCAGTCATAGGTAATTTATGCCTATCCTAAATCAATTATTTTATCTAAACCAGCCAGGTACAATGTACCTAATTATTTGGATGAATGCTAATTCTGCATTGTTGTTTTCATGTTTGTTATCATTAACAACTAAATTATTCTTAATACTTAAGATTGAATTCGCAAATGACCCCTATATTGCCAAGGATAGCTAAAATCACTGGCTGAGTTCCTCCTGCAACCGACTCGTCTCACCCCCACCAAGGAGACGATGTTTACTTAAGATAAGAGCCATTTTCTGTGTAAGATAAGACAAAGTCTCTTTGCAATTGCTTGTTCATATTATATCAGTTTTTGTAAGTATAACCATCGTAGTCATCCCTGTGAATGGCTGACATGTCAGCATAAACACTCAACTGTCTAATCAATCTTTACCCTGCAAATCACTAAACATATCTGTCCAATGTCCTGCCGACAACTGTTAGTTTTGCTTGTGTATAAGACTCACTCACTGGTCATTCGGAGAGAGTTGCAAGGACAACAGACTGTGAGTGATCACGCTGTTCAAGCTGTCCCCATTCTGCAGTCTGGTAATAAACTTATTTCCTTTAAATTGGTATCCCTCTTTCTTAACCTGCTCCTTAAGCTGTTTTACAGACCTATCATTCTGTAGCTCACTGTTACCACAATTAAAACCTACAATAGGTAAATTAGAGATGTTTAACGGAAGCACGCTCTTAGCCACTAACTGTGAGCTTCAGATTCACTGGTTGTAGGATTTCTCCTCTCAAACACATCTTATCAGTCACAAATTCCTTGTTTTGCTCTGTTAACAAATGTGTCATGTTTGAAATGTCGCTTTTTAGCTGTGAATATTGCATTTTAGAGAAGACTACCATTAGTCCATAATAAGATAAATTAATTCCTCATCCAACCATATCACAATTTTTTTGCCTAGACCCCATAATCTCAAAATATGCTGCAATCACAACTTTATCCCACAGGAAAAAACATTTTTTGGCACAGGAAAGTTTACTTCAGCAACCCCAAAGGCCAATTGATGTAATGTCTTCACGGAAGTGATCTAAATTACTTAGTAGCGTGTGCGGTTCGGGCACACAAGGTGCACGTTGAATGATCATATAATCAGGCCCTGTTTCTAACTCCGTCCAATCGGTCGCCCCACGGGCCGCATGTACAAAGTCACATAGAACTTCCCTCCTCTGATCATATGCCTTGTATAGTACAATGTGTGGAGTTGACCATTCAAGAAAAAGGGGTTTCAACCTTTCAGGCAACTCAGGCAGTTTAAAAGCTCCAGTATCACACAAAAAAATCTAATTGAATTCCATTCACGAACAATGTAATCTCATGTTTAACCAGATCAAATGCCGGTATTTCCGCAAAATTTAGCTCAACATCTTCATATTGAAAGTCTCCGTTCAATTCATTTTGAGCAGGCATGCCGTCTAGTCATGCCGATTGGGCCTCGTTTTTAGAGGCCTTCGTTTGGGCAATAACGCGATATATGCCCCAATTCTCCACAAACCCAGCAGGCAGCATTTTTGAAAACTTGATTTCTGCCTAACCTCCTCATTTCCTTTCTCCCATTCTATTGGGTAATATTCCTATGCCCCCGCCACCTATCTTGGTAAAAAAAAATCTCCTTCAGTCGAGGAGGCCCCCCTATTCTTTTTTACCCACCGGACCCGTCTCATCATCCTCATTTCTGTGGAACAAAATAGCATGTTCTGCTTTTCCAGCCGCCTCGCTCTTATCAACATCCTCATTCCCACTCTGCTCAACTTTCTTTGCATTTCCATTGCATAATTTTTTGCCATCAAAAAACAATAATTGGTATCATCATATCCATTCTTCTCCATTTTATATAGATCACCCCTTCGCTTAGTGCGTAGCGCTTTGATTTTCAAAACAATTCCAATCTTTACACGGCAGATGCTGTTTTGGATCGTCTTCACTATCCGCCTTGCTATTCGATCTCCCCATTTTAAAACAGGTGTGTAGTCAGGGCAATAATTTCCCCATTATTTTTCTTTTTCTTTCCACCTTCGTTTGTTTTCCTTAGGTTATCACTACACACGCAACACACAAGTATACTCTCGGAGTTTAAGTACCAACCGGCTTAGGTAAAGGACACCGACGCCCTTCAGTTTTATAGACTAATACTATGTCTCTTCACCTGTTAGGGACTAGTATTTACAGAGTTTTACTGTCGCCATCCCTCGGACGCGATCTTATCTATTTCGCAAATGGACCTTCACATGAATGCTTCCCCCACATTCGGAAATGCCTCACAAATGCAATTGCATTCACGTGGACTTACCAGAGATGTCTTCAACTCTTTTAGGATGAGTCTTCAAACGTCGGGAACATAGGCACTCAGCTGAATTCCAGCCCGCAAAGGGTCTTAGATGCCATGGCCACGGTCTTTCCCAGATGTCGACTCAGCGCCTGGATTCTTTCAGTATATTGCCTCCCAGCCTCAAATGACCAAAATGATGGGTTCACCAATAGGCATTCCCAAATGCACGCACAAATAAAGAGACAAGACAAGGAGAATAAAACCTTTGATGTCTCTGCCCAGGTTCGTTCTGGCTTCACACGCATCTTTTCCTTGTTTATTAGCTTCCAGGACCCTAGGTACAACGGGCGTCTTAGCTCTCAAGGGAGAGGCGGGAAACAGGAGTGAGACGTCAAATAGTCAAAGACCCTAGTTACGATAGACATCTTAGCTCTCAAAACAAATGAAGGTCATGTAGAGCCGAAGGATCGATGATAGATAAATGCTACCTTTAGTTTGGTAAATTCCCTACTTCCGGTCCAGGACTCCGTCCATGTATACTATATGATAACATTCTAGTGAACAGGTGGTAATATAGAAGCATGGAGACTCACGAGAGCAAAACTGTCTAAATGTTACAGAAAATGTCTGCAAGAGTGCATTACCCAATTCAATGATGTGATACAACCAGCAAAGCATAGTCAGTATGCTCATTGTAAGGTTTGTGGTCAGGATATTTAAGTGTCAGCATCAGGTGAGACTCTTGCTGCAATGCAAAATGAATGTGGAGGGATGAAGAACATTTGGACTTGGCAAGGAAGGCAGTTTCAGAGTACAATCCTAATCATGTATAATATTCATTCATTCATTCATCTTCCATACCGCCCATCCTCGAAAGGTTTGCGGGGGTTGCTGGAGCCGAACCCTGCTTTCGTCAGTCGAAAGGCAGACTGCAACCTAGACTGGTCGCCAGTCAATCGTATGGTACATGGAGAGACAAAAAACCATCGGCATTCCCAATCATACCGCCACCAGCGGGAATTGAGCCCGCACCTATCCGCACCGGACAAACATTATTATGCACATTATATTATTTCATGATTACATTATTAATAATAATAATAATCGGACATAGGCCCTGTCGTCATCATCACAACACAAAAGCCTACTTGTCATCACACGCAGATACTGCGTGTGACGAAATTGATGGTGCTTCTCCATAAGCTACGTTTAATCGGCAAAAGACCTAATAAGTATAAGTTACGGACTTGTAATTTGTCATTCCGCTGTTGAGGATACAGGTCGCTTACCTCTCGCTTACCTCTCACTGTCTTCCACTTATCTTTCCTCAGCCAGCTAGTAGGAGGCAGATCACCAACCAAACATCTGTTCATATACCGCAGAGGGGAATGTGTGTTATGTTAGCGCGAGTTTAGATTTCTGATGGATGTGGGGAAAAAACTGTCCTTAAGCCTATTTGTCCGTGCTTTGTGGGACCTATAGCGTCTGCCAGAGGGCAGCAGCTGGAACAGATTGTCACCAGGGTGGTAAGGGTCCCCTATGATGTTCTTGGCTCTGCTGAGGTAACGAGGGCTGGCAATGTCTTCAAGTGAGGGCAGAGAGCAGCCGACAATCCTCTGGGCAGTGTTAATCACTTTCTGCATGGCCTTTTTGTCTGCCGCCGTGCTTCCAGCGTACCACACTGTGATGCCGTACGCCAGGATGCTCTCTACAGTGGTTCTATAGAAGGTTCTCAGAAGATTGGTGCCCAAGTTGTTCTTCCTAAGTACCCTGAGGAAATGGAGTCGTTTCTGAGCCTTCTTCACCACTGCCGTGGTGTTTGTAGACCATGAGAGCTTGTCCGTGACGTGGACCCCCAGGAAAAGACTATTTTGTGTGTCACACAAGTGTATTTAAATGTTCTTTCATGTTGGTGCTGATTCGCATAACGATACTGAAACTAAACTTGTAGCCAGTCATACAGATTCATGTGGGCTTAGGTTGACAGGTAAGTCTTTGAGAAGTGACCACTGAAACTGATCTGTGTATTGTCTCCGTTCTGTCCAAAAATCTTTCCGAACAAAAATAACATGCCGTTCTTTTTTTCAAACGTTCCTCGCAGTGCCGTTAAATTAGAGGGTGGCGCTCTATTTTTCGACTAGCTGGTCAGAATTTTGAAAAGAGGCAGTAAATTTTATGGATGAAAAGATAAACCATGTAACATATACAGATTTATTTAACAAAAGGCACAAATACAAGGTGATTACTGGTAAGTAATTACAAATTAACTGGTGACAATCAAGTGACACGTCAGTGTTGTAGCTGTCCTCGTCATTCACATCACCTTCCGCATCAGCGTCGAGTGACTGAGTGAGTTCACGTTCATCGTCGCCAGCATTGGCTCGCGCTTGCTGGAGAAGTTGCAAACCAGTCTGAATCGTGCCGTCTGACCTGAAACAGTGGATCTGGCAATCCTTCGAGCCGTCGAGAGCGTTGGTCAGTCCTTATCCCTTAAAAGACTTGATGATCAGATCTTTCGGCAGATGATCCTAAGCATTGACAATCCATTTCAAATAAACTTCCATTGTTGGTGCTCGCATGTTGCCAAATTTGCTGTGTAACATCCAATTCTCGCAGAACTGTCGGACTTTGGCCTTGAATGGGGCATTCCAGTAGACCTCGGGGGCTTGTATAAATTCGGTGCAGCCTCCTGGAATCACGGACACATCAATAGGGAGCTTCTTCAATTGCTTCTTGGTGGCATCTCTATAGTGACAAGAGTATGAATCCTAGGCAAGAAGCCGCTTGCCATCTGACCACCTACTCAGGTTGAGAAAAACCTCTATTTCAATAGCATGCTGCTCTATTTTTCAAACTTTCCCCCGTAGTGACATTCAATTAGAGGTGCCGTTCAATTAGAGCAGGGGTCCCCAAACCGGTCCTCGAGGGCCGGTGTGCAGGTTTTTGTTCCAACCGTTCTAGCATAAACAGTTTGACCAATGAGATTTTAGCAGAAAACAAGAAGCACCTGACTGCAATCCACTGATTGCACTTGTAGGACACCAGATTGGTGAAAAGGTGTCCTCTTTATGGGTTGGAATGAAAACCCGCACTCACTGCGGCCCTTTGTGGAATAGTTTGGAGACCACTGAGTTAGAGGTTGCTGTTCTATTTTTCAATTCTTCCACCAAGGTGCCGCTCAAATAGAGGTTTGTTTGTAAGTTGATTCAGTGCTATATTTTGTATTATAATTTATGTTTAAGGCCTATATAAGTATATTGAAGGTTTATATAAGTGCATTTGTATGTTTGGGGCTTGTATAAGTAACACACATTGGTTTGTACTGAAAAAAACATTTAATAACATGGAGAGAATATGTACAGTACTGTAGAGAGAGAATATTTATGTATTAGAAACTGGCCGAAAGAAGCGATCTAACGACGATTACACAGTTTTCTTCTTTTTTTCATCATAAATGATGCGGTAGCACTGTATGGCATCATTCAATTGATTTGCAAACTTTGTGCAACGTTCAATATTTGGGTGCTGCTGCTCGATCTTTCTGTTTATAAATGGTACTGATGGTCGAACGATTTAAGTTGTATGCCCGTGAAACGCTCACCACTCTCACGTGCATCAAGCTTCGTTATTATGGCCACTCATTTCAAATGAAATGGCTTGCCTCTTCCTTGCAACTCCCTCAATAGAAGCCTTTCACTTTTTACCAACCATATTCAATAATGTATGCACGAGATATTTAATGATACAAAAGAAAAAGGTTCTTTGCACACTGGAGATACGTTCACGCACTTCCGCATTGCAACGAAGAAGGTAGATGCTGGGTGAGCTGAGCCCTCACAGCGCCAGGCGTATTAGCGGCGGAAAGAAGCACTATTCGGAAAAAAATACATGATCGAACTTACGAACATTTTTCGACATAAACGCAATTTGCAGACATGTTCGTATGTACCGTTGTTCGTGAGTCGTATTTTCGTAAGTAGGGGAGCGTCTGTATATATATATATATATATATATATATATATATATATATATATATATATATATATATAATTTAGTGGCGGGCCTAAGAAATCATATTATATTTTGTCCATCAATGCTTATTATTCCAAATGGTCTGTTAGCTTCCTTTCATTGCTTTTCCCCCTGGTTGCACTGCTTCCAGATGTGTTTTCATATTGAAGCATTTAACCAATCACATTTCAGCCATTATTTGTTGCCAGATCAGATCTGCCTAAAAGCCGCCACAATCAGTTCTGCAGGGTCTGCTGCATTAAACAAGACTGTTGCTTTTAACCAATCAGATTTCAAATTGGCAACCCCACAATGATTTTTCATAGGCGTTAGCATTTTGCTGGCTGGTATACGTCATTGCTTTCACCAACTATGATTGGCTAGTAGGCGGGCCAAAGCCATAGTGAGGCAGCCACAGATCGCAAACTCCACCCACAATGCCGGAAATATGACAGGACAGGCTTGACTTTCATCATTAGCTTCGATGGTGATGGAAAAGAAGGAATAAAGAAAGGAGGATGGATATTATGTACAGTTAAAAATAATTTTTGGTGAGTATAATATGGCTTTATTCCTAAATAATATTTCAATTGTGGGCACGGTTCAGATATCTGAAAAGCTCCAGTGTTTGTATATAAGCTCTTGTGTTTGTATTTAATCACTAAATGCTGCTAGGATGTGGATTTTACCCAGTTTATTTTTTGCCGTTTCGCCATTGACGTCCATCGCTGTCTGTTCCCGAGGAAATCACCCCCTGGCCTGGTTGTAATGTCTCAAAAGCTCCAGTATTTGTATTCAATCAATAAATGCTGCTAGGTAGTGGATTTTACCTAATTTTAGTGCATTTTTTGTCATTTCACGTATGGACGTATCGACGTTCATCGCTGTCTGTTTACCGGGGAAATGATACTCCGGGCCCGGTTCTGATGTCTAAAAGCTGCAGTATTTGTATTTAATCAATAAATGCTGTTTTCGGCTGGATTTTACCCCATTTTCGGGCAATGTTTGCCCGTACTCCATTGACGTTCATCGCTGTCTTTTCCCGGGAAAATCGCCCCCTGGCCTGCTTTTAATGTCTGAAAAGCTCCAGTATTTGTATTTAATCATGAACTGCTGCTAGGAAGTGGATTTTACCCAATTGATTTATTGATTATTTTTTATGTGTCGCAGCTCTAGCTGCAGTAGAGGTTTTATAGCCATAAAATAGTTTTTGAGGGTTGGATTGATATGATGAAGGCGCTACGAGAAAATGCACCGACCGCCTATATATATATATATATATATATATATATATATATATATATATATATATATATATATATATATATATATATATATATACAGTGGTACCTCGTCATACGACCGCTCATCATACAAAATGCTCGTTTTACGGGGGAAATTTCGATCGAATAATTCGCCCGTGATGCGGTCAAAATTTCGTGATGCGACCAAGCCAGGTGGCCATGGCATTTTTTTTTGCATATCTTCATACCTGTCAACTTATACGTTTTTCCCGTATTTTATACGTTTTTTGATCATTTCAAATTGTGTACGCCGTATAACAACTTTTGTACGGGATTTTTTTTAAGTACGTTTTTTGTAAAACGGATCTCGTTTTTTGTAAAACGGATCTCGTTTTACGCATTTCGGCTCGAATCTGGATCGTCTCGGTCACTGGTAGCAGACGAAAACGTCATCGTCAACTGCTAATATTGTCATGCTTTAAGCACGATATGCGCACACGCATTTCCCTTTCACACGAAATGATTAATTCATTTCCTGTTTCGTTATTTAAGCAGCTATGAGTCATAGCGCTTGGGTCTGAATGCATTCACGGTCGCGTCACGACAATGCGGCGCGACCATAACACTTTTACGTGCACCCTATGTGAGTAAATATGTGCCGCGTTGCATTTGTACGGTTTTCTATTGCTTAATACGGGGAATTCCAATCATTAATACGGGGAGGAATTGGCCCAGGTTGACAGGTATGTATCTTTCGTGTATAATAATATTTACGAGCACCGGATGAGTTATTCAGACCAGGAAACGCACAACGCGCATGCGCGGGGAAAAGAGGGCTTTCTGGGTAATGAAGTATACTCGGGCACAGCTCAGCTGCTGAATTTCCTGTTATTTTTATCTAATACGAGGAGTATTATATTACTTCTCGTTGGCTGCTCATAAGAACATCGGGGGCACTGGCTCGCAACAGCATCCCCGGTAGCAACTCTATCATGGGCGCCGTTCGAGGGGATGCGAACACAGATGCTACAAGCTAAAAGGAGCCGCTAGCCAGCGCCCCCGAAACTCCCATGAGCAGCGGGGCGAGCGCTGATGAAAGACTCTGCTCGTTGGCTGCTCATAAGAATATCGGGGGCACTGGCTCGCAACAGCATCCCCGGTAGCAACTCTATCATAGGCGCCGTTCGAGGGGATGCAAACACAGATGCTACAAGCTAAAAGGAGCCGCTAGCCAGCGCCCCCGAAGCTCCCATGAGCAGCGGTGCGATTGCTGATAAAAGACTGCTGCTCGTTGGCAAGTGGTCATGCGTTATCCGATTGTGAGGACATTTGTGTGCATCATTTTCGGAATATTTTGAAGGGAATAGTACGACAGCCAACAGCCCATCGATAGCGAACGTGAGGGTGGAGTGTTTGTTCCATTTACGAGTGCGTTGTGTGGGGAAAAAAAAACGAACCCCCCGCCCCTTTTGTGTACTGAAAAAAAACATTTAATAAAATGGAGAGAATATGTACAGTACTGTAGAGAGAGAGAGAGATTTATGTATTAGAAACTGGCCAAAAGAAGCGACCTAATGACGATTGCACAGTTTTCTTCTTTTTTTCATCATAAATGATGCGGTAGCACTGTATGGCATCATTCAATTGATTTGCAAAATTTGTGCAACGTTCAATATTTGGGTCCTGCTGCTCGATCTTTCTGTTTAAAAATGGTACTGACGGTCGAACGATTCAATGCCCGTGAAACGCTCACCACTCTCACGCGCATCAAGCTTCGTTATTATTGCCACTCGTTTCAAATGAAATGGCTTGCCTTTTCCTTGCAACTCCCTCAATAGAAGCCTTTAGCTTTTTACCAACCATATTCAATATTGTATTTATGAGATATTTAATGATACAAATGAAAAAGGTTCTTTGCACACTGGAGATACATTCACGCACTTCCGCATTGCAACGAAGAAGAAGGTAGATGCTAGGTGAGCTAAGCTCTCACAGCGCCAGGCGTCGGTATTAGCGGCGGAAAGAAGTACTACTCCAAAAATGGCGCGAAATACAAAATTGGACTTGCGAACATTTTTGGACTTGAACGCAATTTGCAGACATGTTCGTATGTACCGTTGTTCGTAAGTTGAATGTTCGTAAGTAGGGGAGCGTCTGTATATGGCGAATTATAAGAAATAAAACATTTTTTTCAATCCAATATCCTGTTTTTGGTGTTTTTTTCAGAGAGTTGGAACAAATTAATTTGTTTCCTATTCATTTCAATGGGAAACTTCCCTTCGAATTACGAGAAACTTGTCATACGAGCTCAGTCCCGGAACGGATTAAGCTCGTATCTCGAGGTACCACTGTATATATAGATAGATAGATATGTTAGGTTCATCCAATTGTAGGTTTATCCTTAGGTTTTTCCGTATTCAGCTTTCAATAAAAAGGCATCGGAAGTCATATCTTTGTTTAATTCTTGCAAGAAGAGAATACATCCATCCGCGACTCCCGTCAGGATAATTCTAACAACTCGAAGCCTGTTTCGCTAATTTATTCATAAGGTTTTAACGCCATGCCCCACAGAAGTCTAAACATTCGTAGAGTCTCACAACAATTTTGCACAGTTATCAAAACAATTGTACGTCCTGTCGAATCTTCCCGAAACAGTCCTTGGTTCCCAAGAGCACTTGTTGTGAGTCCTCCTCCCGAAGCCGTAAACAGTCCTCAGTTCCCAAGAGCACCTGTCCTGAGTCCTCCGAAGCCGAAAACAGTTCGCAGTTCCCAAGAGCAATTGTTGTGAGACCTCTCCATGCCCTGTCCTCTTGATGTGAACCAGTCCTTACTTTAGCAAGGCATGCATTAAAATGGCTTTTATTAATGCCAATAACTCTAACATAAAAGCACAGCGTTCAACACATATATGTATTGTTTAATATTGTTACACATTCAGGATGAGCATTACTATTCCTAATATTGATTAATATAGTAAGCATGTTTATAATAAGGCTTTCTATTCCTAAGTAAGCATTGCAAACACATTTATAATAATGATTATTCCAACATTCCCCCCTATATTATAAATTTGCACATGATCTCCTTAATAAAACTTCCTTTCGGCTTTATTCCATTAATTCATTTTATGGCAAAAATAGAAATGGGGAGGAAATGTCCGTTTCCGTTGGCTTTAGTTTTACCCGCTCACTGGCACGGCTGGTCTGAAAAGCAAAAAACAAAATCATTTTCGCCCAATTCATCCTCGCAATTACCATGCTCTTGAAATTCACTGCTGTCGTCAGCACGCTTCATTAGTAGGGGATACAATTCATGCAATTTAGAATTTGTAGGGGCACTCGCAGTGGTTATAAGTCGGCTTATCAAAGATCTTAAGCAGGGAATAATACAACACCCACATAATGTCAAATTCGTAGCAAAAAGGGCTACGGAAAATGCAACAAATTGAGCCAAATAAAAAGGACATGCCACCCGCTTTTCAAGGCGGAATTCTCCGACTCCAGAATGCTTCTTCATATTGCGGTTGAGGGTCTGCAGGCCACTAATGGCCTGGGTGAGGGACCCACCGGGTGACGTGTTGTTGAGTGCAACATTTTCAAACATTGCATACGCCCTCTTGCTCCGCAAGCAGCATATCAACTGCTATGCGATCCTGGAACGCCATAAGACTGGTGGCTGCCAATTGTTCCTTTATCGCCACAAATCCCTGTTCAGTATAGTTTCCAAGTTTTTGGACATTGTAATGCAGGTAATTTATCCGATCAACATTTTGTTTTGAGTAATTAAAAGAAAAATAGACTCCCAACCTGCTGCGATCTGATTAACCAACTTATACTCATCTGGTACGCCCCGTGGATGCCAATCGCATCAATGTATGTCGGATCACCCTCTCTCCATGCCGATCGACGCCGTCGCGAGGGGCCCGCCATCATACCGGATTTCTGTGCAGCCAATTGTATCTCCTCTACTGTAGATGGAAAAACAGACACTGGTAATAGCAGTGAGACCAAGGCACAAAGTCCTGCTGCATTTTGGCAGGCGTCGTATAATTTGTTTTGGCCGCACCACCACCATAGGTCAGAACGTGGTATCAGGGGTGCAGTCTGTTTTAGGACGTGGGCACACCACGTCACATTTATCGCTCCCAGTGCCGGACCGTGCCCTGTGAGGACTAACAGGTAAAATAATTAAACGCGACATGTGTTGCAAAGTTAGGCTTGTCCTTTGCTGCCGTTGTAACTGGGTAGACATTATTCCATTTCATACATTTTGGGCTTACATCGTCTTTTGTCATTATCTCCTTTACACAATCAGGGGTAATTTGCGCGGGTACTACTCTTAAGAGAGGTCGGCCCCCTACATGTTATACAGGTTTGATCTATAATAGCTGCATTTTCCATCAACAATAACCAATTATTTCTTACCGCCTCCCGTTTGG
This sequence comes from Stigmatopora argus, assembly GCF_051989625.1. Classification (NCBI taxonomy): domain Eukaryota; kingdom Metazoa; phylum Chordata; class Actinopteri; order Syngnathiformes; family Syngnathidae; genus Stigmatopora; species Stigmatopora argus. The sequence continues at coordinate 18,577,587 of NC_135396.1, read as the reverse complement.
GAACTCCCCGTTGCAGAAATGAATTCTCTGGTCATCTCAGATTTTAATTTTACTATGGCGGATCCGGGTGTTTCCATCTCTGACGACCTTCCTACCGTCTCCATAGACATGGTTCTCCACCTGCCCATGGACTTAGGAAAAACGTCAGACAAAGATCCACAAGTTAATTTGTCAGTCTGAATTATGATTTGTAATGCCCCCACCGTATGGGTTAATTTTATCGAAGGCCTGATGGTTTTTTCGCACGCGTGTGTCATCCAAGCTTGCCAATCTAGACCAGTTTCTGCAACAAGGTTTCCCCAATCTGTTTTAGGACTGTTATGTACCACACATATTCTATAAAATCCATGTGTATCCTTTGAAATGGATATGTAGCTTTTGTAGCTTGACATAAGGGGGAATCGCCCGTGTTTTGGCCATATATCTGCATATAGATTGAATATATAACCTCCCCCTTTTTTGAGGCATGAAATTTACCATGACTCAAAATTGTAGCCCTCCTAGATAAGTCTTTTGTTTTTGTTTAGTCCCCCAGGTTCCCAAAATTTCTGATTGCAGAAATCAAAAAAATTCATTTGGCGAAATTCTTTTCTTTTTGTTTCTGTCCTACTCTGCCACCGCCGTCCTTGAAAGGCTTATCAGCGATTTCAGAAATATTCCACCTTGATATTAGAATATTGATATATCTTGGTGGCCAGCCAATTAAAACACAAAAGACAGACACTCATCCACGCTCGCACTCATAATCAAGGAATTTGCTTTGAGTGCTCCCCCAATCATCCACAATTTTGGTTTGTTGGAGTAAAACTGGAGTACCCAGAGAAAACCTACGAATTCTTGAGGACACCAGGAATACTCCACACTCCGGAAGGTCTGGATCCACTCCGCATTAGTAGATCCTCGAACCGCAAGATTGATGCCTGAAGAAACTAGATAATTAATGTATTAGATTCACATGCCACATATCTAAAAATAGAAATTTGTTCAATTGCCAATCGTTATCACCGTAACATTCAGGTGTATTAACCCCATAATTGCAATGCAGTAAGTTTTGGCTTGTTAGAATTATTATGGAATATTCTATATGTGTTGTAAGCATTTTTCAATAAGTAGTAAGGCTATAAATCAAATCATGGGAAGATGGACTTTTTTCCTGCACAGTCCTCTCCTCAAGGGCGAAGGAAAGGGAGACAACAGTTGGAACCTTCACGAGGTGTCTCCCGAGAGGCCGCCCCGCTGCGGCCTGCGAATCCAACACAACCACCCAGAGCTGCCACCCAGGAACATGGCGCCCTATGTTTTTCATCCAGCCGGAGATGTCCGCCCTGCCCCACACCTCCGGTTACTCCTCCTAAGGGCAGGCGACGTCGAGGAGAACCCGGGACCTACCTGCCCGGGATGCTCTAAGACGATCCGTCGTGACTTCATCCCACTGGTCTGCAACGCTTGCCGACGAAATTACCACAGGACCTGTAGCGGCCTGACCCGAACCCAGATAAAGAGTCATCAAGGCTTTCTCTGCGGATCCTGTTCCGGAAATGCCGTCGTGCCGTCACTTCCGCGCACAGCCTACGTGGGACCGAAAGAAAAATGCTGTGTCTGCAAAATCTCCTTCTCCCCTACCATCTCCCCCATCCCCTGCTCGAACTGCCCCAACAAATCCCACCGCTCTTGCTCTGGACTACCTCGCTCCCAAACTAATGCAAGCTGGCTATGCCCGACCTGCTCACCACCCCCGACACAACAATCCTCCACACACCAAACAGCCATAACAACACACCAATCTATAAACGCAAACTGCCCCACCTGTAATAACAAATTAATCGTTTCACGCTCTCCCCTGACATGTAGATCCTGCAAACGTGGATTTCACCTCAAATGTGCCCCTGAAACCAGACACGCTTTAACCATACTTCGCAGGAACAATAACTGGTGCTGCCAGAGCTGTCTGAACCTGAAACCCTCCCACCCTCAACAACCCACAGATAGGATTGCCGATCTACCGGAGGCACGGAAAGCCGGTCTCACCATCCTTCAATGGAACTGTGACTACCTGGCGACCAAGACTACCGAACTGAAAGAGGTGACGGCACGTCTAAAAATTGACATCCTCCTCCTCCAGGAAACAAAACTGGGACTCGAAGACCCGACGCCTCAGCTCGACGGTTATAACGTGATTCGCCAAGACCGTGAGGGCTCAGGCACAAAACAGCGACGAGGCGGGGGTCTCCTTGTCTTCCTGAGATGCGGCATCCCCTACTCCATCCTTCCAGCGTCCCCATCAGGCCCCCTCGAACTCCAGCATATCCACATTCCCATCGCCCGCAGGCGGCACCTCTCACTGGTCAACGCCTACATCCCCCCGGCGACATCGGATTATTGTCCTGCCCCCCAAGATTTCTCCTGGTTAAACTCGCTCCCCACGGAGCATGGCCTGATCTGCGGGGATTTCAACGCGCACCACCCGACCTGGGATATACTTGCCAAGACAGATCCCAGGGGTAACGCAATCCATCAATGGGTCGATGACCATGACCTAACTCTCCTTAATGACGGCGCGTGGACACGGGCTGCCAGATACCAACAAGGAGCAGGCATGAGTGCCCCCGACCTAACGATCACTGACCCCACCACGGCCGAACATCTGCAATGGGAACCCATCGACGAGATGACCTCCGACCACAGACCGATTCTGATTAGGTGGAACCGTGCTCTCCGTGTCGAATGCCAACAAAGAAGAGTACGACCCAACTTCTCGAAAGCTGACTGGAAGAGGTACCGTACCATCCTCATGGATCGCCTACCCGTAATCTCCGCAGCAGCCACAGCCCCGGAAAAACTCTCCCTCTTAGTGCAACACATGAAAGAGGCAGCAGCACTTACAATACCGGTCAAAGTTATCCGCCAGAAGGAGCTCCCATGGCTGACACAGGACCTGAAGGACCTCATCCGTGAAAGGAATCGACTACGTCGAGACCTCCAACAAAATAGGAAAGAATGGATAGCACTCTGTCAACAGATCAAACAAAAAACCACTGAAGCGAAAAGGAACGCATGGCGCTTACACCTCACCAAGATCGCCGAGACAAGATCTACGGGACAAGCCTGGTCCTTAGTAAAATCCCTCTCAGGTACCAAAACACAACAATCTGGCGAGTCCCTGGTCTACAAGAACAAGGAGTACGTGAGTGACCGAGCCAAAGCAACAGCATTTATCAGGGAATATGCCTCGGTCAGCGGACGCAAGAGTGACAAGCGGAGCAGACGAGCAGTGCGTTCTATACGTACAGCTACCCGCAGACTGCTCGGCTCACCGCGACAAGTCCTCGAGCTCCCGTTCACCGATGCTGAACTGCAGACAGCGCTGTCCCAACTTAAAGCGGGCAAGGCAGCTGGACCCGACGACATAGCCCCGGACCTTCTAAAAAATCTTCCGGCAAACATCCTTCCCGAACTACTCCATATCATCAACACCAGCTGGCTAGAGGGCTGGTGTCCACAAGCTTGGCGAGTGGCCACCATCATCCCTTTCCTCAAAAAAGGGAAGTCACCAAAGGACGTTGGGAACTACAGACCCATCGCCCTCACCTCTACGCTTAGCAAAACAATGGAAAGGCTCATCGTGAACCGTCTCGCCTGGTGGTTGGAAGATAAACAGCTTCTCAGCCACTGGCAAGCCGGTTTTCGAAAGGGAAGAAGCACGACGGACCAGGCCTTGCGACTGTCGCAGTTCATCTCTGATGGCTTCCAGTCGACCCAACGGCAACGCACGCTTGCAACATTCTTTGACTTCAGCAAGGCATTCGACCAGGTATGGAGAACAGGTCTCTTACAAAAAATGGCAGACCTGGGGGTCCCCTACCGCTTCATCAGATGGATCGCCAGCTGGCTCACAAATCGCACAGCCAGGGTCAGGATCAACAATACCATCGGCAGGAGCAGAACCTTCAAAGAAGGGCTCCCCCAAGGCTCGGTCCTGTCACCCCTCTTATTCATCATCTACATTAATGACCTCCTCGACAAGTTCAACGACTCCACCCTGGTCAGCGCCTATGCAGACGATCTGGCTCTTGCTTGTCGGGGTAGGAACAAAGAGGAGGTGGAAAGCAGACTTCAAGCGGAGGTGGAAAAAGTCTGGAGGTGGAGTTCCGAGGCACACCTAAACCTTAACACCACCAAGTGTGAGGCGTCATTTTTTAGCCTGGACTCAGCTGAGGCCAAATGGCAACCAAAGATCTTAATAAATGGCGCCACCCTCAAGCATAACCCCACCCCCACTTTTCTTGGCGTATCTTTTGACCGACAACTCACGTTTGCAGAGCAAGCGAAAAAGGTCCGCCAAACCATGTCCAAAAGAACGAACCTCCTCCGCAAACTCAGTGGCACATCCTGGGGTTGGCAACCAAACGACCTTAGAACGGTGTATATTGCCACCCAGAGAAGTCTTGCGGAGTACGCAGCACCGGCATGGGCCCCCTGGCTGGCCCAAACTCACCTCAAATCCCTTGAAACCGCCCAACTGGAAGCAGCCCGCGCCATAACCCACCACCTCAGGTCTACCCCCACCGAAGCAGTCCTACATGAGGCACATCTCACACCCCTCTCATCCCGCCTCAAGTTACAAGCACTTCTTAAGGCGGATGCCTGGAACCAGCTGCCTCCTTCTGATCCCCGACACCGCCTCCTCCATGAAAACGTTAAAATGCGTTTGCAAAAGAAGCCAGACTGGCGATCATCGACCCTTCCCCGTCTTACCGCTCTCGAACTCCATACCCCTTGCACATACTCTTCCCATCCCTGCCCACCCTGGCTATTACCCCCCCCCATCCAAACCGCCTTTACCGCAGTCTCTAAACACATGCCGACCATCACCCAAAGAGACAAGGCAGAAGAGCTCATCAGAAGCATGGGCAAACCGGACCTACAGATCTTCACAGATGGATCCACCAAAGAAGGCACTGCGGACGGTGGTGCAGGTTTTGTCGTCATTAAGGAGAGTGCAATCATCCACCAATGGCATGGTGCCACTGGCAGCCGCAGCAGCTCCTACCACTCTGAAAAAGTGGCACTGACCGAGGCACTCTCCTGGCTGAGGGAAACAGCAGACTGGCAGACATCAATTATCCTCAGTGACTGCAAATCGCTGGTCCAAGCCATGGGAAACCCCCATACGCAAGACCCCGCCATTCGGAGACTACAGGGTGACATCGCCCTTTTCCCTCCGCCTAAGCGACTGCAGCTACTGTGGATCCCGGGCCACTGCAACATATGCGGAAACGACCTGGCTGATGCCCTAGCTAAACTTGGCTCGTTAGATGACCAAACCAATACCCCCCCGGACGCAGCCACAAGACGTGCCATCATCCAACGTGAAGATCGCTCCCCCCCCCTCTCCCACCCCCGCCTTCTGCAGACCTACACTACAAAAGTCACAGAGGAAGAACTTGCCCTATCGAAAGGAGACCGCACAGACCTGATCCGTTTCCGCAGTGGACACCACCCCCTGCTCCGCCGTTGGCTCCACCTTGTGGGGAAATCCGACTCGGATCGCTGCCGCCTGTGCGACGAGGAAACGGAGTCGTCTGAACACTTATGGCTCCGCTGTCCGGCCTTAATGACCGAACGCTACCATCGCGGCTTGGGCAACTCCCTGGATGAACTTATCCGTGTTCCAGTGGCAGCCCTAGCGCTGCTGAGGGTAATCCTCAGGCGCCTGAGGTGAAAAAGAAGAAGAAGAAGGGCGAAGGAAAAGAGGTCACGGCGTTATGGACACTTCTACCAAATGTTATGACGAAGACTCCAGCATCAGATTTGAAAATACTGCTTTGTTTACATTAAACTGCTTTGCTTTGTTTACCTTATAAAGAAATTATTATGCTTACTGGTGCAAATAATAATGCCGTTGTTTTGCTTATTGTGCAAATTCTTACGCAGGTGTTCCGATAAAAACAGATTGTTGTGACAGTGTTTTTATAACCTTCATGATGTTATTCGGTTGAGCTTATACAATTGTTCAAAACAGTTGAGACAGTTGTTTTTGCGTATGCAATTGTTTAAATCAGATTACCTTTGAATGTTTTGGTTATGTGCCGCTAAATGGACCGAAGAGTATGCCGCTCGTCAGAATGCACTGTGGACTGAGACGGCGTCACAAGGCATCTCCTTCGAAGTTGTAAGCAGCTATGTTGAAAGATGTTTTTCCTTTTTTAATTAAATATTACTAATAATGATTTAAAAGCTTTGAATCATTATTCCAACATTGGCTAAATTCTTAATTTGTATGCCCCTAAAGCAATAGGCAGTAACGTCCCAATAGTCATCAATATGACCTATACCAAAGCATCTGCCCCTCTCATGTCAAACAGGGAATGCGTTTTGTGCACTTAAAGGCGCTCCATGCTTCTTCTAGGGAAACTATGCCTATCCTTAACCAATTATCTTATCTACCCCAGGCAGGTTCAATTTACCTAATAATTTGGACGAATGCCACGAAATTTCTCATGCCATTTCTGCATTGTTAAATTCATGTCTGATCTCTTTAACAACCAAATAACTCTTAGTACCTAAAACATAATTTGTAAATCACCCCATACTATGTTTACTTAAGATAAGAGCTATTTCTTATAGCTCTCTGTTACCACAAGGAAAATCTACAATAATTAAATTAGAGAAATCAACCTTTTACTAGGCATTTCCTAATTACAATTTTCAATGCTTAATAAAGGACCCACAAATTGTAACCAATATGCCATAATATTGTAAAAAAATCCATTCATTTTTCTTTAATCAGCCAATCTCCTATATTAAAGTATTTTGAACACTCCAAACATTCAAAAACAGTAATAATCTCGTTCTATCCTCCAAAAACTAGCTCTCTTCAATTAAGAGCCCTTTGAACATCACAGAAGAAAAAAAGAAAATAATAATAATAGTATTATTCCCAATTCCAAAGCTTTTACCAAATCGATCTTTGCCAAACAGATTTACTATCACCTCGAAAGACATTTCTGATTAAATCCCAAAAATAAATGCGAAGATAATCGCGGAACCCTGCATCCCTTGCAGACCATGTTTTGTTCCTTAGGTCGCTGGTTCAAATCCGGCTCGAAGGACCAAATGTTAGGTTCATCCAATTGTAGGTTTATCCTTAGGTTTTTCCGTATTCAGCTTTCAATAAAAAGGCATCGGAAGTCATATCTTTGTTTAATTCTTGCAAGAAGAGAATACATCCATCCGCGACTCCCGTCAGGATAATTCTAACAACTCGAAGCCCGTTTCGCTAATTTATTCATAAGGTTTTAACGCCATGCCCCACAGAAGTCCAAACATTCGTAGAGTCTCACAACAATTTTGCACAGTTATCAAAACAATTGTACGTCCTGTCGAATCTTCCCGAAACAGTCCTTGGTTCCCAAGAGCGCTTGTTGTGAGTCCTCCTCCCGAAGCCGTAAACAGTCCTCAGTTCCCAAGAGCACCTGTCCTGAGTCCTCCGAAGCCGAAAACAGTTCGCAGTTCCCAAGAGTAATTGTTGTGAGACCTCTCCATGCCCTGTCCTCTTGATGTGAACCAGTCCTTACTTTAGCAAGGCATGCATTAAAATGGCTTTTATTAATGCCAATAACTCTAACATAAAAGCACAGCGTTCAACACATATATGTATTGTTTAATATTGTTACACATTCAGGATGAGCATTACTATTCCTAATATTGATTAATATAGTAAGCATGTTTATAATAAGGCTTTCTATTCCTAAGTAAGCATTGCAAACACATTTATAATAATGATTATTCCAACAATATATATATATATATATATACCGCATTTTCACGCCTATTTGGCGCATCGTTTCTTACGCCACAGTGTCAGTAACGAGTGCTATTTCTGTATTTTAGACACACAAACACGCACCATTTCATTAGACGCATATATATTATATATTTCATATGGATTAAGATCGAAACGCAATAGCGCTGGCTACTGGAAGCAGTTTTTTTCCGGGTTCCGGTGCGCAGTGACTGCTGGGAAATATAGTTCTTGGGCACTACACCCACACGCTAAAAACACGCTTTAAAAAGGCAACGGAAGCAAAACTGAGTTCGGTAGTGCTTTATTTGGACATTTCACAATTTACTCAAGTCATCATCACCTTCAAATCCCTCAAACTCCTCATCTTCTGTGTCAGAATGAAACAATTGCCCGAACGAGCCATCCAAATAGCCGGGTCCCCCCCTCTTCATTTTCAGAGTCACCGTAATTTCCATGTGGCTCCTTAGAAATTATGCCGGCTTTGGCAAAAGCTCGAACAACCGTGCAAGCAGACACCTTCGCCCAGGCGGCAACGATCCATTGACAAATCGTGGCATAGGAAGCCCGGCACTGCCTGCCACTTTTCGTGAAGCTGTGTTCTCCACTGCTCCCACGCCGCTCGTAACTTTGATTTGAAAGCCCGGTTGATGCTGATGTCCAGCGACTGTAATTCTTTGGTCAAGCCTACGGGAATGACGGCAAGGTCTGAGTTCATTTTCATGATCTGGTTTTTAACCGTTACCTTGAGATGAGCACGCATGGAGTCGCAAATCAAAACAGACGGCGAGCCGTCATACACGTCACGAGCGCCGTCGAGACTGGTTACGTGGCGTATACTCAGAGCTTGCCATCATTCCCGGAGGCTTGACCAAAGAATTACAGCCGCTGGACATCGGCATCAACCGGGCTTTCAAATAAAAGTTACGAGCGGCGTGGGAGCAGTGGATGATCACTGGCGAACACAGCTTCACGAAAAGTGGCAGGCAGCGCCGGGCTTCTTACGCTACGATTTGCACGGTTGTTCGAGCTTTTGCCAAAGCCGGCATAATTTCTAAGGAGCCACATGGAAATTATGGTGACTCTGATAACGAAGAGAGGGGGGGCGGCTATTTGGAAGGCTCGTTCGGGCAATTGTTTCATTCTGACACAGAAGATGAGGAGTTTGAGGGATTTGAAGGTGATGACTTGAGTAAATTGTAAAATGTCTAAATAAAGTACAAGGAACTCAGTTTTGCTTCCGTTGCCTTTTTAAAACATGTTTTAGCATGTGAGTGTAGCGAGGAAGAACTATATTTCCCAGCAGTCACTGCGCACCGGAACCCGGAAATAAGCTGCTTCCAGTAGCCAGCGCTATCGCCAGCCGCTCGGCGCCCCCGCGAGCGCTCCCGGTCGGCGCCGCTTGGTGGCGCTCGGCGCTCACAAAGGGCGCTCTGAATTATAAGGCGCCCTGTCTATTTTGACTTTTTTTTACTTTTATGCGCGCCTTATAGGCGTGAAAATACGGTATATATATATATATATATATATATATATATATATATATATATATATATATATATATATATATATATATATATATATATATATATATATATATATATATATATATATATATATATATATATATATATATATATATATATATATATATATATATATATATATATAAATGGCGGGCGGTGCATTTTCTGGTAGCGCCTTCAACGTATCAATCCAATCCTCAAAAACTGTTTTATGGCTATAAAACCTCTACTGCAGCAACAGCTGCAACACATAAAAAATAATCAATATATTAATGCACAAAAATGGGGTAAAATCCACTTCCTAGCAGCATTTCATGATTAAATACAAATACTGGAGCTTTTCAGACATTAAAACCAGGCCAGGGGGTGATTTTCCCGGGAAAATCGTACCGTAATGGCGTACGGGCAAACATTGCCCGAAAATGGGGTAAAATCCAGCCAAAAATAGCATTTATTGATTAAATACAAATACTGGAGCTTTTTAGACATAAGAACCGGGCCCGGAGTATCATTTCCCCGGTAAAAAGACAGCGATGAACGTCGATACGTCTGTACGTGAAATGACAAAAAATGAACTAAAATACTAAAATTAGGTAAAATCCACTTCCTAGCATCATTTATTGATTGAATACAAATACTGGGCGTTTGAGACATTACAACCAGGCCAGGGGGTGATTTTTCCCATGAAAAGACAGCGATGGACGTCAATGGTGAAACGCCAAAAATTAAACTGGGGTAAAATCCACTTCCTAGCAGCATTTTGTGATTAAATACAAACACTGGAGCTTAAATACAAACGCTGGAGCTTTTCAGATATCAGAACTTGGCCCACAATTGAAATATTATTTAGGAATATGGCCATATTTTACTAACCAAAAATCCTTTTTACACAATATCCATTTTCCTTTCTTTCTTCCTTCTTTCTTATCGCCATTGAAGCTAATGATGAATGTCGAGCCTGTCCTGTCATATTACTGGCATAGTCCGTTTCGAAAATGGCTTTAAATCAAAACAACAATATACTATTTGCTTGTGGAGTTAAGTTAGCACACTGAAAGTGCCTCACACACCATATTCCCGGCTGTAACAGGCTTGCTAGCTTCGGAGTTGACCGCCCTTTCTTAATGATGTCCATTTTTTTTCTGGAAAAGTCCGTCTGGAAAATAGCTTTGTGAGAGAAATCTGCAACAGAATTCATTTGTTTTTGCCACTGTCGGCCATGTGGGTGGAGTTTGCGATCTCTGGCTGCTTTGGCCCGCCTACTAGCCAATCATAGTTTGTGAAAGCAATGAAATATCCCAGCCAGCAAAATGCTAACACCTATGAAAAATCATTGTGGGGTTGCCAACTCGAAATCTGATTGGGAAAAAGCAACAGTCTAGTTTAATGCAGCAGAGCCCGCAAGAACTGATTGTGAAGGCTTTGAGGCAGATCTGATCTGGCAACAAATAATGGCTGAAATGTAATTGGTTAAATGCTTTAATATGAGAACACACATCTGGAAGCAGTGCAACCAGTGGAGAAAGGAATGAAAGGAAGCTAACAGACCCTTTGGAATAATAAGTATTGATGGACAAAATATAATATGATTCAGATATTTCTTAGGCCAGCAGAGAAGGCCTTGAAGGTCCTGACGGCCCGCCACTGATATATATATATATATATATATATATATATATATATATATATATATATATATATATATCGTAGATGGCGCTGTCACGCTGAAGACAGTGGCAGTAGCTCTGTCCACTCTTATTTGTTTATCGCGTTCTACAGCCCTTCTGTCTTTTTTTAATTACATTTTAATATTTATTAATACATTCCTTTTTACTTTGTACTTTATACTTTTTACTTTAATGTTTTTACAACTTTCTTTGTTCTGTTAGCCTGGCTTCTTTCTGCTTTCTGCTACTTCTTTTTTAGAACCATTCAGCCATGCCTAGAGCTGTTGGCGCTTACCAGGCAGGAAATGGAGTCGAGGGCTTCTACTCTGCTACTGTTGTCTTCGGCACTCAGACGTTTTGGCGAAAGACATTTGGTCCCCGGATGTTTGGTCCCCGGACGTTTGGTCGACCAGTCATTTGGTATAATGGACGGGGCGTCGACCGGACGTTTGGTAGAACGTACTCTCTCTCATGATTATAATTTTGAGAGCGAGAGATTACCTGGTTGCTTACTTTCAACAGTAAACACTGTCTCTCTCTCTCATAATTTGACAGCGAGCGAACCCGGCGACCAGACGTCCGGTCGACAGCCCGTCCGTTCTACCAAATGTCCGGTCGACGGCCCGTCCGTTCTACCAAACGTCCGGTCGACCAAACGTCCGGGGACCAAACGTCCGGCGACCAAACGTCCGGGGACCAAACGTCCCGGGACCAAACGTCTTTCAACGAAACGTCCAGTCACGGTTGTCTTCAGCTCCAGACTACTGAGGAACTGTGCGGAATAAGCTTGGAAGAGTGACTCTGCATATTCTCTACCTCGATCCCAGTCTGCAGAAGTTCCCCGTCTTGTGGAAGACTTCCTGTGTGTGGTTCCAGTTTTATCAAACTTTACGTCTTTTTATTGAGTCTGTATCCGTTTTTGCTAACGCAAACAAGATGGCGCCGTTCAAGTGGCACCCGGTGGCGGTAGCTCCGTCCACTCTTGTTCATTTTGTGTTTTTGCTGCTTTAGCATCACTTTCACCAACTATGATTGGCTAGTGATAGAGTGGACTAGCCAGAGCTAATAAACTGTATCTGGAGCGAGCTGCATAACCAAATATATTGTTGTGTTGATTTAAAGCCATTTTCAAGACAGACTATGCCAGAAATACGACAGGACAGGCTATATATATATATGTATATGTATAAAAAAAAAATATATATATATATATATATATATATATATATATATATATATATATATATATATATATATATATATATATATATATATATATATATATATATATATATATATATATATATATATATATATATACACACATAGATATATACACACATATAGATACATACATACATATACATACACACATATATGTCAATAAAAGTGAGAATAAACTGTGGCCATAGTGAGGATAAAGTGCAAGCAGATTCCGGCTCAAAAGAGAAGCCACATTTGCATAGTTTGAATTTTCGGAACAGGGCTCTTAGTACAGGTCATAAATTGACGTAGCATTTGACACACTAAGTATCTGATGTGTTCGAGAATGCATTTGCATCACTGTTACAGCCCTTCCTGTCACCTTAGTGGATATGTGACATTCTGTACCCATGTGATTTGTGTGTCAACATCTCAGCATGTCAGGGGAAGCCCTGCTTCAGGCATTTATTCATATATGCATGGTAATTCCACCTTATACCCCTCCTTTGGCTTTGAAACATTTGCTATGCCTGCTATATTTTTTTTCAGAATGACTTAGCCATTTCCCGTCAACCAAGATTATTTGCATAACCTTGGACACTGCCAAACTGATATGTGGTGCCTTTAAAACAGCACTGAGAGATGGGGGGACAAGACAATTTGTGAAATTGCCAATCATAAAAACTTCAAATGAAAGCAATGATAAAAACTTTTGACATATTTTTCTCTTTCATTTCAAATTATGTGGTTCTGTCGAGACTGTGAAAATCACAAGGAAATGACAGACTTCATCAGAAGTGAACAGTGTCCAACTACCGATTTCCATTTTATTGGGATTCATATTTTCTTGCCCTTTTTAATTGAGCAAAAGCAATTCAAAAAACAAATAAACATTTAAATAAATAAAAAACAATGGATGGGAAGACATGGCTGATTTACAATACATGCAGATTCGATATCTTTTTTGCCATCGTTGTCAGAATACTACCAAATATAATGGGTGAATGAAAATGGATATTGACATGGTTTAAATGAATATTGTTAATATGTTTTTTAAAGTAGTTGTGTTCTATTGTTAGATTTCTGCGCTCGTCATACATCGATTAACAATAATGAGCACCATGTTCAAGCATAAGGTTATCCTTATGTGCACCAAGACACCGTAGGCCACAGTTCAATGATTGACTTTATGGTTTTGTCATGGGAATTGCGGCCGCATGTCTTGGACACCTGGATAAAGAGAGGTGCAGAGCTTTCACCTGGTCATCTCCTGGTTGTGAGTTGGCTTAGATGGTGGGGGAGGATGCAAAACATTTGCATCTGGTGGGAACGCCTGTACCTCAGTACACCTTGGTGGACATTGGCGGTAAGGTTTGCCATCAGGGTGAAAAAGGAGGCAGTTGATGGTTATTGGTTGGCCAAGCGTCAGACAGATCTCATTGTCTCTGAACAAATAAACAAGAACAAAGCCTTGCTTCCTTGCTGCCACTGGATGAGCAACAGGAAAGCTCTCTGAAAGGACTGTTTTTTTAAACTACTATATCCCGAACGTGAAGCCGTACCTTGTTGAAAGGGGGCTGGCTTTCAAGTTCCTTCTCCTATTGGACTGTGCAGAAGGACATGCGACTGACCTCCATTTTAGGGGCTCAAGTTGCTTTCCTGCCCTCCAACACCTTTCTTTATTAAACCTATGGAACAGGGGGTTATCCGTGCTTTCAAGGCCCTCTACACAAAATCCACAATGCAGGGATTCATCAATTGACGAGGATAAACAGAACAGCGTATCATTGGCGCAAATACAATATTGCCACATGCCTGACAAACATCCAGAAAGGACAAGAATAAAAAGCCCTTCATTGTGAGCTTGAAAACATTTTGGCCCCAACAAAATCAACCAGGGCTTTACGGGATTTACGCCTGAGGAGATTCATCACTCAGCTGTAGATAAGGCAGTGGAGCTGGCTGGGTTGGTAACAACTGATGGATTCTCAGACATGTCAGCGGAGGACGTCAACACACTGCTAGAAAGCCACTCAACACCCTTAACTGATGAGGACCTCATCGGAATGATGCAGTCGGCGAGTACGGAAGAAGAGGCAGCATACAATGACAAGTACAAGGATGAAGAATACAGACTTAAATTAAGAAATCTGCAGGAGGTCTTCGATATGGTAAGCATTTTGCAACAACAGGTCCGGGAGATTGATGACAACATGGTCAGAGCCATCAAATTTGGTAATCATCTTGACAGGGTCATGTACAAAAATATTTTGTCCTAAAAAGAAACAGCAGTCACAACTCCCCATCATGATGTTTCTTGTGCGACCGAAACCTATCACAGAAGGTAGGCAGGATGACTTGGACTAAATGGACTAAAACAACATTTAAGGTGTTTTTTTATTTTTATTTTTTAATAAAACCATTTACTTTTTATTATTACAACCTGTTTTTGTTTTTGTTTTTTTTAGTTTTTTTTTATTACAACCATTTACGTCACGGACAAGCTCTCCTGGTCTACCAACACCATGGCAGTGGTGAAGAAGGCCCAGAAACGACTCCATTTCCTGAGGGTACTCAGGAGGGACAACTTGGACACTAAGCTTCTGGTAACCTTCTATAGAATTACTGTGGAGAGCATCCTGGCATACTGCTACAGTGTGGTAAACTGGAAGAACGGCAGCAGACGGAAAGGTGATGCAAAAATGTGAAAATCCACGCTGAAACTCGCAAGCAGAAGCCACTCCCCTGTCTTCCACTTGCCCTTAGAAAAATGGCGGAAGACAGAGGACTGTCACTCAACTCAGCATAATAGGTTTTAGTGTTGAGTCCAAAGACTAAGACAGTTTACTCTCTGAGGAGGCTCACCACTTGCTTATCATTAGCCTGAGGGGGAAAATAAGGTGGGCAGTGTGCGGTGGCCTTCATTTTTTATCTGAAAATAGAGCTGAGAAACGTGGAAAGTAAGATGGGTGCAGAGTGCTATTGGGAGTTTGAGGTGCACAGCACATGGGTTTATCACACGTTCAATTATTAAGGGACTAATGAAGCCAGGGCGACAGCTTATGGGATTCAGTTTTAAGTGAAGGGGTCTCGGGAGGATAACCAGACCTTCTGGCCGACAACATAGGTTGGCGCGGCAGCAATGTTTCTGTCTCTGAGTGTGTGTGGAGGAGCGTTATAGTGCAGCGTGGGCTTGGTCCCAGACCCGTGCACATCTGGCAAGGTGTGCTTGGACCGATGGCATGACAATTTCTGCCTCCCGAGACTGGAACAAGGGGGGTTTGGTATCCCAGGGAAGATTGGAACGGGAACAGCCTGGAAGAGGCATTGGGGAAAGAGTTGTGGGCATATTCGATCCAGGATAGCTGGTCAATCCAGGTGGTCAGATGGGAAAGGTGCAGTGGAGTGCTGCCTCCAGTTACTGATTAGTCCACTCACAATGTCCGTTTGTTTGTGAATGATATCCAGGGGAAAGGTTCAAAGTAATGTCCAGCGCTGTACAGAAAGCAGACCAGACATGGGAGGAGAATTGGGGACCCCGGTCTGACACAATGTAGGTATTACGTGCAGACGGAACACATGCTGCACGAGCAAGTCCGCAGTCTCACAGGCTGAAGGCAGCTTACGGAGTGAGACAAAATGTGCGGTCTTGGAAAATCGGTCAACTATATATATATATATATATATATATATATATATATATATATATATATATATATATATATATATATATATATATATATATATATATGGCCCACGCCATATCCAGCAACTCCTAGTCCAACAGCCGCATGATGGATGACGGCGATGAAAATGGCCCATTCCGAGTCCAGTTTAAACAATGGTTCATCGAAAGACTCCAAGTTCCCATTTCCGGATTCATCAGAAAGCACTTCGTCACCTACAAGACAGCCTCATCCGCTCACCTACTCCAATGGGCAAACCACGCAGAGGAAAACATTCACTCCAAGAAGGAAATGGCCCAGGTGACAGCCCTGCACACAAATGATAACCGAGGCGCTTCAAGCCACCACCATGTTTGCCGCCAGAGGACACAGACCCCCGAGAAATGCCCCAGGACCCCGCAACAATGACCAGCAAACCCGTGACCGAATTGAAAGACGATGCTACAATAATAATAATCGGACATAGGCCCTGTCGTCATCATCAACAACATAAGCCTAATTGTCATCACACCCAGAAACTGCGTATGACGAAATTGGTAGTGCTTCTCCATAAGGTGCGTTTTCTCGGCAAAAGACCTAATAAGTGATAGTTTCGGACTCGTAATTTGGCATTCTGCCGTTATGGATACATTGCATCACCCCACCCCCCAAAGCGGATCACCTACCTCTGGAGGCAGATCACCACCCACACATCTTTTCATATTACCTCACCCCGAAGTTATTACACAACTGTCAACAGAAAGGACACTGGGCCCGAGACTGTCTCCAGTCTCACCTAGAGAGATGGTTCAGGCTCCGTCACTCAGGACCATAGAGACAACAGGAGGACAGGGAACCCCGAAACGATCACTTATTTGGGTCTTTTGCAGAGAAAACGCACATTATGGAGAAGCACTACCAATTTCGTCATACGCAGTTTATAGCTGTGATGACAATTAGGCTTTTGTTGTTGATGATGACGACAGGGCCTATGTCCGATTATTATTATTATGTCCGATTATTATTATAAGAACGAGCTGTAATCGATGAAGGGCATTCTTACATAGCTCCCTCCTTTCTCAAGCTGCCTCAGTGCAGCGTGGAGGGCTGTTGTTATTGCATCTTTGCTGGATCTATTCAGCCGATTCGCAAAATGATGTGGGTTGTGGATGACGGGAAGACAAGATTATATGTGTTTCAGTACCGTTTTTTCAAAACACTTTGTTATCTTTCGTGAGCAAGCTACTGGGTGGTAGTCGCTCGGATTGTTTGTGGTTGACTTCTTGGGTACTGGGATGATGGTGGTTGCTTATAGACAGGCTGGGATGGTGGCTTGTTCTAGTGACAGGTTAAAAATGTTGGATAAGACTGGTGCTAGTTGATCAGCAAATACCTTAATAATAATAATAATCGGACATAGGCCCTGTCATCATCATCAACAACAAAAGCCTAATTGTCATCACACCCAGAAACTGCGTATGACAAAATTGGTAGTGCTTCTCCATAAGGTGTGTTTTCTCGGGAAAAGACCCAAATAAGTGATCGTTTCGGACTTGTAATTTGGCATTCTGCCGTTATGGATACATCGCATCACCCCCCCGAGCGGATCACTTACCTCTCACTGTCTTTCACATACCTTGAGTCAGCCAGTAGGAGGCAGATCACCGCCCAAACGTCTTTTCATATTACCTCACCCCAAAGTTATTACACAGAAGGGATTGTGTGTTGTGTTACCGCAAGTTTAGAGTTCTGATGGATGTGGGGGAAAAACTTTCCTTAAGCCTATTTGTCCGTACTTTGTGGGACCTATAGCGTCTGCCAGAGGGCAGCAGCTGGAACATATTGTGACCAGGGTGGTATGGGTCCCCGATGATGTTCCTGGCTCTGCTGAGGTAACGAGGGCAGTGAGGGCAGAGAGCAGCCGACGATCTTCTGAGCAGTGTTAATCACTTGTATATGTACATGTACATGTACATGCACACGTACATGTACATGTACATGTACCCTCTCTCTCTCTCTCTCTCTCTCTCTCTCTCTCTATAATACTGAATTACATCCGAAGAACACCATACCCACTGTGAAGCATGGGGGGCGGGTAGCATGCTTTCCAGCTGTTTTTCTGCAAAGAGACCAGGATGACTAATCTGTGTAAAGGAAAGAATGAATGGGGCCATGTATCGAGAGATTTTGAGTGAAAATCTCCTTCCTTCAGCAAGGACATTGACATTGGCTGCATCTTTCAGCATGACAATGATTCCAAACACACAGCCAGGGCAACAAAGGAGTGGCTTCATAAGAAGCATTTCAACGTCCTGGAGTGGCCTAGCCAGTGTCCAGATCTCAACGCCATAGAAAATCTGATGACAGCCCCAAAACATCATTGCTCTAGAGGAGATCTGCATGGAGGAATGGACCAAAATACCAGCAACAGTGTGTGAAAAGCTTGTGAAGAGTTACAGAAAACGTTTGGCCTCTGTTATTGCCAACAAAGGGTACATAACAAAGTATTGTGATGAACTTTTGGTATTGACCAAATACTTATTTTCCACATTGATTTGCAAATAAATTCTTTAAAAATCAAACTATGATTTTCAGTTTTTTTTCCACATTCTGTCTCTCATGGTTGAGGTTTACCCATGTTGACAATTACAGGCCTCTCTAATCTTTCAACTAGGAGAACTTGCACTTGACTAAATACTTATTTGCCCCACTGTAGATGGTCATCCTTCTTGCTAGCACTGAGAAGATCTTCCCCTCTACCTTCAGTAGGGCGATGCTCCTGAATTGTCTTATTTCTTTGGACTTCACTTCCTTTGGGATGAAGACCGCTACAGCCCTTTGACACTCAGATGGAATGAGCTTCTTCCTGCAGGCAGTTCTCATTAGTTACCAGAGTAGTTCTAATACCTTGGGGCAGTTATTATATAACTTGTAGGGGACTACATTGGGGCCAGATCCTGATGAGGACCTTGCCTTTTTCACCGCTTGCCTAACTCCACTGAACTTAGGCGGCATGATGGCGGCCTCAATCCCCTCCTCTGATTATACTGTTAGTTATATGAGGTGCACCGCTCTTGCCTTGGAGGATAAAATAAAAAAAGTGTTTCTTTAATTTTTGTGAGCTGCCATAACATCTCCCATGCAAGTTTTGCTCGTAGCAAACTCCCTTTGTACTGGAGAAAGCGATATTCTAAAATATAAGTTTTCAGTCTGTCATCATATCTTATTATGGTCTCTTGAGAAAAGTATGACATGAAAAGATGCACAGTGTATGTGTGTGTTCTGTGGGCTTACGTAGCAAAGGGTAGACCCACATTAAAGAGCAGGCAAGTCATGTCACATTCTGTTAGAATATATCACTTGAGCAATATGTCGTTCATCTGTAAGGAATGAGTTGAACATGAGTGAAAAGAGATATAATTCATTCCCACCCCCATGCCTCTTCAATGGCTGCTTATTACCCACTGGTTGAAATGAGTGACAGACAATCTGATTGTGTTTTTGCTTGCCCCTGCCTGCGATCAGGCTGCAGTCTGATTGGTCATGTGTGATGTCACCCACTGCAGAACTCCTCCACGCCCTCCCACCGAGTCCTAACTGCTTTAGGGATAAGAATGAATCAATGCATACTGTAATTTGTCTGATCTCAATCCTCGAGACGAGTCATTCTTTTGAACGAGTAAATAATACATTACGTCATTTTAAAATTTAACATATGCATTTTCCCTTTTCTGTAACTCGTCACAAGCTTTTCACCCACTTTATGTCTCTATTTATTATACATGGTTTGAAAGAATGTGACAGTTCTTCAGCACCTTAACTGTGCACAATTATCAGATTGCTTTTTGCAAAATGCTTTTCACCTTGCCCCAATTGCACCATTGTTGATTGTGGTCATGTATGTGTTCATAGGATTGGGAGTGGGGTTAGGGGGTTGGAGGTTCTGCTTCGAGGCCCTCACAACCACTCTGTCATGCCTCTGCTCATCACTGACCTCTGCTCGTCCTTAATGCTGCGGCCAACAGCCCCACTATACAGTAAGTGCAGTGGTGGCTTAAGACCCTCAAATCATAAAAAAGCCAAGGCGAACTCCAGTAATTTACGAGGAAATATATTCCCTGGTTGCCAGTGAATCGCGGGGCACAAGGAGACAAAAAAACCACATATAGCTAAAGACAATTTAGCGTAAGATTAGCCTAGCATGCATGTTTTTTGGGATGTGTGAGGAACCGGCGTGCCCAGAGAAAAAACATCCAGGCCCACACCACACTGGAAGATTGGAACCCATCTTAATCTCAAAACTATGAGGCGGACTTGCTAACCAAACTTTTTCTGATCATCTTCCTTGCCTAGATCCTCCTAAGATGTCCTATCACCTGATCAGCAGCAGTGGAGAGGCCGGTGGGGGGCTTCAAAGCACACAAGCATAGAACTCTCCCGTTGCAGCCCGACAAGCAACGACAACTCCTCCATCTGACCGTGGAGAGATCTCACGCTCCCATAACAATGATGGAATGCTCGATCTGGAGTGTCACCTCTTCTCCCGGCACTATCATCCACTGCTTACAGCTGATCCCGCGTGCATAACAAGGGAGGAACGGCTGAACGGCTCCAAAGACATCTAAGACTAGCGCAAAGAAGCCAAGCCATGCGACGGGTGGGGTCGAGTCGCAAAGGTGGCAAACAACAAAGCAAAAAGCACAAAGTACAAAGCAAAATATATGGGAAAGCATTACGAAACGTCCCCGTGCCGGCTGGCCCGCCAGTCTCCCCCATGCCGAAGCCACGAACCAGCATTCCCATGCCGGCCGGCCCGCCAGTAGCCCCCGTCCCGAAGCCGCAAGCCAGCCTCTCCGCGCCGGCTGGCTCGCAAGTCGCCCCCTTCCCGAAGTCACGAATCAGCGCCCCCGTGCCGGCTGGCCCGCCAGTTGCCCCTTTCCCGTAGCCACGAACCAGCGTCCCCGAGCCAATTGATCGAATGTCTTCACGGAAGGGATCCTACTGTTTTTCTTTAAGAATTGTTTAAATACTGCTTTCTACTTCCTGACACCCACATATTGCACTTCCACAGACAATATCTACTAAATTTGTGCTCACATCTTCCCAAATCAGACGATCAACCCACTGAATCCAGACACCTTAAAAATTTGCATCACCATTCCACTAGACTAAACATAGTCTGTAACCCAACTCACACATCACAGTGTCGGTTTATATGCCGTAATGCCAACGTAAATAATAGTCACAACTAAAAAGAGTTTCCTGAATTAGATAAATTTGTAAATAATTATGACAATGCATTTCCGTCATACATTTCACTGCTCCGTCGAGTTATTTTTTATATACTTTTCTCATAATGAACAGACTTAAGCACGATAAAAAGAGAAACAACAACAATAATGACAGTAGGAACAGACTCCCGGCCCAGGTCGATAGCAACAAAAAACCACATCACCGCAGCTGTGAGAACACTGGGAGACAGAAAAAGGAGAAGAAAAAAACAAACAAACATGAAGACACAGGACTGTAACATACAAATTCGAGTGCACTTTTAAGCAATAAAGATGTGACATGCCAAAGTGTTTAATTTATTAACGATCGCAAGTTGTACAACTACAACTAGTTTGGATTGGATCTATATCGGTATTCGATTATTGATGCCTTGATCCACATAGCAAGTGTGACATGTTAAAGTGTATATCGGCATTCGATTATTGATGCCATATGCAAATAGCTTGACCAACACGGGAGATTTTCTTCATACCAGTAAAGTTGGATTGAAGAAGCAACAACAAATCACTATTGTGATTATTTCTTCCTGTGTTTCAAGGTATGCTGGTTGTTTTAGAGGCCGGTTGAGTTTGTGGTTTGCAATATACACTGTTTAGCTTGTGTGAGAGAAGATAATGTTTAGTAATGTTTATTTACTTTTGAATGTGCGAGTCCCGGTGATAGATCTGAAAATACAACTTCAGGAACAGGTTAAGAAAGAGTGAGATCAATTTAAAGGAAATAGGTTTATTACCGTACTGCAGAAATGGGGAGAGCTCAAACAGCGTGATCGCTCACAGTCTGTTGTCCTTGCAGCTCTCACTGAATGATCAGTGAGTGAGTCTTATATACAGGCAAAACTGACAGTTGTCAGCAGGACTTTGAACAGATACGTTTCAGTCATTTGCAGGACAAAAAGTAATTGATCAGTGTCGGACATTTGAGTGTTTGTGCTGACATTCAACCCAATCACAAGACTAAGATTGATTATTCAGTCAGACAGTTGAGTGTTTATGCTGACATGTCAGCCATTCACAATTTGTATGAGAACGATGCTTTTATACTCACAAAAACTGTTATAATCTTACAATTCCCTCCTGTGTGAGTATAAACACATCGGAACCTCGCGACGCTACTTTTGAACAAAATTCTTCACAAATTACTTCGAACTGGAGTTTAGACCGACCAGGGGGCGAAAAACCCTCGTGTAGTTGAGGGAGAATTCCTCCCCTGACCTCCCGCTTGGAATGATCGCCTCATGGCCTGGTGTCTCTGAATAGGAAAGACATATTAATCAGTGTCAGACAGTAGCACAACATCAGGGTCAGATTGGGATATGGATTGTTGCATGTGTTTACGAGTCAGCATTAGCTGGGTTTCAACAATCATGGTACGTTCGACTGTGGCATTAATGGTACATTTGATCAAAGCTGAGAAGCAGGGCAAACAACAAGTTAGGTTAAGATGCACGAGAGCAATAACCGTTACGAACGGTACTAGGGCTTTCAAAAGAGTCCGTGTCCATGGGCCCGAGAAGAACCAGTCAAGCCATCCTTGTTGTGGAACCGGATCTTTGGTCATAGCCTTCTGTATGTTCTTCATAGTTTGAAGGGCATCATGGACTGAGTAGGATGCGTTTACAGGGATGAAGGTGCAGCATGAGTCTCCCATCACGGCAAACACACCTCCCCACTGAGTGTCCACTCCGTCAAGAGCAAGGCGGCCCTGGACAATCACCTGGGCCGTGGCGACTAGGGCCTCTCGGCTTTGCTGCAGCCGGACTGACGCGCTGACACAGGCCCGGAACCTGCAGTCAATGGTCTCCAGACGCAGGGCGTTCCTTGCTGTTCCTACCCAGTGGAACAGAGCTATCAGGATTTTGGAGGAGACTGACCAGTGTTTGTGTTCGAGGGGGACATCCGAGCCTCACAATGGATCATGGTCGTGAGCTCCAACACTCGTTCATCAGCTTTGACGGTGGTGGCCAACTTGGTGAAGTTAGCGGTCAAAATCACACGGTGAGGTCCTGTCCCAACGTGGAGATGACCAGCACTTTCTTTTTATCACCTTGACGAGTACCAGGTCGCCTGGGGACAGGACCTCCTGTGTGGGAGACAGAGAAGATGTTGGCAGATCATTTGCATTTATCACAGTCCTTTCCTGGAACATTTTGCATAACCACAGAGTGAGAGAATCTCTTTCTCCTGTCTCCTCCACCACCAGTCTGAGTCTTACTGTTCCATTGGTTCTTTCAACAAGCCCAGCACTTTGGGGGCGGCAGGCGCAATGATACCTCAGGTCGATTCCAAAATGCCGTCCCATAGCTGGGATCATGTGGCTCACGAAGCGAGCACCACCATCACTCCAAATGACTCGTGGTATTCCATGGCTTGGAATGATCCTTTTGCATATGTTTTTTGCGACTGCCATGGCGTCAGCTTGCTTTGATGGGCATATATCAACCCACTTGGTAAGTGTGTCAATAATCACAAGACAGTACTTGTATGTGCCACTTTGGTTGAGTTCGATGAAATCCATGTTAAGAACCTTGAAGGGATATGTTCCTGTTTGCCTTGTTCAGAGTTTGGGTCGTTCATTGCCTTGAGAGTTGTGTCTACAGAAGGTGAGACAGTTTCTGCAAAAAAATTAAAGTAGGTTTGGAGATCTCTAGGAACATGCATTGTTTGTTGTACTATACTTATCATCCCTCCTGTTGAGACATGGCTCCTGCCATGGCTCAATTTGGCAATCACTTCAAACAATGATCGTGGGACGCATGGCTTGTTTGCATAGAGGCCGTTCTTGTGTTGAGTGGCTCCTTCTGTTTCCCATTGTAGTTTTTCTTTTTCTGGTCGTTTATTTTGCAAGTCTTTTAGGCTTTCGGCAGGGATTGGGCTGTGTCTTTCCACCGTGGACATTGCCGTCTAGATGTTTGCAGAGTTTGCGGCTTCTTTGGCTGCTTTGTCTGCTCGCTTGTTCCCCAATGAGACGGGGTCTTTTCCAGTCGTGTGCTTTACATTTGCAGATAGCCAGCTTCATTGGTAGCTGTACCACTTTGAGGAGTTCTGTGAGAAGCTCTGCATGTTTGACTGGGGATCCATTGGCTGCTGGTTGGTCAGCAACACTTGTTATGGACGGTCCCACTTTGGGTCGTGCTAGTGCTTCTTCTTTATACTGTAGGTTGAGGACCCAGGCTCCTGACACCACCGTTGGTCCGTTTCCTGTTGAGAAGCACAGTCTCCTTCTGCTAAACCAAATTCAATGCGTTTCCTTTAAGATTTTTTCATGCAGATAGCCAGATTAGCCTCATCATCCAGTTCCAATTGTGTAGTGAATAATGGCGTTTGGTACGGTCTACTAAATAGGATGTCCATATTTTGTTGTCCGGTTGACCTCGTTATGTAGACGCAATGATTTCATAACAAAATATGGAACCTTTTGTCAATTCAGTCAATTATTATTTTTACACAATTTAGATGCCATTATCACTATAAATCCATACTACTTTGGAATTTCGTATCATGCACTGTCTTTGTTTTTTGTTTTTCTCAGTGCTCCTAAATTTCGCATAGCAGATTTGTTTCTCCACTACAAGTTTCACGTTTGGAGTACTGCTGCTTTTTTTCTAAATCCTTTTCCACCTTGATATCTAACCGATTAATTATATCTCGGTGGTCGGCCAATCAACAACACAAAAAGACAAACAACCATTCACGCTCACACTCTTAATCAGACATCAGTGGTCTGCAATTTTTTCATCACTAGTGGAGAGCGCCATCCACCAGTCTGGGGCTTCTTGGCAGCTAACCACCTTTTGCTGTCCTATTAGCAATAATCATTCCCAAAGGAAATAGGTCAACGTCATTTGGTTGACATCAATTGTTCGATGCTTATGCAATCCGTATATCATTAATATTCTAATAGTCATTAATATGACCCACGCCAAAGCATATTTCGCCTGCTCAGGGCAAAACAAGGAATGTTTTTTGTGCACTGAAAAACATTCCATGCCTCTTCCGTCCGAGGGAAATCATGCCTATCCTAAATCAATTATTTTATCTAAACCAGCCAGGTACAATTTACTTAATAATTTGGATGAATGCCATTTCTGCATTGTTATTTTCATGTTTGATATCATTAACATCCAAATAATTCTTAAAACTTAATACTTAAGGTCTAATTCGCAAATCACCCAAGGATAGCTAAATGTACTGGCTGAATTCTTATTGAATTCCTATTGACTCATCTCAACCCCACCATGGAGACAATGTGTACTTAAGATAAGAGCCATTTTCTGCAGCAACACTTTGCACACAAAATATTTTAACTCCACTCTACTCTCCTCAAGTCAACTCTCTGCACACCTTCATCTGCTTTTCCCACACTTTCTTTTCTATTCACTTACAAAACTATTTTCTTCAACAATTCCCCTTCTACGCTCATCAAACCTTCCATATCCTTCAAATTGGGACAGAAACCATGCCTCTCCACCCATCGCGGCAGACACAGGCAACCCCTCACAGTACGCATCCGCACATACCCCACATCTGGCAACCCTCCGTTCTCCATTCTGCAGTCCGGCAACAAACCCATCTCCGTTGTCACTTTCCGACCCATATTAATCACTTACTTAATAGTTTAAACAACATTATATTCTAAATTTACCAAATTGATCTCAATACTTTGTGATTCACCCAATATTTCTGATCACACCAAGACCACAAGTCCCTGACTTTGTCTTGGCGGAGTCCCGGACTCTATTCTTGTTCTGCCTACGTTGGTCCCAGACCACAAACTATAATGTTCTACGTACGTTCGTCCCAGACCACGAACTATTATGTTCTACGTAAGTTGGTCCCAGACCACAAACTATTATGTTCTACGTAAGTTGGTCCCAGACATCATAGGCGCCGTTCAAAGTGGCTGCTAGTTGCAGTGGCTCCCTATACCCTCACTCGTATTCTGTGTTTTTAGGGCTTTTTTAGAGCTTTTTATCCTTTATTTTTACGTTTTATTGTCTCTTAGGATTTTACTTGTTACTTTGCTTTATATATTATATTCCAAACTTTAATGTTTTAAAACTTTCCTTTCAAGACTCTACTCCAAGACTCAAGTTGTGCGAGAGGCAGTCTTTGAGCTATTAGTTTAGTTTATCTTTGCGAATTCTGGACATTATATTTTGACCCACTCAGCAATTCCTCCACTGTTTTACACAAAGGATCTGCTGTTAGCGCTACGCAACACCTGGATTCCCCTGGACCTGGACCTCCCCGCGGAGTTAAAGAGGAAGAGAAGAGGATGCAGAGCTGAACAAAAATGTCAGGAGAGAAAGCGACGCTTCAGACCCAGCATTCCATCTATTATTATGGGGAACGTAAGATCTCTCCCCAATAAGATGGAAGAGCTAACGGCGCTGACCAAACAACAACGACAATATCGGAATATCTGCATCATGTGCTTCACGGAGACCTGGCTGAATGAACTAATTCCGGACTCTCTCGTGTCCTTGGACGGTTTTCAGCTGGTGAGGGCGGACAGAGATGCTGAGGAGAGCGGTAGGAAGAAAGGGGGGGACTAGCTGTTTCTATTAATCGTAGATGGTGCAGCCCCGGGCACATTACTGTGAAGGAGCGACTCTGCACTCGAGATATCGAGCTAGTAGCTGTTAGCATCAGGCCGTTTTACATCCCCCGGGAGTTCTCACACGTTATCGTAATAACTGCGTATATACGTCCCTCGGCCGATGCGACAGTCGCCCGCGAGCTGCTTCACGCCACTGAGAGACCCGGAGTCTGGTGGCAGGGAGTGGGCCAATGAACTGAATCAGTTCTTTAACAGATTCAGTCCTGCCCCCACTCCCCTGACCCCCCAGACCAGAAGCAACACTCCCCCCTCGTTCTCCTCCTCTTCCTCCCCCTCTTCCACTGGTCTCTGCATTACTGTCAATCAGGTGATAAAACAGCTAAAGAAGATCGAGGCAAGGAAGGCTACCGGTCCAGACGGCCTCAGCTCCAGACTACTGAGAGAGTGTGCGGATCAGCTTGGTGTAGTGATTCTGCATATTTTCAACCTCAGCCTCAGTCTGCAGAAGGTCCCCACCTTGTGGAAAAATTCCTGTGTGGTCCCAGTTCCTAAGACTGCGTACCCCAGGGAGCCAAACCACTTCAGGCCGGTAGCATTAACCTCTCACCTGATCAAGACATTGGAGAGAATCATCCTCAATCACCTCAGCCCCCTGATGAATGCAGAGCTGGACCCTCTGCAGTTCGCCTATCGTCCAGGTATTGGTGTGGAAGATGCTACCACCTACCTGATGCACAGGTCTCTTTCACACCTGGAGAACACGGGAAGCACGCTGAGAATGATGTTTTTTGACCTCTCCAGTGCGTTCAACACCATTCAGCCGGTCCTACTGAGAGGGAAACTGGAAGAGGCTGGAGTAAGGAACCACCTAGCCGCATGGATCATCGACTTCCTCACTGACAGACCACAATATGTGAGACTCCAGGACTGTATGTCTGATGTGGTAGCTTGCAGCACGGGGGCCCCACAAGGCACAGTGCTCTCTTCACTCCTCTTCTCCCTCTACACATCGGATTTCCAACACAATACAGACACCTGCCACCTCCAGAAGTTCTCTGACGACACCGCTATTATTGGACGAGTGACGGACGGGAACGACCTGGAGTACAGGGGAGTCATCACAGCCTTTGTTGACTGGTGTAGGCAAAACCACCTCTACATCAACACCACTAAGACAAAGGAAATGGTCATCGATTTTCGGAGGAATCCTCAACAGACCACTCAAGTGAACATCCAGGGTACAGACATTGAATTCGTGGAGAATTTTAAGTACCTGGGTGTTCATCTCAACAACAAACTAGATTGGTCCACAAATATAGATGCCCTGTACAAAAGGAGCCAGAGCCGCCTCTACCTACTGAGGAGTCTACGTTCCTTTGGAGTGTGCAGGACACCACTGAGGACTTTCTACGACACTGTGGTGGCATCTACAGTGTTTTATGCATTGCTCTGTTGGGGATGCGGGAGCACGGAGAGGGACAGGAACAGGCTGAATAAGCTGGTCAGGAGGGCCAGCTCTGTTCTGGGCTGTCCTCTGGACTCTGTGGAGGAAGTGGGAGAGCGGAGAATGCTGACCAGGATGATGTCCATCATGGACAGCACCTCCCACCCCCTGCATGAGTCTGTGGAGTCCCTCCGAAGCTCCTTTAGCAATAGACTGCGGCACCCTCATTGCAGGAAGGAGCGCTTCCGCAGATCCTTCCTCCCATCAGCTGTCAGGCTCTTTAACAAAAAAAATGGCTGAGTGTTGAGACCTACCATATGCATGCATGTATATTTATGTGTATGTATGTATATATGTGCTAAGCAACACACTTATTTATTTATATATTTATTCATGTATTTATTTATTAACTTACTTATTACCTATCTATTTATGTCTAAAATGCCTTTCCTATTCCTGCATCCTCACCCTCTTGCTACTGTGACAACAAAATTTCCCAAATACAGGATGAATAAAGTTATCCAATTCAATACTACCGCAGTGATGATACTAGTTCAAATTATCACACTTCACGGAGACAGAAATCAAAGGGTGAACTCACGATCTTTCTCGTTCCGAACCTGCCCTAGTTCGGGGAACCCGTCACCAGATCACCGGAGCGGCGAGGGAACAGCCGTCGGGTTTACCCTTTCAATGGAGGAATGGAGGATGCTGTCGACAGTCTTAATTTGCCCTTCGTCGTGCTCCGTCGCCGCTCTGGCAATTGTTGGCGTGTTGGGTCCGGGGTATCGGCAACAAATATGATAGATCTGGAAATACAACTTCAGGAACAGGTTAAGAAAAAGCAAGATCAATTTAAAGGAAATAAGTTTATTACCGGACTGCAGAAATGGGGAGAGCTCAAACTGCGTGATTGCTCACAGTCTGTTGTCCTTGCAGCTCTCACTGAATGACCAGTGAGTGAGTCTTATATACAGGCAAAACTGACAGTTGTCAGCAGGACTTGGCACAGATACGTTTCAGTCATTTGCAGGACAAAAAGTAATTGATCAGTGTCGGACAGTTGAGTGTTTGTGCTGACATGTCAACCCAATCACAAGACTAAGATTGATTATTCAGTCAGACAGTTGAGTGTTTATGCTGACATGTCAGCCATTCACAATTTGTATGAGAACGATGCTTTTATACTCGCAAAAACTGATATAATCTTACACCCGGGTCATGCACATGTATGTAACACTCAGTACGCTACCTTCGGCCGCCATTACCGTTACCATTATTAGTAAAGTGTCTATGACGGTCATAGCAAGGAATTTATGTTATTGATACTTCATTGTTTACCCTGTTGAATAATTGAGAAGAACTTCTCGAAGTTATAAAAAGAAAAGATAAAACAAGTTACGACCGTATATATATATATATATATATATATATATATATATATATATATATATATATATATATATATATATGGGTGTAATTGTATATACCAGTAAAGTTGGATTGAAGAAGCAACTATTGTGATTATTTCTCCCTGTGTTTCAAGAATAAATACAGGGTACAACATAGACAACCAAATTAAGTTATGTCTGACTCTTTTCTCCATTAAAATAACCCGTTTTCCTTTTGTCTCTTTATAACTACCTTTTTCTATTTTCTTTTCTTATCTCTAATGTGCTGAATTTACTTTTTCCTGCAGGTATACATTTTTTTCACTTATTTTATTAAGCTGGCCAGCCAAGTTATATTCATTCTACAATAAATTTAGTTGTTTAATGTTTCGAAGCATTACAATTTTCAACAAATGTCCAATTCTTACACAGGAGATGTTGTTTTAGTTCATATTAAATAGCCGCCTTGCTGTTTGATCTAACCATTTTAAAGTTAGGTGTGTAATCAGAGCAGACGGCAGTAGACGTCCGATTCATGTTGACTGTGAGGTGCAGAGTACTCAGCACTCATTTACCCATTGGCGGCCATTGACGGCGGTAGACGTCCGATTCTTGTTGACTGTGAGGTGCAGATGAACCTTCATTCTCTCAATTTCTAAGTGAGAGAACTTGCAATACAGCAAGGTGTTGAAATACTTTATATGGTCATTTTTATCAAACAAATAAACGTCTTAGTATACTTTTAGCCCGCGACGACGCCAGACAACTCGCTGAAGAGACACATCAAGACTGTTAGTATATTAATTGTAATTTCTTGTAAACTGTGTGTGTGTATATGTGACATGCTAAACTGTTTAATTTGGTACATGACAATAATAATATAAAATATGGGATGGGCAAGGGCAAGGCAAGTTTGTCTATACACACACGAGAACAGAACGTTTCGTTCTGTAACCCAGGAACACATAACTTGAAAAACATGTACACATGCCAATAATACGCAACTTATTGATAATTTTGATTAGATATTTAGATATTAATGCTCTGACATTGTCAATGCAATGACCAACTCTCTCTCTCTCATGATTATAATTTTGAGAGTGAGAGATTACCTGGTTGATTGTTTTCAACAGTAAACTCTCTCTCTCTCATGATTATAATTTTGATAGCGAGCGAATCCGGCGACGACTTGTCCAACGACGAAATGTCCGGCGACGAATCCGGCGACGAATTGTCCGGCGACGAATCCGGCGACGAATTGTCCGGCTTCGAATCCGGCGACGAATTATCCGTCAACGAAATGTCCGGCGACAAGATGTCTGTTCGACGAACTGTCCGGCAACGAAACGTCGAAGGGACGAAGTGTCCGTCGACGATATGTACGAGTGTGCCGTGAGCATTGGTCAGGTGTGCCACGGGAAATTGCAAGAAATCATTGTGCTAGCTTTGCACTAATATGTTACTGTTAATATATCCATAAAAGCACCAGACAACAGAGCAAACTTGCACACGTTCGTGCTTCTTTATTTCAACTCTCAGACTCCCTCAAAACATGTCATTATCCGGGTCACACTGTATTACCCAATGGCCACTAGGTGGCGGTGGTTAAACACACCTGTATAACCTGATGCAACTAAACCAGGGGTGTCAAATATACGGCCGGCGGGCCGGAACCGGACCCCAAGGAGGTTCGATCAGGCCCGCAGGATAATTTGAAAGTGGAAAAAATGCATAAAAGACATGGAATTAATATTTTTAATTCGCTGCAATTCATGGATTATCCACTAAGGGGCGCACTCTTTCCATCAGAGTAGAAGACAAGCCGCATCATTGAGACAGACTGTCAGGAGTGGCCCTTTTGGCCCTCCTGGGTTGCCGTCGACGCGTACCGGCTGTAGCCAATCCATTGATTGTTTTCATTTCCTGTATTTAAGTAGCGACGCGTCATCACACGTCGCCGGATCATTCACTAGCATTGACCATCATTGACTGTTGTTAGCGGTTGCTAGCGGTCGCTAGCTGTCATTATTCTGTTGCCTCTGTCCATATGCGCGCCGCATGCGGCCACGTTTGTTTTCCACGCCTTGGTTGATTCATTAAAGGACTCCTTATCACGCCGAATGCCTCGTCCTCTCCTGCCTCCTGCATTTGGGTCCACCTACATCCACGGTCGCGTCACACAACGCGGCGCGACCGTAACAGATGCACTCGATCGCGCTGCGACGACCCAGCGACGCAGCGTGATCATAACAGAACGATCCGGCCACCATGGACCCAGCGGGAGGCTACCCACGCTCGCGCCGACGTGCTCGTTGACGCCAGCCACCCTCGTGGAAGCCCCGCGACGACGTGCATTCTCTGAGAGGCCCCACAGAGCCTATTAGGGAGTCCATAATGGACACTTGGTGTGGGCACCTCAAAGACGTTTGGGCAACGCAGGAGTCTCGACTAAGAGGTAGTACTGAGCCTCAATCCACCTTCAAACCCACCCTCCGCTAAACCCGTCGCACCGGACGGCCAGCACAGCTAAATCAGAATTCCGAGGCTCCGACACCCTCAGTTCATTGCCCCAGTTATTGGAATTCGGACTCCAGCGAGTTTTTTCCCAATGGAGGGAGAATCCCCAGCCTCCCTCGGCCCCTTTGGAACGCCAAGTCTTTGTCCGTTGGGACTCGGACTTTTCTGAAGGTGAGGACGACCGGGGGCTAATAGATTTATATGCTGGTGATTGGGACTCCGACCTTTCTGAAGAGGAGGACGGCCAGCGGCTAAGTGAGTTGGATGCTGGAGATTCGGTCTGGGACGGCTATTTTCTGAGCCGATACGGAATCCGATACGCTCCAACTAAAGACGCTGAACGTTATGCCCCACTGGAGAAGGATCGCCACTGCCCCTCCGACTACTCAGACCTGGATTACCCCGACCAGCATCTGCCAGGTCCGCGGGCCATCTACAAGGGACCACCGCGTGGCGGCCGGCGGGGAGGCTCAGGTAGGAGTTTCGAACACCGCCCGTCTTGTTTTTTTGGGGAGGCGCAGCAGCGAGGTCTTTCACCTTGTCGGTTGGCCATCTACGATGGGCCAACACGTGGCGGCCGGTGTGCTGTGCCGCCCTCCCAGAGGAGGCGGAGGGCGCCGCGCCGCAGGGAGAGGCGGAAGGAGGGCCTGGACGCTCGAGCCCCTGACCAAGCTTCTCGCCCGACCACGCCGCTCCAAGCTCCTCGCCCGACCACGCCGCTCCAAGCTCCTCGCCCGACCACGCTGCTCCAAGCTCCGGAAATTCCCGTGCCCAAGCCACGCACACTACTCCCATTGCCACCGGGGCCGCCAGTCGCACCCGTGCCGAAGCCATGAACCAGGCTTCCGGTGCCGGCTGGTCTGCCGAGTTCCAGTCTGCCGATCTCCAGTCTGCCGAGCTCCAGTCTGCCGAGCTCCAGTCTGCCGAGCCCCAGACTGATACATTTCATCCTTGCCGGTTTCGTCCGGCCCGGTTTCCGCCTCACCCCGGCTGATTTCCTCGAGCCCAGCTCTCTCCCGCCCAGCTCTCTCCCACCCAGCTCTCTCCCGCCCAGCTCTCTCCCGCCCGGAAGTGGCGGCGACGCGCCGGGGCCCCTGGACGAGGGGTTCGGCGAAGGCGAGAGCGACTCTCCGGCGCCCCTGGACGAGGGGGCCGGCGAGGGAGAGAGCGACTCTCCGGCGCCCCTGGACGAGGGGGCCGGCGAGGGAGAGAGGGACTCTCCGGCGCCCCTGGACGAGGGGGCCGGCGAGGGAGAGAGGGACTCTCCGGCGCCCCTGGACGAGGGGGCCGGCGAGGGAGAGAGGGACTCTCCGGCGCCCCTGGACGAGGGGGCCGGCGAGGGAGAGAGGGACCCTCCGGCGCCCCTGGACGAGGGGGCCGGCGAGGGAGAGAGGGACTCTCTGGCGCCCCTGGACGAGGGGGCCGGCGAGGGAGAGAGGGACTCTCCGGCACCCCTGGACGAGGGGGCCGGCGAGGGAGAGAGGGACTCTCCGGCGCCCCTGGACGAGGGGGCCGGCGAGGGAGACAGCGACTCTCCGGCGCCCCTGGACGAGGGGGCCGGCGAGGGAGACAGCGACTCTCCGGCGCCCCTGGACGAGGGGGCCGGCGAGGGAGACAGCGACTCTCCGGCGCCCCTGGACGAGGGGGCCGGCGAGGGCGACAGCGACACTCCGGTGCCCCTGGACGAGGGGGCCGGCGACGGCGACAACGACTCTCCGGCGCCCCTGAACGAGGGGGCCGGCGACGGCGAGAGGGACTCACCGGCGCCCCTGGACGAGGGGGCCGGCGACGGCGAGAGGGACTCATCGGCGCCCCTGGACGAGGGGGCCGGCGACGGCGAGAGTGACTCACCGGCGCCCCTGGACGAGGGGGCCGGCGACAGCGAGAGCGACTCACCTGCCTTCCAGACCGAGGGGACAGGCGGCCCCCCGAACAGCCAGGGTAAGGTACCCGATGACCATTCTAAAATTCCGTTGTCTGTTAAGGGCAGGGGGCTTGGCCAGCACCTAAAGCACCAGCGGGGAGGCCCGCTGGACCGGCTACTCCCACTCCTCTCCAAGCGCCGAGGTCTGCTGGAGAGGCCTCTCCTCGGACGCCCGCCGGACCGACCATGCCCACGCCTCGTCATCGGCCGGCGCGGACGCCCGCCGGACCGACCACTTCCTCGCCTCATCTCTGGCCGGCGCGGACACCCGCCGGACCGGCCACTCTTCCGTTGCTTCACGGGCTGGCGCGGACGCCGGCCGGACCGGCCAACCTCTCGTTGCTTCACGGGCTGGCGCGGACGCCCCCCGGACCAAGTGTACAGTTCCCGCCCGCCCTCCCTGCCTGCTTTTCCGCTTTTCATGGACATTTGGCTTTGGGGCGTCTGGAATCCGTCCCTTAGGGGGGAGGTACTGTCAGGAGTGGCCCTTTTGGCCCTCCTGGGTTGCCGTCGACGCGTACCGGCTGTAGCCAATCCATTGATTGTTTTCATTTACTGTATTTAAGTAGCGACGCGTCATCACACGTCGCCGGATCGTTCACTAGCGTTGACCATCATTGACTGTTGTTAGCGGTTGCTAGCGGTCGCTAGCTGTCATTATTCTGTTGCCTCTGTCCGTATGCGCGCCGCATGCGGCCACGTTTGTTTTCCACGCCTTGGTTGATTCATTAAAGGACTCCTTATCACGCCGAATGCCTCGTCCTCTCCTGCCTCCTGCATTTGGGTCCACCTACATCCACGGTCGCGTCACACAACGCGGCGCGACCGTAACAGATGCACTCGATCGCGCTATTTTTCAGTACCAATTAAAGTTTTGTGCCTTTGTACAATCAGTGGGATCAGTTGCAATGCACATTTGTGAATGATGAAAGTAAATTGCACATTTGTCTAAGGAAATATGAGGTGTTTCATGAAATGTTTTGTGAAAGGATAGTTCATTAAATTTCAATATTTTCCTAATGTTCTTGTGCTTCTTTACACCAAAACAAAGGAAAGACATGATATTTTGGTTATTTATAGCAGAGCATGGTATAATTTTAATGGTCCGGCCCACTTGACATCTTCCTAGGCCGTATGTGGCCCACGATGCGAAATGAGTTTGACACCCCTGAACTAAACAGTCATAGTATCAATAGACTACACTCCTCCCCCTTTAACGCGGCATATTGGTGTGTCGTGAGTGCTAGCTTTGCACTAATATGGTACTGTTAATATATCCATAAAAGCACCAGACGACAGAGCAAACTTGCACACGTTCGTGCTTCTTTATTTCTCCCTCAAAACATGTCATTATCCGGGTCACACTGTATTACCCAAAGGCCACTAGGTGGCGGTGGTTAAACACACCTGTATAACCCAGTGGCGGGCGGTGCATTTTCTGGTAGCGCCTTCAACATATCAATCCAACCCTCAAAAACTATTTTATGGCTATAAAACCTCTACTGCAGCTACAGCTGCAACACATAAAAAATAATCAATAAATTAATGCACAAAAATAATAATAATAAAAATCGGACATAGGCCCTGTCGTCAATATCAACAACACAAAAAGCCTACTTGTCATCACACCCAGAAACTGCGTGTGACGAAATTGGTGGTGCTTCTCCATAAGCTGTGTTTACTCGGCAAAAGACCTAAATAAGTGCAAGTTACGGACTTGTAATTTGGCATTCTGTTGTTATGGATACAGGTCGCTTACCTCTCACTGTCTTTCACTTACCTTACTGTTGGAATTATTGTAAATAAGTTATCCTGATTCTGGTATGACTGTCAAAATGTTAGTTAATAGAATTAGAGTGTCTTGAGCCCTGGGGGAGTTTCACCTTATTCAACAAAGAGGAACTATCCAGGGGTCTGCTTGTCTGTTTGAACCATTGTGTGAAGATTGCGGGGGATCGGGAAAGAGACTATAAAGATGTTATCTTAAAAGAGTATATGGTCATGATCAAAGAACCTTTTGTAACTGGGAGAGAACTCTCTCTCCTTTGATCAGCTTGAAACTTCATGTAACTTGGACACTCCCAAAACACAATAAGAGACTTGGA
Organism: Stigmatopora argus; assembly: GCF_051989625.1. Classification (NCBI taxonomy): domain Eukaryota; kingdom Metazoa; phylum Chordata; class Actinopteri; order Syngnathiformes; family Syngnathidae; genus Stigmatopora; species Stigmatopora argus. The sequence goes on along the minus strand of NC_135396.1, from coordinate 18,541,487 downwards.
GGGAAGAGACATCTTCAGAGTTTTTCGAAGGACTGAGACGCGAGCAGTCCCGAGACCCTCTCATTTTTAAATAAAATAACCTCAATTCTTTGTGTTCTTACTTCTTTCAGATTGGTGATACAAATGTCTGGTGTTTAAACCTAACATTTAATTGGTCCTTCGAGCCGGATCCCAAGATACCTGACGATCCCAGCGGGTGAGCAAGATCCAGAAAAGTCTGTGTACACAGCATAAAGATCCTTTTCCAGGACTGTTTCTTCCTTACGGGCTGGGGTCCAAAGGTTGAAGGGATACCAAGGACGCAGAGAATCGTGAGTAAATTTTATTTAAAAAAGGAATGAATGAGAACGAAGTAAAATAGAGAACAAAGTAAAAAAAAGGAAATAAAAACCCTGACAATCCTAGGCACTATCAGGTAAAATTCAAACAACAAACTTCCGCAGGCGTAGCAGACCCCCTTAGTTGAAAAAGACTAATTAAACTCTGTAAAGGATAGCGGAGTCCAGATTGTATTGAATGAACAACAAACAAAATTTCGCAGGCTTGGCAGACCCCCTTAGTTGAAAAAGACTAATTAAACTATGTAAAGATTGGCGGAGCCCTGGTTATGTTGAACAAAGAAGCGAACTAAAAGGAATGAAAGTGTAAAAGTGAGAAAGATATTGTTATACAGTGCCAAGATACTGAAAGAGCTCGATATAAAAAAATAGAATAAAACTATAAACATGCATGCAAGTAATCTTCATATGAATAGATAAATAAGATATAAGTAAGCTGTGACGCGTTCATAAATCTCGATTGTAGCGCAATATAAGACTAGAAACGACTAAGAAATATACTTAGGCGGATAAATAAGATAAGAAGATATATATATATATATATTAGGCCTGTTAAGAAACAGTGGCCCCCTGTTCAGCCCACTCCTCGTACGAGGCTCCACTCACAAGCGGGGAGCCTGACGAGGGGGGGAAAGGGGGACTGCTGGTCGTGCGGCAAAAAGGGCCATATAGCCAGGGAATGCAAAAACAACCCTCCCCGCGCACAGTGACGACATGATAGCGCACGACTAGAACCGGAGGTAGCAAAACAAATGGCTAACAAAAGTAAGTAGATAGATCAAAAAGGTGGTGAAGCCCCCCCTTCACAGATGCGGACACCCCTCAAGCTAAGCACACTTTGTGCAAACAAAAGGAGGGGGGGCGCCCATACAGCTTACTGCTCCCTTCACACCAAAAACAAAGGGCAGGAAAGACTACCACAAGAGAGACAGCGATAGTTGATAGTGTTATGATATATTAGTAAAAAATTATGGGTCTTTTATTAAACACTAAAATTTATATTAGGAAATGCCTAGTGAAAGGTTATTTTCCCTAAATTGTAATTGAGGTAATAGTGAGCACAGAAAATGGCTCTTATTTCAAATAAAACCGCCTTCTTACAGCGGATAGGAATTCAGCCAGAGCTTTAACTATTGGTTTTAGAAATATGAGAGCGATTTGCGATTTAGACTTAAGTATTAAGAATCATCCAATTTATTAATGATATCAAACATGAAAACAATGCAGAAATGGCATTCATCCAAATTATTAAGTAAATAATACCTGTCTGGTTTAGATAAAATAATTGATTTAGGATAGGCATGATTTCCCTAGGACAGAAGAGGCATGAAATGTTTTTCGGTGCACAGAAAGACATTCCTTGTTTTGCCCGGAGCAGGTGAAATATGCTTTGGCGTGGTTCATATTAATGACGATTAGAATATTAATTGCATTAGCATCAAACAGTTGATGTCAACCAAACAACATTAACCAATTTCTTTTGAGAATGATTAGGCTGATAGCATAGCAAAAAGGTGGTTAGCTGCCAAGAAGCCCCAGACTGGGGATGGCGCTGTCCACTAGTAAAAATTGCAGACCACTGATGTCTGAAAATGAGTGTGAGCATGAATGGTTGCTTGCTTGTCTTTTTGTGTTTCTAATTGGCCGACCACCAAGATATAATCAATCAGATATCAAGGTGGAAAATGATTTAGAAATTTGAAATCAATTTTTGATGAAAATTATGGAAAATTGTTTAGTCCAATGAAATTTTAATGGTAAAAGCAGCAGTACTCCAAACGTGAAATTTGAAATGGAGAAACAAATCTGCTATGCAAAATTTAGGAGCACTGAGAGAAAAAAAACAGTGCTTGATACGAAATTCCAAAGTACTATTGATTTATAGTGATAATGGCATCCAAATTGTGTTAATAATTGACTGAATTGACAAAAGTTTCCATTTTCGTTCCGAAAAAAAAAATGGAAATCCAATTTAGTGGAATATACCAAACGCCATTATTAACTACACGATTGGAATTGGAGGATGAGGCTGATCATATGTCTGCATAAAAGAAAAAACTTTAAAGAAACGCATTAATTTTGGGTTGGCAGAGGGAGATTGCATTTCTCAACAGGAAACATGGAGAGCAACCCAGGATGAGAGTTTCCGTGTTCCTGACCAAACCGCAGACATGAAAATAGCGGATCCATTTTGTGCACTGTAAGAAGGTTCTCTCAGTTGAAACGTATGAGGAGACAGGTAAGATAAACTTTTTGATATAATCAGATAAAATGGCAAGCACTCCAATATTGATTGGAAAGATTATTGCTCAGGGAGCAATGCTGTAAGCCATGAGGAACTTTTTATATTGGTTTTATTGTCTCCATAAAAAATGAAAGCGTTTCAATTGAGACTACACCTTCTAACAGATAGTTAAAGTAAACAATTGTGACTAGATCTTCTTACATATAGTTAAAGTAAACAATTATAAAGAAAATGGATAGAAATGTAACTAGATTTTAATTTTATGCCTGACTATTGAGAAATATTGATTAAGAAAGTTTTATAGGAGATGATTGGCAAACTCCAAAGACAATGGAATGTTACATTTGATAATAAGACTACTAGTTTGGGATATTTTGAATTACAAAACACTGAGGTTAATATGCAACGCAATACACATTGTTAAATGAATTGGGACTTGATTAGTATGCATTTTTAAAGTAATGGGCTTTAATTGCTCTAAAAGATACAATTATGCTAAAAATATTGACCCTGACAAACAAGGGGTGGTTACATTTTACTGGGTTCAATTCTATTTAGAATTATAAATGTGTGCATTTTGTTTCTGGATATTAATTGATGTGAATCTAAACTGTTACAGAGAACGGGAAAGCTGTTTTCCTGAGGAGAAAGCAGCCTGGTTTGCTTTTGTATTTTTCCTATTTTTAGTATGATTAGTTAATTTGTGTAATTGTAGGAAAGGAAAAAAAAACAAATATGGGTTTTGATCTTAACAAGGAAGAAGTGTTCAAAATAGAATATCAGCTAGCATGTTTAATTTTGACTGATAAGGTATTTAAATTTTCACAAACATAATGATGGAATAAGTAAGATTGTTGCGATTTTTGTTCATTGGGGTATTAAGTCCAACCAAATAGCTGTAAGCAAAATCCATAATTGAGCCATAAAATGTCTCAACAGGGGGGAGATATGATGAACAGGTATAAATACCTATTTTAAAATTTTTGTAGGAACTGTTTAATTTGTTATTTTATTGATCTGTAAAGAACATGGGATCTCCAGAATCATCTGGAGTGACAATGGAGCTCATTTTTCAAACAGCATAGTGCAAAACATGGCAAAACAACTTGCAGAACTAGCTCGAGATTAACACCTTTTGAGATAGTTATTGGAAGACCATTCCAACTTCCTTTATGGGAAGATGACCCATGACGAGAGACTAAGGAAGGAGAGAAACTTATCCAAAGAACATGTAAGCTGCCGTGATCTTTTTGTCTATCTTGCAGGAGGTGGTGTAGCCAGGTGACTGGATCCTGATCCGAGTCATAAAAATCAAGTCCTGGTTCTCCCCACGATGGGAAGACCCATTCGTGGCCCAACTCACCAACCTCCACAGCAGCAAAGATCGCTGAAAAGTCAAAGTCGATTCACCAACCTCAGGTCAAGGTAGTTCGAGATACAGGTGACTCTGAGTAGACTGTAAGTCGGACGGTGTCAAAACCCTTGTCCGTGAAGAAACTCATCTGACGTCTACTCACCAGCCACGAGCACCCCTCACTTAACCCTGACCTCCCATAGACTTTGCACCTCTATACAGAAGCCACAGTGAGAGCTGTTGCCACCCACATCACAGTGACTGGACTGTCAGTGACAGCCTGGGCATGTCTGAACGCCCCACCCACAGAGACTCGAGTTGGAAAACAAGTGCAGGAAACGTCCTGCCTCATCACTGGGAAGGCAGAGTCAAGCGGTCCGCTCTTGGATGGGGCGATGGGGACCCAACCTACATCAACAACATCGGGGTTCCCCGCGGCGTACCAGATGAGTATAAGCTCACTGACCAAATTGCACGACTCCAGAACAGGACGGAAGAAGGGTTTGCAGCCATCCATGAACAGTTGTCGGCTACCTCCTTGATGGCCTTCCAGAACAGAATTGCTGTTGACATGCTCCTGGCAGAGAAAGGTGGCGTGTGCTCCATCTTTGGCGACCAATGCTGCACGTTCATCCCGAACAACACAGCAGCTGACGGGAGTTTAACCAAGGCCCTGGAGGGCCTTCGATCCCTCAACAGCAAGATGAAAGAACATTCTGGAATCGACACCTCAATGTGGGGCGAATTTGGTAGCATGTTTGGCAGATAAAAACAGTTGGTTGTATCAGTTCTAATGTCAATCGCTGTTTTTGCTGCCATTCTCACAACTTGTGGATGTTGTTGTATTCCCTGTATTCGTGCGTTATGTCAAAGATTAATAACAAATGCCATAGAACCAGTCAAATCAGAAATGTATGCCTTATTGACATCTGGAGGCGAACCACGGGACGATGATGACGACGACAACGCATCTGGGGATGATGAGGAAATGCAGTTCATGGGACTGCCTGACCTGTTCCCAGATCCTAAAGACTATGGCATTGACTTTTGAGTGTAACGTTTTTCTGTTATTTTGGTGATCCTGTAATGTGAAAATCTGAAAAGAAGAGGTCATGGGTGATGATATTTTATAGCAGAATCCGGATAAACAGGAGGGTAATGTTGGAATTATTGTAAATAAGTTATCCTGATTCTGGTATGACTGTCAAAATGTTAGTTAATAGAATTAGAGTGTCTTGAGCCCTGGGGGAGTTTCACCTTATTCAACAAAGAGGAACTACCCAGGGGTCTGCTCGTCTGTTTGAACCATTGTGTGAAGATTGTGGGGGATTGGGAAAGAGACTATAAAGATGTTATCTTAAAAGAGTATATGGTCATGATCAAAGAACCTTTTGTAACTGGGAGAGAACTCTCTCTCTCCTTTGATCAGCTTGAAACTTCCTGTAACTTGGACACTCCCAAAACACAATAAGAGACTTGGAGGGAGGAGACATCTTCAGAGTGTGTCGAAGGACTGAGATGCGAGCAGTCCCGAGACCCTCTCATTCTTAAATAAAATAACCTCAATTCTTTGTGTTCTTACTTCTTTCAGATTGGTGATACAAATGTCTGGTGTTTAAACCTAACACTTACCTTCAGTCAGCTAGTAGGAGGCAGATCACGATCCAAACATCTTTTCATATTACCGCAGAAGGGAATGTGTGTTATGTTACCGCAAGTTAAGATTTCTGATGGATGTGGGGAAAAACTGTCCTTAAGCCTATTTGTCCGTTGTTAGATTTATTATGGAATGTTTCTATATGTGTTGTAAGCATTTTTAATAAGTAATAAGGCTATAAATTAATTCATGGGACTACAGACACTTTTCCTCCCCATCGTCTCCTCAGGGCCCCACAGCTCGAGGACACATTGTTTTTGGACGCTTTTCGGCAAAACACAACGGGACTGTTTTGACGGGACTCCAGCAGCAGATGGCGATAATCGCATTATTGTTTGAAAATACGGATGCTTTGTTTACATTAGAATACTGCTTTGTTTACATTATAATACTGCTTGGTTTACTTTAGAATGCTTTGTTTACCTTAAAATGAAAATATTATGCAATTCCTCACACCGTTGTTTGGGTGCCTTGTTCAACTTTTATGCTTACTTCGGCTATTCTCACACAGTTGTTTTTCTAACCATCTCTAGGGTGTTATTGTACTGATTACATAACATGTTTTTCGAGTGTCGCGATTAAATACAATGATTCAGTTACTGCAATTCAGAATGCCTTGGGGACTAAGACGACGTCACAAGGTACCTCCTTGCAAGTGTAAGCAGTTATGTTGAAAGATGTTTTCCTATTCTAATTAAATATTACTAATAATGATTTAAGGGTATTAATCATTATTCTAACATTTGGTCCTTCGAGTAGCCGGGGTCAACACACTGATAAGGAATCCAGACGCTGCGGTTCAATATCTGGAGTGACCGTGCACGGCGAGAATCCCTTTTCCAGGCTGGATTATTTCTCAGCAGCGCCTGGATTCTGATCGGTTGATGACTATCCCTCTTGGTGAGCATCTATCGACATTTCTGCTGAGTCCGTGTGGGATGTCTGCATAATGTTGACGGGTTCCAAATGCACGAAGGGCATCACACGGGATGGCCTTATTTTGAGAAGTAAGGCTCGCGTCCTGGGGATGGCGATTTTTAAAACCCTCCGGATACTAGTCACTAGCAGGTAGACACGGTGTGGTCTATAAAATGTGGTGGTCGACGTTTTGGTTGTGTGCGTAGTTGTTAAAGCCTAAGGAGAAACAGGGAAAAAAGGTACTACGAGCGTACACACGAATCCACTCCAAAATGGGTGGCTCAAACATTAAAGCGGCTATTGACGACGATCCAAAGATGCGTCTGCCGTGTGAAGATTGGGAATTTGTTGAAAATCAAAGCGCTACAAGGGTTAAACACCTAAATTTATGGATAAACAAATGTGGGTTTGCTGGCCATCTTAAATATGCATGAAATATTAAAACCTGCAGGATAAAATACGCACTAAGCATAGAAGTAATCTATATATAATATGTGAAGGGAGATACAAGCGAGGCGGCTTGTTCCACAGAAAGAAGGGTGATAAAACGGGTCCATTGTGTGAAAAAATAAAAGATAGCGCGGCCTCCTCGGCTGACGGGGACAGAATAGAAATGTTACCAAGGGGTTGGAAAAAACAAATGAGGTTAAACAGAAATCGGGTTTTCAAAAATGCTATGTGCTGGGTTTGTGGAAAATTGGGGCATATATCGCGTGATTGCCTGGACAAAAAGGTCTCTAAATACAAGGCAGGCCTGCTCAAAATGATATGAATGAGGATTTTGAACATGAGGATGTTGAGCTAATTTTAAACCAGAGATCACATTCTTTGTGAATGAATTCAATTGGAATTTTTTGTGTGATGGTGAAAGTTGTAAAACGGCAATTAAAATGGTTATTTCCAAGTGCTAGGCATACTTTGTTAATAGTAACTAAATGTACTGTCAATGTACTGGAATGAAATGGCTTATTGTGGCTTATCCTGGTTTCGTTCCCATCTGCTAGCGGGAATATTTTGGTTAACAGAAATACAAAACGGTCAATTAAATGTTTAGCGGGGTTGCCAAAACTGCGTTTTTGTCATACTCTTAACTTGCCAAATAATGCGTCGATTGCGGGGGAAGCGCTCTGTTTTGGTGCGGCTGATTTGACGGTGTTGGACATTATAATACAGTATAGTATGCGCGCGGACCACAAATTTTTGGGGGACCCCTTCCGTGGAGAATATTACAATAATTGGCCTTGGGAGTGCTGAAGCAAACTTGAGGGCAGAAATGGGTTTTTGCTATGATATAGTTATGCTTGCAGCATATTTTGATTATGGGGTCTTGGCAAAATATGGTGATATAGTTGGATATCGGGAGTGTAATTAATTTAGTCTTCTCTAAAAAGCGTTATAATTGTGCACAGGAGGCGAAGCATTGTGCTCAAAAAGAAAAAGAGATCACTTAGGAATGTCAACAAAAGATAAGCTGCTTCGCAGCATTCGTGAAGGTCACAGTTAGCGGCTAAGACCGCGCTTCCGTTAAACACTTCATAATAAAAGCAGCAGGGTTTCCGCAATGACCTTCGCATTTATTTTTGGGATTTAATAAGAAATGTCTTTCGAGGTGATAGAAAATCTGTTGTGAAAAAAATGATTTGGTAAAAGCTTTGGAATTGGGAATAATGCTATTATTATTATTTATTTATTTTTTTGTGAAGTTCAAAGGGCTCTTAATTGAAGAGAGCTAGTTTTGGAGGATAAAACGATATTATTACTGTTTTTGAATGGTTGAATTGTTCAAAATACTTTAATATAGGAGATTGGCTGGTTAAAGAAAAATGAATGGAATTTTTTTACAATATTATGGCATATTGGTGACAATTTGTGGTCCTTTATTAAGCATTGAAAATTGTAATTAGGAAATGCCTAGTAAAAGGTTGATTTCTCTAATTTAATTATTGTAGATTTTTCTTGTGGTAACAGAGAGCTATAAGAAATAGCTCTTATCTTAAGTAAACATAGTATGGGGTGATTTGCAATTTATGTCTTAGGTATTAAGAGTTATTTGGTTGTTAAAGAGATCAGACATGAAATTAACAATGCAGAAATGAGAAATTTCATGGCATTCGTCCAAATTGTTAGGTAAACTCAACCTGGCTGGGGTAGATAAGATAAATGATTTAGGATAGGCATAGTTTCCCTAGAAGAAACATGGAGCGTCTTTAAGTGCACAAAGACTTTCCCTGTTTGGCCTGAAGGGGGAATATGCTTTGGTATAGGTCATATTGATGACTATTGGGACGTTACTGTCTATTACTTTAGGGGCATACAAATTAAGAATTTAGCCAAAACTTACTGCATTGCAATTATGGGGTTAATACACCTAAATGTTACGGTGATAACGATTGGCAATAACAATCTTAGATAAAGGGGAATATCTACAACAAATTCTGGTGGGGCCTTTCATGGTGTGAAACGAGTGATGAAATAATGTCTGTGTTTAAAAAAAATAACATCTCCAAATTATAAAATAGCAACCTTTGAGAAATGCTTTAAGTAGATGGGTTGACTAGAATGGGCAAAATTCAATAGCATTGAAAGGGGGTGTAACTTAATGCAGAATATGGAGGTAAAGTTTTACAAACGGTTAAAATACTTAAAGGGTGTGTGTGTGTGTTTCAATGTGTCACAACTTTTCCGTTATTGCATTATTGGCGAATAGGTAGTTAATCACAGCCACTCGCATGGCAGTCCACATGCTGACTGACTGGGGTAAGGGGCGGTGGCAATTGAACACATTTCTATTTTTAGATATGTGGCACGTGAATCTAATACATTAATTACCTAGTTTCTTTAGGCATCAACCTTGCAGTTCGAGGATCTACTAATGCGAATGGATCCAGACCTTCCGGAGTGTGGAGTATTCCTGGTGTCCTCAAGAATTCGTAGGTTTTCTCTGGGTACTCCAGTTTTACTCCAACAAACCAAAATTATGGATGATTGGGGGAGCACTCTAAATTCCTTGAGTATGAGTGTGAGCATGGATGAGTGTCTGTCTTTTGTGTTGGCTAGCCACCAAGATATATCAATATTCTAATATCAAGGTGAAATATTTCTGAAATCGCTGACAAGCCTTTTGAGGACGGCGGTGGCAGAGTAGGACAGAAACAAAAAGAAAATAATTTCGCCAAATGAAATTTTTTTGATTTCTGCAATGGGAAATTTTGGGAACCTGGGGGACTAAACAAAAACAAAAGACTTATCTAGGAGGGCTGCCATTTTGAGTCATGGTAAATTTCATGCCTCAAAAAAGGGGGAATATGTGTGGTACATAACAGTCCTAACACAGATTGGGGAAACCTTGTTGCAGAAACTGGTCTGGACTGGCAAAGAACCATCAGGCCTTTGATAAAATTAACCCATACGGTGGGGGCATTACAAATCATTATTCAGACTGACAAATTAACTTGTGGATCCTTGTCTGACGTTTTTCCTAAGTCCATGGGCAGGTGGAGAAGTCTCTTTTTACAAAATTCTAAAATTGTGTCTCAACAACAATGATCATGCCTATGGAGGCTGTGGTTAGGGCTTCAGAGAAGGAAACACCCGGATTTGCCGTAGTAAAATTGAAATCTGAGAAGACCAGGGATGATGAATTCATTTCTGCAACAGGGATTTCCCAAACGGGCAATAATTGGTTGCTGTTGATGGAAAATGCAGCTAATACTATAAATCAAACCTGCATAACATGTATGGGGCACGTGAATCTAATACATTAATTACCTAGTTTCTTCAGGCAACAACCTTGCGGTTCGAGGATCTACTAATGCGGAGTGGATCCAGACCTTCCGGAGTGTGGAGTATTCCTGGTGTCCTCAAGAATTCGTAGGTTTTCTCTGGGTACTCCAGTTTTACTCCAACAAACCAAAATTATGGATGATTGGGGGAGCACTCTAAATTCCTTGATTATGAGTTTGAGCGTGGATGAGTGTCTGTCTTTTGTGTTTTAATTGGCTGGCCACCAAGATATATCAATATTCTTATCAAGGTGGAATATTTCTGAAATCGCTGATAAGCCTTTCGAGGACGGCGGTGGCAGAGATCGACAGAAACAAAAAGAAAAGAATTTCGCCAAATGAAATTTTTTGATTTCTGCAATGGGAAATTTTGGGAACCTGGGGGACTAAACAAAAACAAAAGACTTATCTAGGAGGGCTGCCATTTTGAGTCATGGTAAATTTCATGCCTCAAAAAAGGGGGAGGTTATATATTCAATCTATATGCAGAAATATGGCCAAAACACGGGCGATTCCCCCTTATGTCAAGCTACAAAAGCTACATATCCATTTCAAAGGATACATATGGATTTTATAGAGAATATGTGTGGTACATAACAGTCCTAAAACAGATTGGGGAAACCTTGTTGCAGAAACTGGTCTAGATTGGCAAGCTTGGATGACACACGAGTGCAAAAAAACCATCAGGCCTTTAATAAAATTAACCCATACGGTGGGGGCATTACAAATCATTATTCAGACTGACAAATTAACTTGTGGATCCTTGTCTGACGTTTTTTCTAAGTCCATGGGCAGGTGGAGAAGACTCTTTTTACAAAATTCTACAATTGTGTCTCAACAACAATGACCATGTCTATGGAGACGGTAAGAAAATCATCAGAGATGGAAACACCCGGATCCGCCATAGTAAAATTAAAATCTGAGATGACCAGAGAATTCATTTCCGCAATGGGGAGTTCCCAAACGGGAGGCGGTAAGAAATAATTGGTTATTGTTGATGGAAAATGGAGCTATTATAAATCAAACCTGTATAACATGTAGGGGGCCGACCTCTCTTAAGAGTAGTACCCGCGCAAATTACCCCTGATTGTGTAAAGGAGATAATGATAAAAGATGTAAGCCCAAAATGTATGAAATGGAATAATGTCTACCCTGTTCCAAGAGCAAAGGACAAAGCTAACTTTTCAACACATTTTGTGTTTGATCATTTTACCTGCTTCAACCTTATAGGGCATGGTCAGAAGCTGGGGACGTGGTGTGCCACGTCCTAAAACCGACTACACCCTGGTACCACGTTCTGACCTATAAATAAATAATAAATAATACGACTCCTGCTGAAACGCGGCAGGGCTTTGTGCCTTGGGGTCACTGCTTTTACCAGTGTCTGTTTTTCCATCTACAGTGAGAGGAGATACAATTGGCTGCACAGAAATCCGGTATGATGGCGGGCCCCTCGCGACGGCGTCAATCGGCATGGAGAGAGGGTGATCCGACATACATTGATGCGATTAGCATCCACGGGGCGTACCAGATGAGTATAAGTTGGCTAATCAGATCGCAGCAGGTTGGGAGACTATTTTTCTTTTAATGACTCCAAACAAAAATGTTGATCGGATAAATTACCTGCATTACAATGTCCAAAACCTTGGAAATTATACTGAACAGGGATTTGTGGCAATAAAGGAACAACTGGCAGCCACTAGTCTGATGGCGTTCCAGGATCGCATAGCAGTTGATATGCTGCTCGCGGAGCAAGGGGGCGTGTGTGCAATGTTCGGAGATGAGTGTTGCACTTACATACCGAACAACACGTCACCCGGGGGGTCCCTCACCAGCGCCATTGATGGCCTGCAGACCCTCAACCGCAATATGAAGAAGCATTCTGGAGTCGGAGCATCCGCCTGGAAGAGCTGGTGGCATAAGTCCTTAGGAAAGTATAAGGATTTGGCCCAATCTGTTGCATTTTGCGTAACCCTTTTTGCTACGATTTTGACATTATGTGGGTGTTGTATTTTTCCCTGCTTAAGATCTTTGATAAGCCGACTTATAACCACTGCGATTGCCCCTACAAATTCTAAATTGCATGAATTATATCCTCTGCTGATGAAACGTACTGAGGGAAGCAGTGAATTTCAGGAGCATGGTAATTCCGAGGATGAATTGGGCGAAAATGATTTTGTTTTCTGCTTTTCAGACCTGCCGAACGAGTAGGGCCTAAGCGGGTAAAATTAAAACAGCCAACGGAGATATCCCTCTCATCTTGGATTTGCCAGAAAATGAATAACAAACATATAATAAAAGGAGGGAAATGTTGGATTTATTATGGAATGTTTCTATATGTGTTGTAAGCATTTTTAATAAGTAATAAGGCTATAAATTAATTCACTGGCCCCACAGCTCGAGGACACATTGTTTTCGGACGCTTTTCGGCAAAACACAACGGGACTGTTTTGATGGGACTCCAGCAGCAGATGGCGATAATCGCATTATTGTTTGAAAATACGGATGCTTTGTTTACATTATAATACTGCTTTGTTTACATTATAATACTGCTTGGTTTACTTTAGAATGCTTTGTTTACCTTATAATGAAAATATTATGCAATTCCTCACACCGTTGTTTGAGTGCCTTGTTCAACTTTTATGCTTACTTCAGCTATTCTCACACAGTTGTTTTTCTAACCATATAGGGTGTTATTGTACTGATTACATAACATGTTTTTCGAGTGTCGCGATTAAATACAATGATTCAGTTACTGCAATTCAGAATGCCTTGGGGACTAAGATGACGTCACAAGGTACCTCCTTGCAAGTGTAAGCAGTTATGTTGAAAGATGTTTTCCTATTTTAATTAAATATTACTATTTAATTTTGTGGGACCTATAGCGTCTGCCAGAGGGCAGCAGCTGGAACAGATTGTGACCAGGGTGGTAAGAGTCCCCTATGATGTTCTTGACTCTGCTGAGGTAACAAGGGCTGGCAATGTCTTCCAGTGAGGGCAGAGAGCAGCCGACAATCCTCTGGGCAGTGTTAATCACTTTCTGCATGGCCTTTTTGTCTGCCGCCGTGCTTCCTGCGTACCACACGGTGATGCCGTACGCCAGGATGCTCTCTACAGTGGTTCTATAGAAGGTTATCAGAAGCTTCGTGCCCAAGTTGTTCTTCCTAAGTACCCTGAGGAAATGGAGTCATTTCTGAGCCTTCTTCACCACTGCCGTGGTGTTTGTAGACCATGAGAGCTTATCCGTGACGTAGACACCCAGGAATTTAAAGGACTGGACCCTGTCTACACATACTCCATTTAAGAGGAGTGGGGCCAGATCTGTGTCATGTTTGTGAAAGTCCAGGATTATTTCTTTAGTTTTCGTGGTGTTCAGTGTGAGATTGTTCACCGAGCACCACGAAAACAATTTTGTTGACCTCATCTCAGTAAGCCGACTCATCCCCTCCTGAGATGAGTCCGACCACAGTGGTGTCGTCAGCGAATTTGATGATGGCGTTAGACTGGTGGGTGGGTGTACAGTCGTATGTGTACAGGGAGTACAGAAGAGGACTCAGTACACAGCCTTGAGGGGAGCCAGTGCTCAGTGTAATGGAGGAAGAGAGGTGAGGACCAAGTCTAACAGTCTGTGGTCGGTTGGTCAAGAAGTTCTTTATCCAGCAGCAGATTGAAGAGGATAGTCCAAGGTGGGAGAGTTTGTCAGTCAGAATGTCCGGTTTTATGGTGTTGAAGGCTGAGCTATAGTCAATGAAGAGCATCCTCACGTAGTTCCCATGGTGTTCCAGGTGGCTCAGTGCTGTATGAAGAGCAATGGCAATAGCATCCTCAGTGGACCTGTTTGCTCTATAATCAAACTGGTGAGGGTCAATTGAGGGAGGGATTGTATTCCTGATATGGCGGGCTACCAACTTTTCAAAGCACTTCATGATCACAGGCGTGAGTGCAACAGGCCTATAATCATTCATGCTGTCAATGGTTGGCTTTTTGGGGACAGGGATGATGGTGGCAGATTTCAGACAGGATGGAATGATGGATTGTTGCAGGGAACAATTGAAAATGTTTGTGAAGACTCTTGCCAGCTTGTCAGCACAGGCTTTGAGCACCTTCCCAGGTACTCCGTCTGGGCCAGCAGCCTTCCTGGTGTTCACAGACCGCATTACAAGTCTCACTTCCTGTTCCCGGAACGTCAGTGTATTGCTGCAGGGTGGTGGTGGGGGTGTTGAGACTGGGTCTGATTTGTCAGTCTCAAAGCGGGCAAAGAAACGGTTGTGGAAATGGGGTAAAATCCTCTTCCTAGGAGCATTTCATGATTAAATGCAAATACTGGAGCTTTTCAGACATTAAAACCAGGCCAGGGGGTGATTTTCCCGGGAAAAGACAGCGATGAACGTCAATGGCGTACGGGCAAACATTCCCCGAAAATGGGGTAAAATCCAGCCAAAAACAGCATTTATTGATTAAATACAAATACTGGAGCTTTTTAGACATCAGAACCGGGCCCGGAGTATCATTTCCTCGGTAAAAAGACAGTGATGAATGTCGATACGTCCATACGTGAAATGACAAAAAATGCACTAAAATACTAAAATTAGGTAAAATCCACTTCCTAGCATCATGTATTGATTGAATACAAATACTGGAGCTTTTGAGACATTACAACCAGGCCAGGGGGGTGATTTTTTTCCGAGAAAAGACAGCGATGGACGTCAATGGTGAAACGGCAAAAAATAAACTGGAGTAAAATCCACTTCCTAGCAGCATTTTGTGATTAAATACAAACACTGGAGCTTAAATACAAACACTGGAGCTTTTCACATATCAGAACTTGGCCCACAATTGAAATATTATTTAGGAATATAGACATATTTGTAATTTTACTCACCAAAAATCCTTTTTACACAATATCCATCCTCCTTTCTTTCTTCCTTCTTTCCTATCGCCATCGAACCTTATGATGAAAGTGGAGCCTGTCCTGTCATATTTCCGGCATAGTCCGTTTTGAAAATGGCATTAAATCAACACAACAATTTACTATTTGCTTGTGGAGCTAAGTTAGCGCGCTGAAAGTGCCCCACACACCATTTTCCGGGCTGTAACAGGCTTTCTAGCTTCGGAGTTGACCGCCCTTTCTTAATGATGTCCAATTTTTTCCTGAAAAAGTCCGTCTAGAAAATAGCTTTGTGAGCAAACAGAATGTATTTGTTTTTGCTTCTGTCGGCCATAGTGGGTGGAGTTTGCGATCTCGGCTGCCTCGGTACTGCTTTGGCCCGCCTACTAGCCAATCATAGTTTGTGAAAGCAATGACATGTCCCAGCCAGCAAAATGCTAACGCCTATGAAAAATCATTGTGGGGTTGCCAACTCGAAATCTGATTGGTTAAAAGCAACAGTCTAGTTTAATGCAGCAGAGCCCGCAAGAACTGATTGTGCAGGCTTTGAGGCAGATCTGATCTGGCAACAAATAATGGCTGAAATGTGATTGGTTAAATGCTTCAATATGAAAACACACATCTGGAAGCAGTGCAACCAGGGGGAAAAGCAATGAAAGGAAGCTAACAGACCATTTGGAATAATAAGTACGTATTGATGGACAAAATATAATATGATTCAGATATTTCTTAGGCCAGCAGAGAGGCCTTGAAGGCCCTGACGGCCCGCCACTTGTATAACCTGATGCAACTAAACAGTTATAGTATCAATATACTACACTCCTCCCCCTTTAACTATGAAGTTCATATTAAGAATTAACACTCAACTTCAACAATTATCTTTGACTCATTAAATTTTATAACTTTACTTCTCAAATTGTAACTAAATTATTACTGCTAACACAACCATTAGACCCATTATTTCAGTCTTTGACATTCCAATCTCAGGAACTCTTTTTCACATTTTTGTATGAACAGGAACTCTTTTATTTTAGGAACAACGTTCCTCACAACTGACCGATCACAAATTCAGTCGCTTCGGAGGTGCTCTTTCTCTCACTGGGTACCTGCACCCAAGCACCTCTGGGGAACTGACTGCTCGGTTGGCAGGTATAACTGTCTTGTCACAGGCCACTGAGCCTGGTGAAGGTGTTACATGTGTCTCTTTAGTCTGCATATGTTTCAATGGTGTCTCTTCAGGTGAGTACGGGCTACCACCGACTGCTCCAGGTGTGCCTTTCCCCCACACCTGCGTGAACCACCACAGGGTAGTAATTTGTGACATCCAGCTGTTCATCCGGGAACTCCATTGTCTCTGGTCTGGACGGTTGGTTGTACAGCAGATGGTCAATGTGAACTGAGGGTCAGCTCACTCCATTCCACACCAGGTAGGTGACTGGTCCGAGTCTCTTTTCCACTGTTCCTTTTGTCCACCTCTCCTTTCCTCCACGGCAATTCCGGATCAGGACTGAGTCACCCTCAAACAGATGTCTCAGCTTGCAGGCGGTTTTATCATGATAGTCTTTCTGCTTTTGTTGTTTTGCTTCCACCACTCGAGCGAGATCTGGTTTCAGTAAGCTGAACCTGGTCCTGATTTGACGTTTGAGAAACAGTTCAGCTGGTGCACATCCTGTAACACTGTGTGGTGTACTCCTGTATGACATCAGGAAGTTAGCTAGCCTGTACTGCATTGTTATTGTGACATTTTGTTTCTTTTCCTCGAGCACTTGTTCAAGCAGTGATGCTTTCACTGTCTGAACTGCTCGCTCTGCAGCTCCATTGGAAGCGGAATGGTAAACTGGTACAAAAGTCTGTTTTATTCCGTTGTTCAGCAGGAATGTCTTGTACTCCTGTGAAGTGAATTGAGGACCGTTGTCAGAAACAATCTCCTCAGGAAGACCGTAGAAAGAAAAGATGTTCCGCAACACCTCAATCATTTTGGCTGCTGTGGTTGTTGCCATGGTGATGACCTCAAGCCATTTTGAATGACTGTCCACTAATACTAAAGGTGGAGTTGGATTGGATTGGATAACTTTATTCATCCCGTATTCGGGAAATTTCGTTGTCACAGTAGCAAGAGGGTGAGGATGCAGGAATAGGAAAGGCATTTTAGACATAAATAGATAGGTAATAAGTACCGTATTTACTCGAATTAAACGCGCACTCGAAAATAACACGCAGGTAATTTTGGGCCAAAAACATCTGGAAAAACGCAGTAATCGAATATAGTGCGCACCTAAAATTTCCCGCTGACGAAAATCAGAAATCTTACCTTTTTTTCTTCGTTTCACGATTGTTTTGTTCAAAACCGGATAGAGAAATCTTCAGGTAGGAGCGTGTCGAGTGTCGTGCAGTTGGAGGAGTTATGCGTTTGGATTTTAGGACAATAGATGATACAGAGTGGACAAACATATCATGTAGACATGTTATGTTGCAATACCTTTTAGACTTGCTTGAACATTGACTACATTTCAATTGACAATACCATGTTTTAATTCAAATATCTATTGTCATTCTCAAACAAGAAAAGGAACATACAAATTGAATAAATAAATGATTTGAAGATATGCACAATGGAAAAGACTATCACATGTGTTTAAACTACAAGTGTTCATCAAGAGTACAAATTTATTCATTAGAATCCTTCAAATGAAGAGTCCGCATCAGAATCTTTAAATAGTCTCTGCAGATATTCCTCTCTCTCTTTGTCTGTCCTCTCATCCGTCTCCTCATACATCTCTTCGTTGAGAATCCTATCAACGTCCACACTTCCTTCATCCACTTCCTCTTCCTCCCACAACACATCATCCGATTGGCTTTACGAGATGACGTAAAATCCGTGCGTCAAAGTGAGTTTGACAATGCTTTTTTCGATCGAAAATTTGTAATTTATTTTAGATATTGATTATAACACTGAACTGAGAGAGGGTGAACTGAGACGAGTACGAGGCTAGAGGGGGGCAGTGGTGGTCTCGGCTTTCCGATTTTCGATTGGCTTTACGAGATGACGTAAAATCCTTGCGTCAAAGTGAGTTTGACAATGCTTTTTTCGATCGAAAATTTGTAATTTATTTTAGTTATTGATTATAACACGCACCCCATCTATTGGAATTAATTATATAGCAAAAATATGTGTGTTATATTCGAGAAAATACGGTAAGTTAATAAATAAATACATGCATACATATATAAATAAATAAGCATGTTGCTTAGCACATATATACATACATACACATAAATGTACATGCATGCATACAGTAGGTCTCAACACTCCGCCATTTTTTTGTTAAAGAGCCTGACAGCTGATGGGAGGAAGGATCTGCGGAAGCGCTCCTTCCTGCAATGAGGGTGCCGCAGTCTATTGCTAAAGGAGCTTCGGAGGGACTCCACAGACTCATGCAGGGGGTGGGAGGTGCTGTCTATGATGGACATCATCCTGGTCAGCATTCTCCACTCTCCCACTTCCTCCACAGAGTCCAGAAGACAGCCCAGAACAGAGCTGGCCCTCCTGACCAGCTTATTCAGCCTGTTCCTGTCCCTCTCCGTGCTCCCGCATCCCCAACAGAGCACTGCATAAAACACTGTAGATGCCACCACAGTGTCGTAGAAAGTCCTCAGCAGTGTCCTGCACACTCCAAAGGACCGTAGACTCCTCAGTAGGTAGAGGCGGCTCTTGCCCCTTTTGTACAGGGCATCTATGTTTGTGGACCAGTCTAGTTTGTTGTTGAGGTGAACACCCAGGTACTTCAATTTCTCCACGATTTCAATGTCTGTACCCTGGATGTTCACCTGAGAGGTCTGTTGAGGATTCTTCCGAAAGTCGATGACCATATCCTTTGTCTTACTGGTGTTGATGTAGAGGTGGTTTTGCCTACACCAGTCAACAAAGGCTGTGATGACTCCCCTGCACTCCAGGTCGTTCCCGTCCGTCACTCGTCCAACAATAGCGGTGTCGTCAGAGAACTTCTGGAGGTGGCAGGTGTCTGTATTATGTTTGAAGTCTGATGTGTAGAGGGAGAAGAGGAGTGGGGAGACCACTGTGCCTTGTGGGGCCCCCGTGCTGCGAGCTACCACATCAGACGTACAGTCCTGGAGTCTCACATATTGTGGTCTGTCCGTGAGGAAGTCGATGATCAATGCGGCTAGTTGGTTCCTTATTCCAGCATCTTCCAGTTTCCCTCTCAGTAGGACCGGCTGAAAGGTGTTGAACGCACTGGAGAGGTCAAAAAACATCATTCTCACTGTGCTCCCCATGTTCTCCAATATTTTTGTTTCAGTGGGATTTTTAAAAATACAAAAGAAACTCTGAAGTGTTTTATCAACGTTGCCTTTTTTTGGGAAGAAAATCCAATTGTTTGTTTTTGATTTTCCCATCCCGTTCCAGAGAATTTTGTTGTTGTTGTCAAAACAGACATCCGGAATAATGAGAAAAAGTTGGCTTTGGAAATGGCCACCAATGCACAGTGTGCCTCTTTGCTCAAAAGAAAGCTGGCCAGCACTATTACACGCTCACACAGCAATGCTGAGGAGTATTTGGATGATGAAGACGCGGAGTGAGAAGGAGAAGCCCCCGCCGGGACGTTTGAACACCAACTAATAAATGGACCTTCTCACCTCAGTCAGCTTGGTTGTTACATCACCGTATTTCTCTAGAGTGGTGGGACCAAAAATGCATCACCACTTTAATGTCACATTTGCAGACTTTGATTTGTGTGTATAATTACAGACTTTTCTTGAATTTGGTTGTTAGTCAAACTAAGAAAACTGTGATTCTGTTTATTCCTAAATGCTTTAAAAAAGATAGCGGCCCAGTGGGGGGAGCGGGGACTGAGCTGTATGCCTCCTTTGTGTTGACATACAGCAGGTCCAGAGTTTTTTGTTCCCTGGTGTGGCACTTCACATACTGAGTGAAGGTGGGGAGAGTAGAAGCCAAGGGAGCATATTTAAAATCACCAGAGATAAGAAAGAGAGACTGGGGGCGTGATGTCTGCAGCCGGGACACAGCAGCTTGGAGCAGCATGGAGCAGCTCGCGAGCGACTGCCGCATCGGCCGAGGGAGGTATATAATTAGTTATTACGATAACATGCGAGAACTCCCGGGGGATGTAAAACGGCCTCATGCTAACAGTTACTAGCTCGATATCTCGAGTGCAAAGTTGCTCCTTCACAGTAATATGCCCGGGGCTGCACCATCTACTATTAATAAAAACAGCTAGTCCCCCACCTTTCTTCCTACCGCTCTCCTAAGCATCTCTGTCCGCCCTCACCAGCTGAAAGCCATCCAAGGAGACGAGAGAGTCCGGAATTAGTTCATTCAGCCAGGTCGCCGTGAAGCACATGATGCAGATTCTCTGATATTGTCGTTGTTGTTTGGTAAGAACCGTTAGCTCTTCCATCTTATTGGGGAGAGATCTTACGTTCCCCATAATAATAGATGGAATGCTGGGTCTGATGCGTCGCTTTCTTTCCTGACATTTTCGTCCAGCTCTGCATCATCTTCTCTTCCTCTTTAACTCAGTGGGGAGGTCCAGGTCCAGGTCCAGGGGAATCCAGGTGTTGCGTAGCGCTAACAGCTGACCCTTTGTGTAAAACAGCGTCGGCATGGCTGAGTGGGTCAAAAATGTAATGTCCAGAATTTGCAAAGATAAACTAAACTTAATAGATCAAAGACTGCCTCTCGCACAACTTGAGTCTTGGAGTAGAGTCTTGAAAGTAAAGTTTTAAAACATTAAAGTATGGAATATAATATGTAAAGTAAAGTAACAAGTAAAGTCTTAAGAGACAATAAAACGTAAAAATAAAGGATAAAAAAGCTGTAAAAAAGCTGTAAAATTACAGAATACGAGTGAGGGTTTAGGGAGCTACTGCAACAAGCAGCCGCTTTGAACGGCGCCTATGATGATGATGATTCTTTTTTTTGTTTATTAAATTCAAGGGCCCTAGTTTTAATGGGCATCTCAACTCTCAGGGGAGGGGTGGAAAACAGAAGTGAGACGTCAATAGTCAAAACAAATTAAAGTCTTGTGGAGTTGTCAAGTTAGCCAATTTAACATTGTATGATAGAATAAGAACAGAAGACGCAAACTCTCTTGCTCTGGTGAGGGGAAGGAGAAGCGCTGTCTTTTTTCTTCTTCCTTCCAAATTCTTCCAAATCTTTGAATGCTGCATCCTCCTTTTAATGTGAAAGAATAGGTGTGTCATTGCAGATAAATAATGTGTGTGTAGGTGCAAAGCCTCCATATTAGGCCATCTGGCTTTCATTTAACAGTCTCGGTCTTTTTAGCGTAAACATCCTCACAATGGCGGTCCGTGAATTTCCTACCGACGCCATCAGCTGTCTGAATCAATCCAACCCTCAAAAAATATTTTATGGCTATAAAACATCTACTGCAGCTACAGCTGCGACACATTAAAAAAGCATCATACAATTGAAATATTATTTAGGAATATAGCCATATTTTACTCACCCAAAAACCTTTTTACCTGTACACAAATTCCTCCATCGAAGCTAATGCTAAAAGTTGAGCCTGTCCTGTCATATTTCTGGCATACGTTTTTATTCGATTTAGTGCTGAAAATGTTCGTTCCTGGTTGTGACAGGCTTGCTTGCTCCGGAGTTGTCCGACCTTTCTTAATGATGCCGAGCTTTTTTTTTCTTGAAAAGTCTGTCTTTAAAATGGCTTTGACAGTAAATCTGCAAACAAATCAATTTCTTCTCCTCCTTCAGCCATTGCGGGTTGACAAAACCGCTATTAAATCAGCACAACAATATATTCGCTTGTGCAGCTCGCTCCAGATACAGTTTGGTAGCTCTGGCTAGTCCACTCTATCACTAGCCAATCATAGATGGTGAAAGCAATGACGTATCCCTACGCCTGCGAGAAGGCAATGACGTATCCCTACACCTGTGAGAATGCATTGGTGTCGCCAACTCGAAATCTGATTGGTTAAAGCGACAGTTTTATCGAGGCTTGTTTTTTGGAGCAGAGCCTGCAGAACTGATTGTGAAGGCTTCAAGGCAAATTTCTGACCCTGGCAACACATAGCTGAAATGTGATTGTTTAGATGCTTAAATATGAAAACACATCTGGAAGCAGCGCAACCAGGGGAAAAGCAAAGAAAGGAAGCAGACAGACAATTTGGAATTATTAATAAGTATTCATGGACAAAACACAATTAACATCAGTCTGTGATTCAGATATATTTTTTAGGCCTGCAGAGAAGGCCTTGCAGGCCCTGACGGTCCACCACTGCATCCTCGAATTACATCATTTGCCGGACTCATTTCTTCTCAATCCAAGATAGCCTCCCAGAATGTTGATCTCCCTTTCTCGCCTTTCAGGTGATGTTGGAAGTCACCCAGAGTTCAATGTCATCACAAAGAGTTCATAGCAAGTGAAATGATACTGTATGGGTACTTCAGCTCTATTAAAACATCCATGTGTGGTATCAAATGTATGATAACACTGATAAATGATACATATGATAATAAACTCAACAGTTTATGGTGGACCCACGTGCAGCTCAAGGCATTTTGGATCTTCTTTGTTTTGTCCACTCCAAGCAGTCCAAGGCATTTTGGCTTCTCTTTGTTTAGTCTAAGTTTCTCAGGAGCAAAGCATTTACTTTGTTGGAAGCAAACATATAATGTCAACCTACCATATTTATTCGAGTATAACGTGCACACGTGTTTATTGCGCACCCATAATTTGTGTCTATAAATTGGTAGAATTTGTATTCACTTTTTCTTAGCTCACACCAAGGATTGCATGGGTAATGGTAACTAGTATGAACACAATTCTCAAATGGAATTTACAATTTTAAATCCTTAAAGTCCAATTCATCATCAAAATATTTAAACATTTTCAAAGTCTGATTCGTCATCAAAATATTTAAACATTTTCAAAGTCTGATTCATCATCAAAATATTTAAACATTTTCAAAGTCTGATTCATCATCATCGGACTTACCAAACAATTGATTCCATTCTTCTTGAGTTCCTTTTTTTAAGTGTGAGCACCGGCCAATATAACTGGCTCTCGCGCCCCATCTGGCGGACAAAGACAGGTTGTACGTCTCCCATTATGAGGGCTGCCGAGTGGACCTTTTCACCGGCAGGGGAAGTGTTTCACCGGGATTCGTGTATAATTCACACCTGAACTTTGTTTCAGTTTTTTTGGTACAAAATTGTGCATGTCATACTCACATAAATATGGTAAGTCTAATAATAAAGGAAAGAATATTCTTCATTTCAAGCAAATATATAATAATGTGAGTAAAGTTTAATAGTAAAGAAAAGCATATTCTTCATTGCATGCAGATAATAATGGGAAACTAATAATCCTGACACAACCTCCCAAAACTTCTTTGTTTTCTGCTCCCACTGTATTATTTCTTCGCCTTTCTCCTACTACTAGCTTGCTTAGTCCTGCTAGTCTGTCTTTCTCTTCTCTCACTTTGCCCAGTACATTTTTTTCAGTGACGCCATCTATCTCATTCTCAAGTACTTGGATAGTAGTATTTTTTTCTCTTTGATTCCAGTTTGCTGTTCTAGATTTACCCAATAAGAGCATCCAGCTTGCTTTGTCATTTCTTTGGGCACTTGATCTCTTTCGGCATAACAATCCAACGCATTTGAGTTATTTGGCTTTTTGTCTCTTCTGCCTGTGCTGCATTACCAGTGATGAAAGGATGTAGACCTAATGGTGGCACATCTACACACTGACCATTAAGCTGCCCATGTTTCTTATTTTTCATCTTACTTTTTGATTTTTGGTCATTGGTTTTCATAATTTTGTGATTTTGTTTTATGTTTTTTTCCCAAATTACTCCCCTTTCTTTTTAAACAACTGTAAAACCTCAAATTATTTATCTTTCTTTTCCCGTCCTTTATTGCTCTTATCCTTTGCTATGTGTTCCTTATTTCTAACTTCCATATCCTCGCACAAGCTTACATCAAACGTTCCACCTGCAGGGCAGCTGGGGTTGAAACTCTATTTATCAACTAGGTTATATTCACCGTAAGTGAGCAATAAAATTTAAAAAGAATGCAATAGTCACAAAAACTAAAAACAAACTCTCCTCCCTTTTGCCTGGTGCTTCCATAAAGGGTGGGGGTGATGTGCCACACCACCTGATCTACTCTCCTAGTTGCCCCACCCAATAGTCAGTTTGCTTCTGGAAGGGAACCAGCTCACAACTCTTACAGAGATTCTAACTCCACACTAAACAACTGCACCCAAAGTCTTACCTCAACCCTTCACACACAAAATACTTGCACTTTCAGTTGAACTTCTCAAAAGGAATTTTCAATCAAGCTGTCGCTCATCAACCCAAGAAAAAGAAATTACTTATAATCAAAAGCTGCACGCACAGAGAAAACACCACAACACTTAATTCAGCATTCCTTAGCCAGACCGCAATAGAATATCGACCAACAGGCACTTTTTACTCAAATTCTATTATTACTGGGTACAAACTAACCAGCATCAAATTTGTGTTTCCTGTTCCAGAAGTGACCGATAAAACAACATAGAGTTTTAACTCTACGTTTTAATACTTTTTATTTTTCTAACGATCCTAAGCATATCATACGTTTTTTAAGGCACATTTTGTTATATTTAATGCATGATTTGCTCCTTGCCTCGGCGCTTGCTTGCCTGGTAAAGGAACGCACACACACGACAGAGTGGAAAGGAAGGAAAGAAAATCCGCCCCTTCACAAGGCTGTCCACCCACACAGACTCATGCACACACGGCAGCCGAAATTTCTAAGGAGAGAAATTCATACACCAAACAGTTAATTGCACCGTTTACGTACTCCTCCGTTTTTTTAAATGGTAAAATTCATTAATACACACAATTAGTTAGTCCATTCTCATAGCAACTCCATGACTGATGTCCTTAAGCACAAACTGGCTTAACCACTCAAACAAATATTACTAAAACATATTCACTCAAACCCACGATATATATTAGGCACAGACGGGATTTATTGTGTGTTTTTTCTTTGACACGTTTTCAGAAGTCGTGACAACAAATTCACCGACAAACTAGACCTGAAGTAAGGTTCAACCACACACTACAATTAAATTATAGTAGATGGCTTCATCTAACCATTTAACACTTTCACATTAGCTTCGAGACGAAAAACACTCTTTTTTTTCCCTTGACACAGAACAACTTTGGGCCTTGGACCACCTGGCCTTTACACAGAGCTCTTTTCCTTGCTTCTAATGAAATTCCAATCATCTGAATAAGAGGTGGACTCGAGTCTTTTTACAAGAAGACTTTCAGTCTTAATGTGAGTAGGGAGCACCCCCTGTCTCCCTCTTCACTAATAATTAAATTCAATCCAATTCAAACACAAGTTAATTTCGCCTGGAAAGTTATAAATATAATTATTATAATTAGAATTATAGCACTGAAACCAGCCACTCTCACATACACCGTATGTCCAATCAAAAGGTAATCTTACCTTTTACGGCTGAATATTCACAATATGATGCACACGGAGCCATCAGCCTCAATGTGTCTGTCCTTTTGGCTCTGTGTCTGTGACGTCAATTATCGGAGCCAGAACGAACTGGACCTCGACATGTTGGATGATGCTAACAGACAGACAGGAGGTAATCCTTCCCTCTTTATTGCAACCTTTCAGTCTTTTTAACCTCAGAAAAACACAGTAATAGCCAAATCAGGAAGCATCTGGACTTCGTTTGGGCTTGGCAAAAACAAATACCCTACTTGAGATCTTTTGGGAGGTCAGCCTGCCCCTTTTCAGAAAAACAACAGGATGTTTTCAGAGACTTACTTATGTGGTTATCTGACCACGTTCAAACAGTTAACTCGCACGGGTATAGAATATATAAATTGTATGTATCAGACATAATTACACAATAACAGGTGGTGAGCTCATGTGAAGGGGAACCCACATAATCTCTTCGAGCTCTGCCCAGCCGGGCCACATGGGTGCTGGCCCGGCCACCAGGCGCTTCTTCTAATACGGAGGCTTTGCACCTACACACACATTATTTTTCTGTAATGACACACCTATTCTTTCACAATAAAAGGAGGACACAGCATTCATATGAATGTCCATTCGTTGAGATGGCTCCGAATGTGTAAGTTCGCGTCAAGGGACTGCGACCGTTGTGTCAAGGGACGCGACGAAAATCCTGTGGCTACCAGTCACTAGCACAGTGTTTTCCAACTTTTTTTGAGATGCGCCACACTTTTTTCCTTGAAAAAATCTCAAGGGACACCACCATCTGAAAATATTTTAATTTAAAACTACAGTGGTACCTCAACATACGAGTGCCCCGACATACGAGCAATTTGAGATACGGGTAAAATTTTGGGGAGATATTTATCTTCAGATACGAGACACATTTTGATATACGAGCGGACGCGAGAGGCTGCTCATAAGAACACCATGGGCACTGTCTCTCTCCCCGCAACTCCCTTGTGTAATGTCTCTGCGAGGAATGGGCGGACGGAGCGTTGCATGTTTTCAGTTTTTTTTTCCCTGTTAGTCATTGCGAATGGCGAGGCGATCGCTAATACGAGAGTTATATATACTACTGGTCGGTGGCAAGTGGTCGTGCGTTATCCCATTGTGAGGACATTTGTGTGCATCATGTTCGGAATATTTTGAAGGGAATACAAAAGCAAACAACAATAGGTTAAATCTGAAAGTCAGGGTGGAGGCGGGGCAAATAGAGCCAACCCGGGAGAGAAGGGTATCAAATTTAAATCAAAATTAGAATTACGTTTAGTGTAAGGTTAGATTAAATGTATTTTTGAGTGTCTGCATCGTAATCCATGTTCATTTAATTTTTTTTATGTTGTGTTACGAGCGCGTTGCCGTGCAAAAAGTCCCCCCCACCTTTCTGTCCCTCTCTCTCTACCCTCTGCGAAATCCATCTAATTTTAGTTCTATTAAACACATTTTAGTATACTATTAAACCACTAGTTATTTGTTATTTTGTTAATAGATGGCGAATTAGAACACATAAAACATTTTTTCCAATCCAACATCCTGTTTTTGGTGTTTTTTCAGAGGGTTGCAACTAATTAATTTGTTTTTAGTTCATTTCTATGGGAAACGTTCGTTTGGGTTATGAGAAAATCGACATACGAGCTCAGTCCCGGAACGAATTAAGCTCGTATCTCGAGGTACCACTGTACAGCGTTCGACAATGTTGCTCATCATAAGAGGCAGAAGGACCCATCAACCATAATTTAAAAGGAACTCTTTTAAGAGCTCTTCCTCTTTTTTTAGTATTGGTCAATGTTAGAATTTCTAATTGTCTCTGTCTGTTCACGGTAATTCACTCCTTTTTGCCATTAACACCCCAAATTTTGTGCGACAACGCACTCTCTCAGCTGCAGGACTGCTTTTCCCGCACCAACTGGGAACTTTTTGTACACGACAACCTCCAGGACTACACGGACTCTGTTCTTTCTTACATAAAAAACTGCATCGACAACGTCACTATAGATAAACGAATACGGGTTTTTCCTAACCAAAAACCCTGGATGACCAATGAGACACAGGCACTCATCAAATGCCGTAATTCCGCCTTTAGATCAGGGGACAAGATAAAATATAGCGCTGCCAGAGCTGAGCTGAAAAGAGGCATTAAAAAGGCCAAGGCAGCATATACCAAAAAAATTGAGGAGCACTTCACAGAAAATAACCCAAAGAAGATGTGGCAAGGAATACGACATATTACCAACTACAACAACAATACTATGTCTGTTAATGCAGATGCCTCACTAGCGGAGAATTTGAACCGTTTCTTTGCCCGCTTTGAGACTGACAAATCAGGCCCAGTCTCAACACCCCCACCACCACCCTGCAGCAATACACTGACGTTCCGGGAACAGGAAGTGAGACTGGTAATGCGGTCTGTGAACACCAGGAAGGCTGCGGGCCCTGACGGAGTACCTGGGAAGGTGCTCAAAGCCTGTGCTGACCAGCTGGCTGGAGTCTTCACAAATATTTTCAATTGTTCCCTGCAACTATCCATCATTCCATCTTGTCTGAAATCTGCCACCATCATCCCTGTCCCCAAAAAGCCAACCATTGGCAGCATGAATGATTATAGGCCTGTTGCCCTCACGCCTGTGATCATGAAGTGCTTTGAAAAGTTGGTAGCCCGCCATATCAGGAATACAATCTCTCCCTCAATTGACCCTCACCAGTTTGCTTATAGGGCAAACAGGTCCACTGATGATGCTATTGCCATTGCTCTTCATACAGCACTGAGCCATCTGGAACACCCTGGGAACTACGTGAGGATGCTCTTCATTGACTACAGCTCAGCCTTCAATACCATAAAACCGGACATTCTGACTGACAAACTCTCCCACCTTGGACTATCCTCTTCAATCTGCTGCTGGATAAAGGACTTCTTGACCAACCGCCCACAGACTGTTAGACTTGGTCCCCACCTCTCTTCCTCCATTACACTAAGCACTGGCTCCCCTCAAGGCTGTGTACTGAGTCCTCTTCTGTACTCCCTGTACACCTACGACTGTGCACCCACCCACCAGTCTAACGCCATCATCAAATTCGCTGACGACACCACTGTGGTCGGACTCATCTCAGGAGGGGATGAGTCGGCTTACAGAGATGAGGTCAACAATTTGTCTTCGTGGTGCTCGGTGAACAATCTCACACTGAACACAACGAAAACTAAAGAAATAATCTTGGACTTTCGCAAACACGGCACAGATCTGGCCCCACTCCTCATAAATGGAGTATGTGTAGACAGGGTCCAGTCCTTTAAATTCCTGGGGGTCCACGTCACGGACAAGCTCTCATGGTCTACAAACACCACGGCAGTGGTGAAGAAGGCTCAGACACGACTCCATTTCCTCAGGGTGCTCAGGAAGAACAACTTGGGCTCCAATCTTCTGAGAACCTTCTATAGAACCACTGTAGAGAGCATCCTGGCGTACGGCATCACAGTGTGGTACGCTGGAAGCACGGCGGCAGACAAAAAGGCCATGCAGAAAGTGATTAACACTGCCCAGAGGATTGTCAGCTGCTCTCTGCCCTCACTTGAAGACATTGCCAGCCCGCGTTACCTCAGCAGAGCCAAGCACATCATAGGGGACCCTTACCACCCTGGTCACAATCTGTTCCAGCTGCTGCCCTCTGGCAGACGCTATAGGTCCCACAAAGCTCGGACAAATAGGCTTAAGGACAGTTTTTTCCCCACATCCATCAGACATCTAAACTCGCGCTAACATACACACATTCCCTTCTGCGGCATATGAATAGATGTTTGGTTGGTGATCTGCCTCCTACTAGCTGACTTGAAGGAAGGTAAGTGGCAGACAGTGCGGTAATCGAGAGGTAAGCGACCTGTATCCACAACAGCAGAATGTCAAATTACAAGTCCGTAACTTACACTTATTTAGGTCTTTTGCCGATTAAACGTATCTTATGGAGAAGCACCATCAATTTCGTCACACGCAGTTTCTGCGTGTGATGACAAGTAGGCTTTTTGTGTTGTGGTAATGACGACATGGCCTATGTCCGATTATTATTATTATTTTCTGAATACTAAGCTGACCAGAAAAATCATATTTAGTTGTCCATAGGTTTAGATATTTAGTTTTTTTTATGTAGGTGGCCCGGTGGGGCAAGTGGGTTAGCGCGTCAGCCTCACAGCTCTGGGGCCCTGGGTTCAAATCCGGTCATGTCCATCTGTGTGGAGTTTGCTTGTTCTTCCCGGGCCTGCGTGGGTTTCCTCTGGGTACTCCGGTTTCCGCCCATATTCCCAAAACATGCATGGTAGGCTGATTAGACACTCTAAATTGCCCCTAGGTATGTGCGGTACACGGTCGATTGGTCGCCGGTCTTTTGGTCACCGGTCTTTTGGTCGCGGTCTTTAAGTCGCGGTCTTTAGGTCGCCCGGAAGTTTGGTCGTCGTCTTTTGGGTCGCCGGTCTTTTTTGTCGCCAGTCTTTTTTGTTGCTTTTTGGTCGCCTGATCAGCTGCTGCCATCTACTGTCGATTTATTAAAAAGCAAATGCACAGATGGTGTTTTTATTGAAGCAGTCAAAAAAGACCGGCGACCCAAAAGACGACGACCAAACGACCGGGCGACCTAAAGACCGCGACCAAAAGACCGGTGACCAAAAGACCGGCGACCAATCGACCGCACACGGTATGTGCATGAGTGTGCATGGTTGTCTGTCTACTTGTGCCCTGCAATTGGCTGGCCACCAATTCAGGGTGTCCCCCGCCTCTGGCCCGGAGTCAGCTGGGATAGGCTCCAGCACCCCCCGTGACCCTAATGAATCTAAAGCGTTTCAGAAAATGAGTTGAGTTGAGGTGAGTTGAGTTTTTGATGTGCATTAATTTTCTACAAACATCTAGTCTTTCCATGTTAGTTTTTGTTTTGAGTCGTTCTCATCAACAATTTTGCTATTTATTTTCCCTATTGTTCAGAGTCAGTGGCTTAGACTTTAATGTGTCTAAACTGACTTTCCCAGAAGACGGTAACAACCAATTGCTGTTTCTCTTAACACCCAAGCTTCTACCACACACGTGTGGTGAAGGGTTCTTGCCTCTGCTTCTAAAGACGGTTGTCACCTCAATTCCCGTTCAATGAGACTGCGGTCTCCACACACACATTTTGCACATTCACACTACGGAGTTCAAGTATGCACAGGACACTGTCGGCGTATCTCAGTTTTACAGACTACTCTATCTCTTTTACCCAACATTGACTAGCTTTCTCCTGCGACAGTGAATTTCCCGAATACGGGATGAATAAAGTTATCTATAATCTAAAAAAAATATCTAATCTTATACGTCTATATGAATTACTTACCAGAATAAGAGCGGTCCACTGTTTTGGCAAGTCATCAACATTTCGTCCCCAGGTGCAGAGCCGATGTCCAGCCCTGGAAAAAAGGCTTTGTATGCTGTGGCCGGCTTCACCAATTAGACATGCAAGACATTCTTATGTTGTTAGGGAGAGACTGGCCATTGTCTTTCTGCTCTAGCTCGGTCGATCTTTTTATTCATCTCCACA
This sequence comes from Stigmatopora argus, assembly GCF_051989625.1. NCBI lineage: Eukaryota > Metazoa > Chordata > Actinopteri > Syngnathiformes > Syngnathidae > Stigmatopora > Stigmatopora argus. The sequence goes on along the minus strand of NC_135396.1, from coordinate 18,510,209 downwards.
GCCCTAGTTACAAAACCTTCGAAACTCTAAGGGGAGTGGTTTCGCAAGCAGCTGGGACATCTGAAATTTGGTCATCTGTGTATGTTTGGTGTTATCTTAACTTGGTGTGTATGACATGCAAAACGAACAATTGCTTAATCAATCTAGCTTTTCATCAACACAAATATGTTAACAAGTCCAATTCTCACAAAGGAGATTGTTCTTTGCCTTCTTACCAAAACATTCCACAATGGTCATCAGTTCAGTTCCATCAACAATTGTTGCTTCAGATCCTTGAGACTTGTCCTCCGTAAGTTGTCCAAAGGTCACAAAGCCTAACAAAAATTATTTAGTGCTGGCAAAAGCTGCTTGTGGTTTGATTGTGAGTTTGGATGGTCATTTGTCTATTTCTGTGCCCTACGGATGACTGTCGACCAGTCTAGGGTGTAGTCTGCCTTTAGTCGGAAGTCAGCTGAGTAAGGCTCCAGCAACCTCTGCAACCTTTTCGAGGATGCACAGTATGGAAGATGAATGAATAAATCAATTTAAGTAAATACCCCCGGTGGTTAATGAATCAAATTTAATAACCAATTTGAACTTCAACATCTACAGTTCATTCACCTAAGGCAAAATCAGGGCATTCATGACCCAGTCAGTGTTTCATGTTGGCCTTGGAGAGCATTGTGGGATGACAACAAGGCTCTAAAGCCGTAAAGACAAATGTATCATTGTTCAGTCCAAATAAAATCTACAGTTAAATATAAAAGGTCTTACTATACATTCATTCTTTTTTTAACCACTTTATTCTCATCAGTGTTGCGGGGGGTGCTGGAGCCTATCCCAGCTGACTTTTGGGCACGCGGTGAGTAAACCCTGAACCGGTGGCCAGCTGATCGCAAGGCACGAGGAGACAACCATTCATGTTCACACTCTTACTCAATTTAGAGTGTCCAACCAGCTTACCATGCATATCTTTGGAATGTGGCAGGAAACCGGAGTACAAGTCTCAACCTTGTAATTAGGGAATGTTTACCTTATTTAATTGCAATAATTATACAAGTTTCTAAAACATGACTTTGTGGCATCCACAAGTGCTTAAATTAGACTTATTAATCATCCATCTTTTAAATAATTTCATGATCAATTCCTTATATAATCAACTAGTATATTATAATTTCTTGAAGTACCAATTTAAATATTTCCAATTCATGACAGCAGGCTATTACTTTCATTTTATTTTTGAGATTCAGAAAGATGTTTGGAATGTATATATCAGGGGTCACCAAACTACGGCCCGCGGGCCGGATACGGCCCGCCGGCACATTTGGACCGGCCCTCTGAACAATACCAGAGACGCTATCGGATTTTTTTTTTTTTTGGATGCGGCCCGCCGGCACATTTGGACCGGCCCTCTGAACAATACCAGAGACGCTATCAGATTTTTTTTCCTATTTGGCCTTGAAGACTGGGACGTTTTAATCTTGTGTTTGGTTCATTGCACCCCTGCTGAGCCCACAAATCATCCCAGTGAAGCGGGGCTTCGCATTGCTTCTTTGGTGACACGCGCGGGGAGAGTGTTTCCCTTTGATGCATGTGGGCACGTCCACCGTTGCATGCACGAGCAGTGTTACCGAGACATCTGGACGATCGCAGGTGAGGGCGGAGCCCTGGGACCATCGCGGACTATTCAAGCATATTAAAACTGCAACCTGTTTGAGAACGGAATAATGGCGAAAAAGTTAGGTGAGAGAAAAATTGATTCAGAATGCAGGGTATTTAACCTGGGGTGGACAAACGATTATTTTTTTGTTCAATGCAAAGAAAAGGCTGTTTGTCTCATTTGTCAAGAGACGGTGGCGGTATTCAAAGAATACAATCTTTGCCGACACTATGAATCCCGTCACAAAGACAAGTACGATAGATTGCAAGGCCAAATACGAGCAGACAAACTCTCAAAGCGAAAAAGTGGACTACTATCTCAGCAGAACCAGGCATCCGTTCGGGCCAGCTTTTGGGTTGCTAAATTGATAGCAAGCAGCGGTAAGCCTTTCACTGACGGAGAGTTTGTTAAGAAATGTATGGATACTGTCGCGGAGGAGGTGTGTCCCGAGAAGAAAGATGCATTTAATGCCGTAAGTCTGTCGGTGAGTACAATGACCAGACGCGTTGAAGAAATCGGGAGAAATGTATATGCCCAGCTGCAGCAGAAGACGAAATAATTTGACTTTTTTTCATTAGCACTGGATGAAAGCACGGACGGGCAAGACACAGCGCAACTGTTCATTTTTATTCGTGGAGTTAGCGCAAACTTTGAGATTTGCGAGGATCTGGCAGCCCTCCAAAGTCTCAAAGGGACTACAACGGGAGAGGATATTTTTGACAAAGTGTGCCAAACCATGGAGAAGTTGGACCTGGACTGGTCAAAGCTAGCTAGCATCACGACTGACGGGGCTCCTAGCATGGTGGGCGAAACTCGCGGTCTAATAATGGGACGCATGAACCGGGAGTTGGAAAAAAGGGGTCTCACCGCCCCGCTACGAGTCCACTGCCAAATTCACCAGCAAGCACTGTGCTGCAAAATGTTGACGTGGGATTCTGTAATGACGGTTGTGGTGTCGTGCATAAACTTCAGAGCAAAGGGAGAAGATTGTGCATGGCACAACAGAAAGTTAATGTTCCATGGCTTTTTTTTCTATGAAGAACCCAGAGAGAGTTATTTAGTTATTATTTATTTCATAAATAGTGTTATTTATATCCTGTTTTTTCTGTGAAGAACTCAGAGAGGGTTATTTAGTTATTATTTATTTCATTAATAATGTTATTATATGTTTCCTGACTTTTTTTCTGTAAAGAACCTGGAAAGGGTTATTTGGTTATGTGTGGCTTTCTGGAAAACAATACAAAAAAAATTAAGCTCCCCTACGATCGTCACACTTTTTCTGTTAGAAACTGACACCGGCCCCCCATCAGAGAAGGGAAAAGTTATGTGGCCCTCACAGGAAAAAGTTTGGGGACCCCTGGTATATACAATGGTGACCAGTCATAGGGTGATGTTCCTTCCCACATCATTTCTTTTCCTTTTCAATATTATCTTAATATACGCAAAGCCAAATGGGCCACAGACTTGTGAGGTTATATAGTACATAACAGGATTTGAGTGCAGGCCAAGGGGGATCATACAAAGATGAGGTGGACTTGGATTCTTTTAAAACAAAAAAGTAAAACAAAAACTTTTCACAAACTTAGGAAAAGACTGTTTGTTTTAACACTGTCAGCATAGCTGAGAAAGATGTGATTATGATAAAATTTAGTCATTTTAAAGATTAACCTAAAAAAAGTAGATTGTTCTAATATTTTTTTGGTGGGAGCAAAATAAATAAGGATGAGGATAAAGTGGTTCAGAAAATGAGATGAGATGAGTTGAGAAAATAAAAAAGCATGAGAGCACAAATATGAGTAGAAAGAGCCGAGTTATAAGGGTTGATGAGGGGGTGTGTGTGCATTTTTGTGTATTAAGAATTTGGGGGCTAGGGGTGATGATGGGTGTTAGGGTTAATAGTAATGTGAAAGGGATTAATAGTAATGTGGAGGCTCAGAGCTAATCAAAATGCAGAGCGCGTCCCTCCAATTATGTGCAGAGTTATGAGTTGGAGCTGCTATAAAGAGGCTCATTGAATGTAATTCTGAGTGACGGCTGTACAGAAAGGTAATCACATAATGAAAATAAGTGAACAATGAGTGCTGGATGGAAAAGCAAAAGGGTAAAGACGAGTTACAAACGGAAAGAGTGAGGAGACAAACATGGATGACAATTGGTAAGAGAGAGGGTTCAGAAGTAAAAAAGACTTGGCAATGAAAAAGAAAAGAACAGTTAACATTAACAGTAAATACAACTGCTTGAAGAAAGTCAAAGCCTGCTAATTTAACCCTGTTATCGTCTATCCACTGTTTTCGTGTATTGCTTTTTCTTGTACAGAGAATGGAGGAATCGAAGCTGTTAGAGAAGAAGTCAGGTTTTTTTATGCCTAACTTTATGTCTCGGCATGGATCCCCTCTTCCAACATTGTCCATAAAAAATATGGTGTCAGCTCGATAAGGACCAAGAAAATATTAGAGAAATCAGGTTTATGTATGCCTAACTTTTTTAATCTATCTATAGAGAAACATTGTGGATAGACCTCACCACTATTCCCCGTGATGAGGAACTCTGGGCTCCCAAACTGGCAAGTCCCATTTATTTTAGTTACATATCAAAGGAAAGATAATTTGCAAAGATAACACTGAAGTTCAAACGACTGGCCTAAAATCAGCCAAAATTGGTGCTCAATGGTAAACAGAATGTTACACAGCATAAAATGTATGACATAACATGATTAAGATAATTTGTTAAATGCAATAACTCCAACAGAGGCACATACAGGTGACATTAGGAATAAGATGGGATATACATAGGAAAGATGGGCAGTCAATCATAAGACTGGGAAATAATTTACCATTATCATCTATTTGCACTAAGAGAAGTACAATAGCCGAGTTGCACAAAATTCCTAACACCCTAAATTGCCCAACCAATGGCAGGGCACAAGGAGACAAACAACCATTCACACTCACACTCATACCTAGGGGCAGTTTAGAGTGTCCAATCAGCCTACCAGCATGTCTTTGGAATGTAGGAGGAAACTGGAGTACCCGGAGAAAACCCACACAGGCCCGAGGAGAACATGCAAACTCCACACAGGTGGAATTTTAAACCAGGTTCCCCACTGTGAGGCCGACGTGCTAACCATCCAGCCGCCGGGCCGCCCATTTATGGTGACTTTATGTGCATAAACCATGCACTATGTACCTAAATATTTTGCCTAGCTGGAAGCCCCATATTAAAGGCAACTTTAATTTCAATCTTGCCGCCTCGTGATGTAGAGGTTCACTCTCCTGACTGCGCTGCGGGCAGGCGCGGGCTCGATACTTGCTGTTGTCAGTATGAGTGTGTGTGTCTCTCTGTGTGCCCTACAGATGACTGGAGACCAGTCTCTGGTGTACTCTGCCTTTCGCCCGAAGTCAGATGGGTTAGGGTCCAGCAACGCCTGCGACCCTTTCGAGGATGTGTGGTATGGAAGATTAATGAATAAATGGATAATTTCAATCTTGCTACAATGCTTTACTAGGGGGGAAGGTTGTGAGGTTAATGTTTACAATTAATTCAAAGTGTGAGCATGTGCCTCTAGTACTAAATGACTCATCTTATATTGAAAAGAAAAAAAAATGTTAGACAGAAGATAATTATGTTGAGATAAAGGAATGTCCCCGTTTCAGTGGCTTTTTTTGTAAAATAATGTGGACCCTCCCGAGACCTCTATTAAACTGTCCAAAGCAGTTTGAACAGATTAATCTTCATGTTAACATAATCATTTATGATAACACCACTGTGTTAAGCACACAGAGCGCTGGCAGAGAGGCCTTCAGAGGGTTAATGGGACTTGATGTACTTTATGGGTGCAGCATACAAAAGTGCTGGGCGAGTTGAGGGCATTGATATTACTGATTACCCATATAACTACAACATTTCTTAGCGGCTGCCAAATCGCAGCTTCTCCCCTTATGTGTGTCAAACTCCTAGCAAATGTGCACCCCTAGACGAGTAAACATTGGTACACCCAGCGTGTATTATGAAGTGCTCATTGGCACACCTTAGTTGAACCCAAATGCAGGAATGGGGAGACAAAGGGAGTGTGGGTGCACCAACCTAAGGCTTTAATAAACTGGGCAAAACTACAAAACAAAACCTTACAAACATTCATTCATTCATTTTCTGAACCGCTTTTTCCTCACTAGGGGCTTGCGGTGTGCTGGAGCCTATCCCAGCTGACTTCAGGCCAGAGGCAGGGGACACCCTGAATCGGTGGTCAGCCGATCGCAGGGAACGCAGAGATGGGCAACCTTTCATGCTCACACTCATACCTAGGAGCAATTTAGACTATCCAATCGGTACCCGGACGTTTCGTCGACGGACACTTGGTCGACGGACGTTTGGTCGATGGACAGTTCGTCGACCGGACGTTTTGTCGAACGGACGTTTCGTCGAAAGGATGTTCGGTCGACGGACTATTCGTCGCCGGATTCGCCACCGGACATTTCGTCGTACGGACAATTCGTCGCCGGATTCGCTCGCTCTCAAAATTATAATCACGAGAGAGAGAGAGAGAGAGAGAGAGAGAGAGAGAGAGAGAGAGAGAGAGAGAGAGAGAGAGGGAGAGAGAGTTTACTGTTTTTGATTGGATTGGAGTGGATAACTTTATTCATCCCGTATTCGGGAAATTTTGTTGTGACAGTAGCAAGAGGGTGAGGATGCAGGAATAGGAAAGGCATTTTAGACATAAATAGATAGGTAAAAGTTAATAAATAAATACATGAATAAATATATAAATAAATAAGCGTGTTGCTTAGCACATATACATACATACACATAAATATACATGCATGCATGCATGCATACGGTAGGTCTCAACACTCAGCCATTTTTTTGTTAAAGAGCCTGACAGCTGATGGGAGGAAGGATCTGTGGAAGCGCTCCTTCCTGCAATGAGGGTGCCGCAGTCTATTGCTAAAGGAGCTTCGGAGGGACTCCACAGACTCATGCAGGGGGTGGGAGGTGCTGTCCATGATGGACATCATCCTGGTCAGCATTCTCCGCTCTCCCACTTCCTCCACAGAGTCCAGAAGACAGCCCAGAACAGAACTGGCCCCCCTGACCAGCGTATTCAGCCTGTTCCTGTCCCTCTCCATGCTCCCGCATCCCCAACAGAACACTGCATAAGCACTGTTTTAAGCTATCAACCAGGTAATCTCTCGCTCTCAAAATTATAATCATGAGAGAGAGTTTGTCATTGCGTATTATTGGCATGTGTGTACAAGTTATTCGTCACCGGATTCGCTCGCTCTCAAAATTATAATCATGAGAGAGAGAGAGAGAGTTTGTCATTGCGTATTATTGGCGTGTGTGTACATGTTTTTCCTCTGTCAAATGTTAGTATCCATTCTGGCCTGCGCAAGTCAAAAAGTTTGCCCACCCCTGGTTTAGACAAACCTGCCTATTTTATACTATTATTGTCCCAAATTAAACACATTATCGATAAGCTGCCATTGAAGGCGGAAGACGTCCGATTCATGTTGACTGAGGTGCAGATGCTATTTCTGTTATAAGCGCTCCATCTAGTGGATATATAACACAACAGTCAACATGAATCGGACGTCTACCGCCGTCAATGGCAGCCGGACGTCCGGGTACCGCTCTTGCTATGGGATAATGATTTTTTTTTAATAGCAAAAAGAAAAATACAAGGATGATGTTGGATTTATTATGGGAAGTTTCTATATGTTTTGTAAGCATTTTTAATAAGTAATAAGGCTATGAATTAATTCATGATGATATTATAGATGTATGCATTTTAAATACTTTTGTATAAGAGTGTCTTTAATTTGACTGGGACAAACTTGAAGTCACCCTGCTGGCTCCAGCTTGTTGACATAACACCTCAAGGACTGTTACTGGGAGATAGACCTCGCAACCCAGACGCCCAGATGCAAGTTCGCAATGATCTACGAAGGACTCATAAATTGTTTTGTCTGGGACGCGGGCAGTTTACCTTATAAAGAAATTATTATGCTTATACTGCAAATTCTTATGCAGGTGTTTTGGTTTCAATCTAATGATGGCAATTGTTTTGAATCAGATTACATTGAAATGTTTTCAGTTATGTGCGACTAAATACAGAGAAGAGGGAACTGCACGTCAGAAATGCTCAGGAATGAAGGCGCATTATGAGTGTGGCTCCTTGCAAGTTGCAACCAGTTATGTTGAAATATGTCTTCCAATTTTAATTAAATATTACTAATAATGATTTAAGGGTATTAATCATTATTCCAACAGATGACCAGGAGAGAAAAAAATATACTATTTTGAAGTGGTGTTCATTGAGCCTTATTTAACTCAGATTAATCTCTGGAAGAAACTCAAGTTTGCTCATTTAAAATTGCTAAACACTGAATAAATTGAATAATCTGGTTAAAAGTCACAATGAATGACTTCCTGTATTGTTTTTTTTTATTTTTGATTCTGTTTCCCACAGTTGTACCTGCAATATAATTAAAGACTACTTTAGAGGGATAACCTGCATAGTTGATGGCTGCCAAATAAGTATATGAGTGCTCTATAATCGGTAGACGTCCGATTCATGTTGACTGTGAGGATTTTTCTTTTGGGATTGGATTGGATGGAACAAGAACTTACACGCACAGTGGCCTTCGATGCCCAGCCCTGATCTAACACCTATAGCATTGTTCAAAGTGTCCCAATGTTGTATGAAAGATGTGAAACATACACAAAAAAGGACAGAAAATTATAAGAAAACAATTTATTAATGTCTTAAAATGAATAACTAGCATACAAAATTTATCTGTGTTGAAACGCAGGGGAACAAGAGGAAGCTAATGGTAGGGAACATTGAGAGACCAGACAAAAAGAAACACAAAAACACATCTAATAAGCAAAAAAATAAGATTTCAAAACAATATTACATTGAACTTTTAATCTTTGTCATTAATGTGTTATGATTTCTTTCGCCGTTCATGTGGGAGCCAGTGGAAGTAGCTCTGTACACTCTTATGTTTTTCGTGATTTACAGCCCTTCTATCTTTTTATAAATTACATTTTAATATTTCTTAATACATTCCTTTTTACTTTACTTTGTACTTTTACTTTAATGTTTTTACAACTTTCCTTGTTCTGATAGCCTGGCTTCTTTTGGCTACTTCTTTTTTGGAACCATTCAGCCTTGCCTACGCTGTCACACACATGGGACTAGCTGTTACAATACGCAGCGGAAGGAGCAACACCTCGGTGCCGCCGGGGATTCGGAGCTGGACAAAAGTGCCGGGAGAAGAGACAACACTTCTGACCAACCATTCCATCGTGGGATAAGATGGAAGAGCTGTCGGCGCTTACCAGCAACGGAGTCGAGGTGCCCTACTCTGCTACTGTTGTCTTCAGCTCCAGACCACTGAGGAACTGTGCGGATAAGCTTGGAAGAATGACTCTGCATATTCTCTACCTCGGTCACAGTCTGCAGAAGTTCCCCATCTTGTGGAAGACTTCCTGTGTGTGGTTCCAGTTATTGTTTCCATTTTCCAGTTTCCATTTACTTTGATTTGCTTTGTACTTTTTGCTTTTGCTTTGTTGTTGTGCGGCCTTTGCGACTGTACTGTCTAACATATAACTATGCCTTTTCTTGCTACTGTCACAATGAAATTTCCCGAATCGGGATGAATAAAGTTATCCAATCCAATCCTACCTGTTTGGATTTAAGTTCCCCTTCGGCGGTGCTTGTTGACAGATATTTTGATAAAAATCTTAGACAATGGCCTTTGACAACTTTTTAATAATGTTTCTAAAATGCTCAAGACAAATGTTGTCAAAGTCGTCAAAGTGGGCACAACTCATTAACACTTTTTCAGGATGTTCTTTCCACAGTCGGAAAGTTTGTTTCACTCTCGTTTACTTATTTATGTTTTTACTGGGAAACACACACTTTGTGGAGTAGCACCACCAATTTCGTTATACACAGCTGTTGTATCATGACAATAAAGGCTTTTGATTGATTGTTTTTAAAAAATATATATTTGTGCTGTTGGAATGGCGGCTGCTTACTTCTTAGCTGTCTTCTCGTTGAATTTATCGTGTATTGCCGAGCGTTGCATTTACTCCTGCTCTGTTGACAGTTCGTTTTGGTGCCCCTCAACCAACTCGACAATGTTCTCCGATTCATGTTGACTGCTGCGTTATACATCCACTTGATGGAGCTCTAATTACAGAAATAGCATCTGCACCTCAGTCAACATGAATCGGATGCCTAACGCCGTCAATGGCAGCTTATTGATAATGTGTTTAATTTGGGACAATAATAGTATAAAAAAGGCAAGTTTGTCTATACCAGGGGTGTGCAACCTTTTTTACTTGCGGGCCAGAATGGATACTAAAATTTGACAGAGGGGCCGGCTGGGCCAGGAGCATTTGGACACGCAATGTAATTTATCAAACCTGGCGATTGAAATGCAAGAAAAAAGACACAATTGAAGGTGAAAATTTATTTTCAAATTTACTTTCAACATTGAGAACATATTATTATTCAACGAAACAAAGCAGTCTTTAAATTGAGAGTGAATAGCGGCATGTTGTTTTCCAAGTTACAACAAAAGGTCTAGACTAGTGTGTCATATATCGGGGAAACGAGGGTATTGCAGGGCAGAGGGAAATGAATGAGGTCATTGATTTTTACTATAATTTGGACAATGTCGGTGGGGACAACGTTGGCGGGCTGGATTAAAAAGTATATGGCCCGCAGGCCGTAGTTTGAAAAAAATGTACACACATGCCAATAATACACAACTTATTGATAATTTGTATATTAGATATTTCGATATTAATGCTCTTATATTGTCACTGCAATTACAAACACTCTCTCTCACAATTATAATTTTGAGAGCGAGTGATTATCTGGTTGATCACTTTCAACAGTAAACTCTCTCATGATTTTACGCAACTTATTGATAATTTTGATATTAGATAATTAGATATTAATGCTCTTACATTGTCAATGCAATCACAAACTCACTCTCTCTCTCATGATTATAATTTTGAGAGCGAGAGATTACCTGGTTGATCGCTTTCAACAGTAAACTCTCTGTCTCTCTCACTCTCTCTCTCTCATGTTTATAATTTTGAGAGCGAGCGAATCCAGCGACGAAATTTCCGTTCAACCGAATGTCCGGCGGCGAATCCGTCAACCAAACGTTCGTTCGACGAAATGTCCTTTCGACGAACTGTCCGTCAACCAAACGTCCGTTCGACCAAACGTCCGGGGGCCAAGTGTCCGTCGACCAAACGTCCGGGTACCGATTGACAGGGACTGCAACACTTGCTCAAATATCCCCGAAAATAAATTTGTCCCTTGATTTGTCTGCACAATCCGTGGAAGACCAAAAGTAGAGAAAGCTTGATCAGGGCCTTCACTACAGATGGAGATGTGATCTTTCGCAACGGAATGGCTTCCGGGATAGCGCATAGCCATACACATGACAGTCAGCAAGTATTGGTTGCCAGATTTGGTTTGCGGAAGGGGACCAACGCAATCTACTAGAACAGGGGTCTCAAACTCGCGGCCCGCGGGTCAACTGCGGCCCCCGGGACGATAATTTGCGGCCCCCGTCTTAATATGAAAGATTAATGTTCGTGCGGCCCGCAAGATTGATATGAATGACACTTGTGTTCGGAGCTGAATGAACCAATCACGGTGAGGTATACGGCTCTGGAGGGCGGGACATCGGCCGGGCTGTCCAGTGCCTCGCTCACTCACTCATTCATTTATTCCTCCAATCAGCTGGGCGGAGGAGAAGCCGTGAAGCCGATCACTCCGCTCGGCGCGCACAGTCCTCCGCTGCTCTCAGCATAGAACTTAATGAGGCGCTATGATCCGTAATACAGCCTGTGTCTGTGTCTGTAGCCATCTCCGCGAGTGAAACTGAAACTTAACAGTAAGTGCGTTAACATGACACTTGAGAAATTCGGAGAACTGCCGTAATCCAATACAATCGGAGAGCGAAAGTGCACATGTGCCACAGACCCGCGCGACTGAAAGTGAAAGTTCAACCCGAGACTCATTCCAAGTGGAAACACATATTACAGAGCCCCAGAGATGTCTCTTTCAAAGCCTGCCGTGAAGAGAAAGGTCGGTGATGAGCACAGACAGTTTCAAGAAAAGTTGGAGTGCAATATTTCTTTGTTGAGCACAGGGGCACCCCGACGTGTCTCATTTGCACTGAAAAAGTTGCGGTGCACAAGGAATACAACTTGAAACGTCATTATACTACAAGACATGCTGAGGAGTACGAAAAATACCAGGGAGATGAGAGCCAACCAGGTTGCCAGTCTTAAAACACGTCTTCTGAGGCAACAGGATTTCTTCAAGAAGGCTACCAAAGACAGTAATGCAGCAGTTGAAGCTAGCTACGCCGTTTGTGAGTTGATTGCTAAAGCAGGAAAGCCATTCACAGAAGGTGAATTTATCAAAAAGTGCATATTACAGGGTGCACATTTTGTCTGTCCAGAAAAGAAGTCAGTTCAACCACATCAGCCTTTCTGCCAACACCGTGGCAGAGCACATTTCTGACCTATCAAGTGATATTTATGATCAACTGTGTGAGAAAGCACAATGTTTCTGTGTATATTCAGTGGCTCTTGATGAGACCAGACATCACAGACACTGCCCAGCTCGCAATATATGTCCGTGGTGTTGATGACAATTTTGAAGTGATGGAGGAGTTGCTCACAGTAATTCCAATGCATGGCGACCACCGCTAAGGAAATATTTCACCAGCTGTATGATGCCATTGAGAATGCCGGTTTGCCATGGAAGAGCTTTGTTGGAATAACAACCGATGGAGCCCCATCAATGACAGGGAGGAAGAATGGACTGGTAGCACTTATTCAAAAAAAACTGGAAGAGGAGGTTGTGGAGGAGGCCATAGCTCTGCACTACATTATCCATCAGCAGGCCCTTTGCAGCAGATGCCTGAAGTTTGACAATGTGATGTCTGTCGTTGTGAATTGCATCAACCAAATCAGATCCAGGGGCTTAAAGCACAGAAGGTTCCGTGCTTTTTTTAGAGGAAATGGAGTCAGAATATGGGGATGTGCTCTACTTCACTGAGGTCTATTTCATTATTTTTTGTTAAAATATAAAGATATTTGATAACGTTGGAATGTTTTATCAGCGCTTTTCTTGTGGGAATCCTGATGCGGCCCAGTCTCACCCAGACTCTGCCTCTAGCGGCCCCCTGGTAAATTGAGTTTGAGACCCCTGTACTAGAATGTGTTCCAAGGGCTCCCCCATCATGGGTATCGGACGTAAAGGAGCAGGTGAGATTGTTTGATTAGGCTTGCCAGTCATTTTACACACGTGACAAGTGCGGCAAAACGTGGACACATCTTTCTTAAGGCCTAGCCAAAAGAAATGCTTGGATTTGCGCAAATATGTTTAAGTAACTCCTACATGACCAGCCCAGAAATTGTCATGGGCCAAAGACAGTACTGACTGGCGAAATGGTTTGGGCAATAGAATTTGACAGGCCTTGTCTCTTTCACCATCACCCTCCTTCTGCGGAGACCACCCACGCCTGAGCAGTCCATCATAAACAAAATAAGCTGTCGGCATGGTCTTCGCAACTTCAGGTGCAACAGTAGATTCAAAACACTTTTTTAGGGTACTGTCCTCAATCTGACCAGCTATGAGAGCGTCACAAGTCATATGAACTCCCTTCTCAGAGGCTAGAGCCGCAGCGGACTCTGTGGTGAATTTACCAGCCCTATCAAACAACTTAGGTGGAAACAAGGTGTTGGAGTAATCATTATTATAAATGTGTTTGCAATGCTTATTTAGGAATATAAAGCCTTATTATAAACATGCTTACAATATTAATCAATATATTTGCTTATTAGGAATAGTAATGCTCATCCTAAATGTGTAACAATATTAAACTATATATATATATATATATATATATATATATATATATATATATATATATATATATATATATATATATATATATATGTGTGTTGATTGCTGTGCTTTTATGTTAGAGTTATTGGCATTAATAAAAGCCATTTTAATGCATCTCTTGCTAAAGTAAGGACTGTGGTTCACATCAAGAGGACAGGGAATGGCCTTGGGCATGGAGAGGGCTCACAACAGGTGCTCTTGGGAACTGAGGACTGTTTTCGGCTTCGGAAGATGGTCTCACAACAAGCGCTCTTGGGAACCATGGACTGTTTTGGGAAGCACCTCTTCACTGAAGGGTTTGCATCAAAACTCTCTTGGGAAGATTCGACTAGACCTACAATTGTTTTGATAACTGTACAAAATTGTTGTGAGACTCTACGAATGTTTAGACTTCTGTGGGGCATGGCGTTAAAATCTGTTGGAGTAATCATTATTATAAATGTGTTTGCAATGCTTATTTAGGAATATAAAGTCTTATTATATACATGCTTACTGTATTAATCAATATATTTGCTTATTAGGAATAGTAATGCTCATCCTAAATGTGTAACAATATTAAACAATATATATGTGTTGATCGCTGTGCTTTTATGTTAGAGTTATTGGCATCTCTTATTAAAGTAAGAACTGTGGTTCACATCAAGAGGACAGGGAATGGCCTTTGGCATGGAGAGATCTCACAACGAGTGCTCTTGGGAACCAAGGATTGTTTTCGGTTTCGGAGGGCTCACAACAGGTGCTCTTGGGAACCAAGGACTGTTTACGGCTTCGGAAGATGGTCTCACAACAAGCGCTCTTGGGAACCAAGGACTGTTTTGGGAAGATTCGACAAGACCTACAATTGTTTTGATAACTGTACAAAATTGTTGTGAGACTCTACGAATGTTTAGACTTCTGTGGGGTATGGCGTTAAAATCTTATGAATAAATTAGCGAAGCGGACTTCGAGTTGTTAGAATAATCTCGACCTGACGAGCGGGTGGATGTGTTCTCTTCTTGCAAGAATTAAATGGAGATGTTACTACAGATGCCTTTTTTATTGAAAGCTGAATTTGGAAATACCTAAGGATAAACTTAACTAAATCTTATGAATAAATTAGCGAAACGGACTTCGAGTTGTTAGAAAAATCTTGACCGGATGAGCGGGTGGATGTATTCTCTTCTTGCAAGAATTAAATGGAGATGTGACGACAGATGCCTTTTTTTATTGAAAGCTGAGTTTGGAAATACCTAAGGATAAACCTAACATTTGGTCCTTCGAGCCTGTGGTCAAGATACCGAAGCAGAATCCAGGACGCTTCCGTTCGATATCTAGAAAGACCGTGCACGGCGCTTAAATATCCTTTTCCGGGCTGGATGACTCGAAGGGGCGCCTGGATTCTCGACAGTTGATGACTAACCCTCTGAAAAAGACATCTGGTGGCATATCTGGTAAGTCCACGTGAATGTCTGCGTTTGTTGACGGGTTCCAAATGCGCGAAGGGGCATTGCACGTGAGGTCAATTTTTTAAATGAGACTCGCGTCCAGGGGACTGCGTAAAACCCTGGGCATACTAGTGACTACCAGGTAAAGAGACAGAGCATGAGTCTATAAAACTTAGGGCAGTTCGGGGTGTCCTGTGCCGCGGTCCGGAAAGGTACAAATATAGCTCTGACAGTATTTCACGCTAGGTTATACATTAGGAACTTGGGGCAGTTCGGGGTGTCCTGTACGGAAAGGTACAAATATAGCTCTGACAGTATTTCACGCTAGGGCAGGGGTAGGGAACCTATGGCTCGGGAGCCATATGTGGCTCTTCTGATGGGTGCATGTGGCTCTTCGCTAACCTGTGAGGTAAAATATGTATTTAAACTGCTAGTGACAGAGCCGAGTCCCGAATGCACCAATAGGAGTGTCACGTCGGCACTATGGAGCTCACACTTCCTCTAACATCATCTTTTTTTTCATTAGACTTTTCTGCATGCATATTTTCATTGATTAGCAACTGGGTAACAGTGTTGTCAAAATAATTCATTTATAGTACTTTAAAAGTGGTAAAATTACCCCCAAAAAATACCATCTCATTTTCACATTTTTACTCTTAAATTTTGAGTATGGCTCGCAAGGAATAAAATTTGAAAATAGGAATTGTTTATGGCTCTCTGTGTTAAAAAGGTTCCCGACCCCTGCGCTAGGGTATACATTTGTGTTGCGTGTGTTACGTGTGTCGTTCCGCGGAAAAGAAATTTGCTAACTGATAACTGAGTGCACGCGAGCTCCCTCCAAAAAATGGGCAGCTCGAATGAAAAAGCGGCTAGCGACGACGATCCGAAACAGCGTCTGCCGTATAAAGATTGGAAGTTTGTTGAAAATCAAAGCGCTAAAAGAGTTAAACACCTAAACTTATGGATAAACGAATATGGGTTTAATATGCATAAAATACTGGATTTACAAGATAAAATGCGCGCTAAGCACAAGAGCAATCTGTGTAAAATGGATAATGATGGATATGAGGATACCAATTATTGGTTCTTGATGGCAAAAAAGTGTTGTGATGGGAACGTTAGGAAAATTGAGCGAAGTGAGAGCCAAAATGTTGATAACAGCGGGGCCTGAAAAGTAGAGCCTTCTGCCTTGTTCCACAGAAAGGACGATGAGACAGGCCCGGTGAGAAAAAGAGGGGGCCTTAAAAAAGAAAAAATTAGAGGGGGGATTGTCAGGAAAAGCGGAGGAGACGCGGTTGTATCCGATGCTGCCCCCTCCGACATATGAGCCCGACCGGGTGACCAGGTCAGGGGGCCCCGTGGGGGATTGGTCAAGAACGTGGGGAAAAGTGCTATTCCCCCAGCCTGGGGCGCCGCCAATGACTGATATTTTTCCTGAACAATACCCCATGATCGAGGTCGCCAACCCTAATGTGGAGGATAAACAGCCCCCGACAATCCTGGTTCATAGAACTTGGACACAGGACGACGTGAAAAAGGCTATAGACGGCATCACGTCACACAAAATTGATGTGGATGAATTTGTCTTACAAATGGAGGACATTAGGCAGTCGTATCACCTAAATGGAGTGGAAACACAGCAAATTTGGATGACCGCATTGAAGGGTGATTGGCATGTTATTAAAGGTGATTGGAGTCCAAAACTTGATGGTGGCTTGCTAGGTCATGACAGCCGTGAGTTAAACTTTAGGGTACTTGAGTTGATAGAACTGGCCACGAGCAAATTTAAAACAAAGGCGAATTATACCGCTATTGGCAGAGCTAAGCAAAAGGATGATGAGCCTTTCGAGGAGTATCAAATCAGAATGACAGCTTGTTTTAAGGCTAACAGCGGCATCGCTGAAGACCACGCGGTGGATAGCCTTTATCAGGAGCAGCTGAAAAATGTGCTCCATGCTCATTCAAAATATGCCCTTAGAGAGTGGATTGAAAAACATTGGGTGGATAGGCCCACAGGCACGCTTGAACAATACTTGAATCAGGCATTGCATGCTGAGGAGGTGCTAAAGAAAAAGGGGGGGGGGGGTCATCCTCAAATGAGGATGGAATTTTTTACCAAGATAGGGGATGGGGACGTAGAAATTTTAACAATAACAAATGGAGAAGATATATGGGGAAGGTGGACAAACAACGGACGTTTTACGGTAAAAACGTCTGCTGGATCTGTGGAAAATTGGGAGATATATTGCGTGATTGCCCAGATAACAGGGCCTCTAGAGAAGAGGCCCAACAAGCATGGCTAGCCGACAGGCCTGCTCAAAGTATAGGGAATGAAGACGTTGAATATGAAAACGTTGAGCTAAATTTAGCGGAAATACTGGCATTAGACACGATTAAACCTGAGATTACATTGTTCGAAAATGGGGTGCAATTAAAGTTTTTGTGTGATACTGGTGCTTGTAAAACTGCAATTCGAATGAGTGTTCCAGGAGCTAAGCATAAAGATCGGAGGGTATTTGTGACAAGAGCAGGTGGTCAAGTTGCCGCCGTTTTGGAGACAGTTCCGGTTTGGATTAGAGATCCGGAAGGAGAGACATGTAAGATGTCTGTGTTAGTGGTGCCTGAATGTTCTGTCAATTTATTGGGTAGAGATGGTCTATTACAGCTGGACCTAGCTTTGGTCCCCTCCTGTGGGGAGTGTTGTGTTGCCTGAGGGGTATAAGAACCTTTTTCTCGAATGGTCAACTCCACACATTGTATTATACAAACCATACAATCAGAGAAAGGAGGTGCTGCGTGACTTTGTACATATGGCCCGCGGGGCAACCGATTGGATGACGTTGGACACAGGGCTTGAATATAGCGAACATACGGAAACATACAGAAAAGCAGTGTTTCTCACTACGGGCATAGGAGTGGGAATATACCTTCAGTGACTAGTGAAATCGACAAATGAGATATATCTGTTATCGGACGACAATTTAGCAAAAATGCAGCTACAAAGCCCACAATCGGAATTCAAAACATGGATTGACAAAGGGGCAAAATTGGAAAATGGCTTTTGCTATGATATAGTTATGCTTGCAGCATATTGTGATTATGGGGTCTTGGCAAAATATTGTGGTATAGTTGGATATCGGAAGAGGAATTAATTTAGTTTATTAATTTAGTCTTCTCTAAAAAATATTATACTTGTGCACATGAGGCGAAGCATTGTGCACAAAAAGAAAAAGAGCGTTTTGGAATTTGTAAACAAAAGATAAGAATGCTGCTTTCACAGCGAGCGTGAAGGTCACAGTCAGCGGCTAAGGGCGCGCTTCCGTTTAAACATTTCAGAATAAGAACAAAACATGGTCTGCAAGGGATGCAGGGTTCCGCGAGTATATTCGCACTTATTTTTTGGATTTAATCAGAAATGTCTTTCGAGGTGATAGAAAATCTGTTTGGCAAAGATTGATTTGGTAAAAGCTTTGGAATTGGGAATAATACTATTATTATTATTTTATTTTTTGTTTTGTGAAGTTCAAAGGGCTCTTAATTGAAGAGAGCTAGACTTGGAGGATAAAACAATATTATTACTGTTTTTGAATGGTTGGATTGTTCAAAATACTTTAATATAGGAGATTGGCTGGTTAAAGAAAAATGAATGGATTTTTTTTTACAATATTATGGCACATTGGTGACAATTTGTGGGTCCTTTATTAATTGAAAATTTTAATTAGGAAATGCCTAGTAAAAGGTTGATTTCTCTAATTTAATTATTGTACATTTTTATTGTGGTGACAGAGAGCTATAGGAAATAGCTCTTATCTTAAGTAAACATAGTATGGGGTGATTTGATATGGCATGAGAAATTTCATGGCATTCGTCCAAATTATTAGGTAAATTGAACCTGGCTGGGGTAGATAAGATAAATGATTTAGGATAGGCATAGCTTCCCTAGAAGAAACATGGAGCGTGTTTAAGTGCACAAAAGACATTCCCTGTTTGGCCTGAAGGGGGAATATGCTTTGGTATAGGTCATATTGATGACTATTGGGACGTTACTGTCTATAACTTTAGGGGCATACAAATTAAGAATTTAGCCAAAACTTACTGCATTGCAATTATGGGGTTAATACACCTAAATGTTACGGTGATAACGATTGGCAATAACAAGCTTAGATAAAGGGGAATATCTACAACAAACTCTGGTGGGGCCTTTCATGGTGTGAAACAAGTGATGAAATAATGTCTATGTTTAGAAAATAACATCTCCAAATTATAAAATATCAACCTTTGAGAAATGCTTTAAGTAGATGGGTTGACTAGAATGAGCAAAATTCAATAGCGTTGAAAGGGGGTGTAACTTAAGGCAGAACATGGAGATAAAGTTTTTACAAACGGTTAAAATACTAAAAGGGTGTGTGTGTGTTTCAATGTGTCACAATTTTTCCGTTATTGCATTATTGGCGAATAGATAGTTAATCACAGCCACTCGCATGGCAGTCCACATGCAGACTGACTGGAGTAAGGGGTGGTGGCAATTGAACAAATTTCTATTTTTAGATATGTGGCACGTGAATCTAATACATTAATTACCTAGTTTATTCAGGCAACAACCTTGCGGTTCGAGGATCTACTAATGCGGAGTGGATCCAGACCTTCCGGAGTGTGGAGTATTCCTGGTGTCCTCAAGAATTCGTAGGTTTTCTCTGGGTACTCCAGTTTTACTCCAACAAACCAAAATTATGGATGATTGGGGGAGCACTCTAAATTCCTTGAGTATGAGTGTGAGCGTGGAGGAGTGTCTGTCTTTTGTGTTGGCTAGCCACCAAGATATATCAATATTCTAATATCAAGGTGGAATATTTCTGAAATCGCTGACAAGCCTTTCGAGGACGGCGGTGGCAGAGTAGGACAGAATGACTCCTGCCGAAATTCGGCGGGACTATGTGCTTTGGTCTCACTGCTCTTACCAGTATCTGTTTTTCCATCTGCAGTGGAGGAGATACAATTGGCTGCGCAGAAATCCAGTATGTTGGCGGGCCCCTCGCGACGGCGTCGATCGGCATGGAGAGAGGGTGATCCGACATACATTGATGTGATTGGCATCCCCTGGGGCGTACCAGATAAGTATAAGCTGGCTAATCAGATCGCAGCAGGTTGGGAGTCTATTTTTTTTTAATTACTCCAAACGAAAATGTTGATCGGATAAATTACCTGCATTAAAATGTCCAAAAACTTGGAAATTATACTGAACAGGGATTTGTGGCGATAAAGGAACAATTGGCAGCCACCAGTCTTATGGCGTTCAAGGATCGCATAGCAGTTGATATGCTGCTTGCGGAGCAAGGGGGCGTGTGTGCAATGTTTGGAGATCAATGTTGCACCTTCATACCGAACAACACGTCACCCGGTGGGTCCGTCACCCGGGCCATTGATGGCCTGCAGACCCTCAACCGCAATATGAAGAAGCATTCTGGAGTCGGAGAATCCGCCTGGGAGAGCTGGTGGCATAAGTCTTTTGGAAAGTATAAGGATTTGGCCCAATCTGTTGCATTTTCCATAGCCCTTTTTGCTACGATTTTGACATTATGTGGGTGTTGTATTATTCCCTGCTTAAGATCTTTGATAAGCCGACTTATAACCACTGCGATTGCCCCTACAAATTCTAAATTACATGAATTATATCCTCTGCTGATCAAACGTACTGAGGGGAGCAGTACATTCCAGGAGCATGGTAATTCCGAGGATGAATTGGGCGAAAATGATTTTGTTTTCTGCTTTTCAGACCAGCCGTGCCAGTGAGCAGGTAAAACTAAAGCCAACGGAAACGGACATTTCCTCCCCATTTTTATTTTTGCCATGAAATGAATTAATGGAATAAAGCCGAAAGGAAGTTTTATTAAGGAGATCATGTGCAAATTTATAATATAGGGGGGAATGTTGGAGTAATCATTATTATAAATGTGTTTGCAATGCTTATTTAGGAATATAAAGCCTTATTATAAACATGCTTACAATATTAATCAATATATTTGCTTATTAGGAATAGTAATGCTCATCCTAAATGTGTAACAATATTAAACAATATATATATGTGTTGGAACCAAAATGGCGGCGCACACGGATGCAGCGGCTTTTTGCTCTCCAGTTTGGTGTTTTCTTTTCTCAATCCTACCGTTATTTACCAACATCTGCGAGGCAAACTTTTCCTACAGTCGCCATGACTTAATTGCTATCGGAAGGAGATGCGATATATCCGATGTCACAACGAACTACCAACGAACCTACGATATCCCCGAGGGCATCTCGAGACCTCCGGGATCTCCGTGGATAGTCAGCCCACTCAAAGCACGTCGAAGGAGGCGAAGGCGGCGGAGAGAAAGGAGGCAAAAGCGCGGTTGTCGGGCGGGCCTTGCTGCTAAGCTAAGTCAACAACCACACCGAGCACCGCTTCCGCGTATCTTTTTGACCAACGCCAGATCCATCACCCACAAAATGGACGAGTTGGAACTTCGAATTGCCACCAACAGCTTTGTTAAGAACTGTAAAATTATCCTCATCACGGAAACGTGGCTACACCAGCAAATCCCTAACGCTGCGGTTTCGCTAGCTAGCCGAATGCTTTTTCGGAACGATCGTTCAAAGGAACTAACAGGCAAAAGCAGAGGAGGAGGACTTTGCTTGTTCATACATAATGAATGGTGTGGTGACAGTAGGATCATTGACACTCACCGTTCCCCGGACTTAGAGCTATTGGCAGTACGATGTAGGCCCAACTATCTACTGAGAGAGCTAACTGTCGTCATAGTAACGGCGGTCTATATTCCTCCTGATGCTAATGTCAACACGGCATTAAACCTCCTGCTAATGGCTGTAAACAAACAACAGCTTGACCATCCCGATGGAGTCTGTATTGTTGCTGGTGACTTCAACAGAGCATGTTTAAAGACTGTTCTACCTAAGTTTATCCAATACGTAAAATGTCACACGAGGGGAGACAAAACTCTTGACCATGTTTATTCTAACATTAAACATGCTTACAAAGCCACTTCCCTCCCTCACCTAGCTGGATCAGATCACCTCTGTCTAGCCCTCACCCCAGCATACACTCCATTCCGGAGGCTAACAAGGCCACAAATAAAGACAATAAAAACTTGGCCCGAGGATGCCCTTTCTCAGCTGCAGGACTGCTTTTTCCGCACCAAGTGGGAACTCTTTGAACACGACAACCTCCAGGACTATACGGACGCTGTACTTTCCTATATCAAAAACTGCATGGACAATGTCACTAGGAATAAACAAATACGGGTTTTTCCAAATCAAAACCCCTGGATGACCAAGGAGACACCGGCACTCATCAAATGCCGTAACACCGCTTTCAGATGAGGGGACAAGATGAAATATAGAGCTGCCAGAGCTGATCTGAAAAGAGGCATTAAAAAGGCCAAGGCAGAATATACTAAGAAAATTGAGGAGCACTTCACAGACAATAACCCAAAGAAGATGTGGCAGGGAATACGACATATTACCAACTACAATAACAATAATATGTCTGTTAACGCAGATGCCTCACTAGCGGAGGAACTGAACCATTTCTTTGCCCACTTTGAGACTGACAAATCAGACCCAGTCTCAACACCCCCGCCACTACCCTGCAGCAATACACTGAAGTTCCAGGAAGAGGAAGTGAGACTGGAAATGCGGTCTGTGAATACCAGGAAGGCTGCTGGACCTGATGGAGTACCTGGGAAGGTGCTCAAAGCCTGTGCTGACCAGCTGGCTGGAGTCTTCACAAAAATATTCAATTGTTCCCTGCAACAATCCATCATTCCATCCTGCCTGAAATCTGCCACCATTATTCCTGTCCCCAAAAAGCCAACCATCGACAGCATGAATGATTATAGGCCTGTTGCTCTCACGCCTGTGATCATGAAGTGCTTTGAAAAGTTGATAGCCCGCCATATCAGGAATACAATCTCTCCCTCAGTTGACCCTCACCAGTTTGCTTATAGAGCTAACAGGTCCACTGAGGATGCTATCACCATTGCTCTACATACAGCATTGAGCCACCTGGAACACCATGGGAATTACGTGAGGATGCTTTTCATTGACTATAGCTCAGCCTTCAACACCATGAAACCGGACATTCTGACTAACAAACTCTCCCACCTCGGACTATCCTCCTCCATCTGCTGTTGGATAAAGAACTTCCTAACCAACCGACCACAAACTGTTAGACTTGGTTCCCACCTATCTTCCTCCATTACACTGAGCACTGGCTCCCCTCAAGGCTGTGTACTGAGTCCTCTTCTGTACTCCCTGTACACTTATGACTGTACACCAACCCACCAGTCCAACTACATCATCAAATTTGCTGATGACACCACTGTGGTCGGACTCATCTCAGAAGGGGATGAGGCGGCCTATAGAGACGAGGTCAACAAACTGTCTTCGTGGTGCTTGATGAACAACCTCACACTGAACAACACAAAAACTAAAGAAATAATCCTGGACTTCCGCAAACAGAGCACAGATCTGGCCCCACTCCTCATAAATGGAATTCGTGTAGACAGGGTCAAATCCTTTAAATTCCTGGGGGTCCACGTCACGGACAAGCTCTCCTGGTACACAAACACCACGGCAGTAGTGAAGAAGGCCCAGAAACGACTCCATTTCCTGAGGGTACTCAGGAGGAACAACTTGGACACTAAGCTTCTGGTAACCTTCTATAAAGTCACTGTGGAGAGCATCCTGGCATACGGCATCAGTGTGGTACGCTGGAAGCACGGCAGCAGACAAAAAGGCCATGCAGAGTGAGCAACACTGCCCAGAGGATCATCGGCTGCTCTCTGCCCTCACTGGAAGATATTGCCAGCCCTCGTTACCTCAGCAGAGCTGGGAACATTTTTGGGGACCCGGACCACCCTGGTCACGACCTGTTCCAGCTGCTTCCCTCTGGCAGGCGCTACCGGTCTCACAATGCACGGACAAAGAGGCTTAAGGACAGCTTCTTTCCCACAGCCATCAGGACTCTAAATTGCAGTAGCACGACACACAATCCCCTCTGTGTGACAACTTCGGGGTGAGGAAAGATGAAGGACGTTGGGCGACGATCTGCCTCCTGCTGGCTGACTAGGTAAGTAAGGAAGACAGTGGGAGGTAAGTGATCAATTTTATTCTTGGTTGGCATCGGTGAGGCAACCCTTCACAGTCGCCGGGAGTTGGTTGCGCTCGGGAGGTGATGCGATGTATCATCACGGCAGAATGCCAGCAAGTCTGAAACTATCACTTGGTTGGGCTCTTGCCTGAGAAAAGTGCACTTTGTGGAGAAGCACCTTCAATTTCGTCATACGCAGCTGGGTATGATGACAATTAGGCTTTTGTCTAGTCAATGATGATGACAAGCCTACTTCTGATTTTATTTTATTTTTTTATTGATCGCTGTGCTTTTATGTTAGAGTTATTGACATTAATAAAAGCCATTTTAATGCATCTCTTGCTAAAGTAAGGACTGTGGTTCACATCAAGAGGACAGGGAATGGCCTTGGGCATGGAGAGGGCTCACAACAGGTGCTCTTGGGAACTGAGGACTGTTTTCAGCTTCAGAAGATGGTCTCACAACAAGCGCTCTTGGGAACCATGGACTGTTTTGGGAAGCACCTCTTCACTGAAGGGTTCGCATCGAAACTCTCTTGGGAAGATTCGACAAGACCTACAATTGTTTTGATAACTGTACAAAATTGTTGCGAGACTCTACGAATGTTTAGACTTCTGTGGGGCATGGCGTTAAAATCTTATGAATAAATTAGCGAAACGGACTTCGAGTTGTTAGAATAATCTTGACCGGACGAGCAGGTGGATGTATTCTCTTCTTGCAAGAATTAAATGGAGATGTGACTACAGATGCCTTTTTTATTGAAAGCTGAGTTTGGAAATACCTAAGGATAAACCTAACACAAGGTATCTGATAAATCTACTTCTTGTCGTTTTCGAGCCTGCGCTCGAGTGACGGCACATACGGGGAATACATCAGGAAAACTTTTGGAAAGCGAATCGGGACATGAAATAACAGGCTGCTTTAGCACCTCCTCCACAGGCACTACTCGGTCTCTCCCCCTGATAATGTCGTTCCCCAAAAGAATATCCATCCCTGCCACTGGCAAACTTGAGGTTACCCCTACTTTGTATGTACCTATGACTAACTCACACTTCAAGTGGACTTGATGTAATGGGGCGGATATATAACCGCAACCTACTCCCGTTACCAACACATTGGATTCAGACTCGGCAGAAAAAGGTAGGATACCAGACAACATCAGAGACTGGTTCACGCCGGTGTCCCGTAATATACGGACCGAGCGAGCTTGTTGCAAATCTGAAGGGAGAGAGACACACCCACTAGACAAATAGGGCGTGTACCCATTATCGACAACGTCCATCAAGTCACCTGACGATTTAACATCAGACTGTAGACTGAAGACGCAGTGTCTCAACCAGTCTTGTCTCTTTCACATTCAAATCCTTTACCTGGTCCTTTTTCTGACTGTTTTTCCAGGAAAAGCAATCCACTTTCAGATGCCCAACTCTATGGCAAAATTTACACCTACACGTCTCGCGCTCCGTGACAGAGTTTTGACGCCAAGAAGGCGCTACTGTATTACCGAGAATTGCAGCCTTACTAACCAGATTTGAGTGAGGAGAGCCCCGGTTATCAGATCGAGTAGACCCAAACGAGCTTTTGTAAGTCAGCAAATAGTTATCGGCAAGAACGGTGGCTTCTGACATTATTTTAAACTCGCGCTCGTTTAAGTGGGCTACTATGCGTTCTGGTAGACAATGTTTCAACTCCTCGATAAGAAGTAACTCAGTAAGTGTTTCAAAAGTGGAAACTTTGCTTACCTCGCACCAACGTTTGAAGTACACTTCTTTTCCGCGGCCAAACTCAGCCACTGCCTGTCCAGGCGTTAATTTGTGATATCTGAACTTTTGGCGATATGCCTCAGGCACCAGTTCATACACGCGCAGCACTGCTGTTTATACCTTATCATATACAAGGCTGTCTTCCACCGACATTGTACTTAATGCTTCGAGACCTTTACCAGAGAGTTTACTTTGCAAGACCAGAACCCAGCCTTCTGCTGGCCATGTATGTGACTTTGCTTTGCGTTCAAATGCATTAAACCACACCTCGACGTCTGTGTCACGGAACTGCGGTACAAGAGGAAGGCTTTTACGGACATTAAACCCTCTACTCTCTACCCTACTGGAACTCTTTGTGAGATCAACCTCTAGCCTATTAAGTTTAATCTCCTTCTCGAACTCCATTTTCTTGAGGGCTAGCTGATGGGCATACTCCCGATCCTTAGCCTCACATTGCAAACGCAACATCTCTAGAGCAATATGGGGATCTTCCCCAACAGGTAAAGTATGATTACCCTCTGGTTTACCCTTTAAGCCAGCCATGAGATTAGGAACACTGATTCTGGCGCCAACTAGTGGTGAAGGATCGCCATCCCTAGATAGAGCCCTTACATTAGAGGTGACATCATCCCTGCCTAGCTCACCTTTCTCCTCCCTGCCTGATTCCACAGAATCAACCAAAGACTGAAGGGAAACATCCACAGATGCTCCACCTGTGGTTCCTAAGTACTGCTCTGCTATTAAAATCTGGATAACCTCCTGCTTCAAATCAGCTGGCTTTGTAGTCATGGACAGAGTGAACCCTAGATGAGCGGCTAGATCTACCAGATCTTGCTTCTTACACTGGTCAAGCTGATCTACAGTGCCAAGTTGAAAAAGGAACTGCTCCGCATCAAAGTCCATCCTGAGCTAGTCACAGCACTACACTACACTGACTGATAGATAATGAAATGTGCCAACCACAGCACTGTTTGCCCAGCCTTCACCAGCCTATTGTACATGTAGTCTGCACCAACACTGACCAAATTTCTGCTGTGATAACGGATCTTAATAGCTCCCAGACGAGCTCCCACTTTGTTACGACTCCCCCTGGTGGTAAGATATATCAGGGAGTCGCAACTACCACAGCAGAAAAACCCGGCCAACGAGGAAACAGACACACAAGGCAATTAACATTAAATTAGGGGAAGCAAAAAATACTAAAGTGGCACCCTTAAATGAAAAAGGTTAAAAAAAACACCCTCCCAGACAGGTGTTCAAATGAACACCGCCCAAAATACAGGAAATAAGGCCTAAGGGTGCCACCGTCAGAACTGATGGTATAAAAGTCTAGACATGGGAATAAGCTACATGTATAAGTGCAACAAACTATATGTATACCCCAGGGTGTCTAAACTTATCTAAAGTCACCCTATGCAGCCCAAAATAACTTTATCAACATAAATACTCAATGTAACAATGAATATCGTACTCACAAATCAAGTGAAGCTGGGGCAAACAAAACTTACTTAACTTTAGACAATTGGTGCCTTCTAAAGCATGTAAGGACTTCACTGCCTTAGCACCTGCATGCCAGACAGACAGTCGAGCCCAGAACTGAAAAATAGGAGGGTTTAAATAAGGGCAGGATGTGGCTCTTGATTGGAGGAGGGATGAGTGAGAAGTCGTCACAGCTGTGTTGGCTTGGGCAGGGCTTTGCCACAGGGGTGGAGCCACTGCTCCAGGCACCTGCAGAAAAAGAAAAAAAACACAAAAACAACACAACCTACAACATAATGTATACCCAGGCTGACAGCCGTAACAATGTCCATGACTATGATGAATATGAAAATGAATTTGACGAGATTTATTTTGTTCTTCCTTTTTCAGATCTGACCTGCAAGTAAGGGGGAATCGGGTAAAGAGCAGGCCTGCACATTCCCTCCCGGTCCGAATTATATTTGTCTTAAAAAAGAGTTATTAAAATATAGGCATAAGGGCATTAGATTGTATGCAGATATATAATAAAAAGGGGGAATGTCAGGATTTTATTTTATATTATTACACATTTGCTTTCATTGAAGAATACAATTTGCTTAACTATGTATTGATCTTGTTCTGCTCATCATTATTAGTATCTTACCTGCTTGCAAGAAGTTAATGCTTTACTCCTGATAGCTTTAGTTAGTCTGAATAAAGAGGAGCAAGAATGGACTGGACTCCAAAATGCTGTATTTTGCTAATAATCTTTACTCCTGGAAGTCTAAACAGAGAGGATCCATCCAGGAGACTGACGATGGGAAGAGGTGGAGCGAGCGCCCAACTCCAACATATTGCGTGACGAGCCACCATCTCAGGACGACAGGGGACTCCAAACGCTCTTCTTACAGAGGCACAATAATCATCGGGGCAGTAATAAAAGCGAAATCATCATTTATCAGGACCGAATTGCAATGGAAGTCCAAGGAACTGAACTGTGGGCTCTATAATATTGTGTTTGTAGTTAAAAACTACAAAAGGGCTGGCCTTAAAAATATCAGACATTGCCGAAACGATGACGAAGGAGAGCAGATGTCCTTGACGTTCTCACTGTACTTTGCTCATACGTCAGATGCGATTGCGAAGAACAGCAGATAACCTTCATTGCTCTATGCTCAAGCTTTAAAAGATGCAGAGTTTTTCAATAAAATACATAGGTGTTGCTTCCTTTCTGCAACCAGAGCGTGTTGTGCATTTTTCCACGCCAATAGGTTCATATGGTTAAAAGTTAAACAATTAGGGGGGATGGGGTAGTGTAACCAAGTCGATTATATGTGAAAAAGCCAGCTGGATCTACATGAACTTGAAAGCAGAGCAAGCACCTGAAAAAGACACCAGCGGAACCTTTCAAAGCAAGTCGTGGCTGGTTTGATAATTTTAAAAAACAAACTAGTATGCACTCGGTTCTATTATTGTTACGAGTGCATTGCCGTTCGTCAAGTCTCTCTCTATCTATGAGAACCCCTCTCCGACCACTCCGCGGTAAACACCACCGTCACACTGTACTGAATAAGGTCACATTATAGTATTCAACATCATAACCACTAGATAGGTATTTGTTACTTTGTGAGTTGGTGGTGAATTATCTTATCTCATAATCTGAACTTTTTTATCCTCATTAGGGTCGCAGGGAGTGCTGGAGCCTACCAGCTGTCTCCGGGCCAGAGGCGGAGGACACCCTGAATTGGTGGCCACACAATCGCAGGGCACAAGGAGAAAAACAACCCTTCACACTCATACCTAGGGGCAATTTAGAGTCTTGGAATGTGGGAGGAAACCGGAGTACCTGTAGAAAACCCACGCAGGCGAGCATGCAAACTCCACACAGGTTGACCGACCTGGATTTGAACCAAGGTCTCCCAATGTGAGGCTGACGCGCTAAGCACTCACCCACCGGACCGCCTAGGTGGTGAATTAGAAAAAATAAAATGTTTTTTCACTGAAAAATCCTGTTTTTGAAGTTTTTTTTCAGACGATGGGTATTTAGTTCATTTCAATGAGAAAAATCGATTTTAGATACAAGACTAATTTATAAAATATTAGTGGGCCTGAAGGAGAATAAAGATGAAAATTACATCAATAACTAGAGCACACTCCCATTCTGAGCTTCAGTATCTTTGAATGAAAGTTAGAGATATGGTATTGTTGTTTTTTGTTTTGTTCTTAATTTGGGAAAATGTTTCTACATGTTGCTGCATCACATAAAATGTACAGAATGTAATAACATTTTAATCCTTTTTGATGAATCATATTTAAAATTTACAGCAATCTTACTTTTTGAAATGCTGCTTAATGTTAATGAAGCTGTTGCGGGGAGAAAATGGACAAAGCCCGCGTTATACATTGTCAATCGGTGCATTTTGCTCCTTTACTTATTTTATTTTAGCCACAGATTCTGACGTTCTCTTCATTGGTCCCCATAGACCCATAAAATGCTGATTTTCCATGCTGGTATGCCAGGCGGGGAGGCGCACACCCAGAAACAGGTGGAAGGCATGAGTAACTGTGTGGGTCTCGGTGAGACAGCATCTGAGCCCAGAGACTTCTGGGAGCACGCCAGAAACAGAAAATAGTCCTGCAATACATGTAGACCTGTACATCATGGATTTAAAAAAAAGTACACATAATAGTAGCAATAATAACAATAGAAACCTGTTTATGTATTTATTTGCACATGAAACCACATTTGCTCGTTTTAATTGGTATGTTCATTTTCATATTTTGTGTCTTATTCACCAAATGTCTGTACACTGTGACTCTTATTTGGTGAACATATGAATGGCACCTCTCTTGTTCCCCGCAGACAGGCCATTGTTGCTAATAAATTATCGTGGCCCTAGTGCATCTCCATAAAAAAAATGTTTTTGTGTGAACCATAAGGGTCGCCTGGCAAGAGTAACTTCTGGGCTGGCATCAGCGTGCCTTTTCGCATATGGAATAATAAAGAGTGTATGATTGAGAGGGGCCAGGAACAATTTTTTTCAAAGGAATCATGTTACTCGTGACAGCCGAGATCCCTTCTTTAAATTGTTCATTCATGACTAATCATATCCATATTAAAAGTATTTAGCTTAGTATTATTTTTGCTTCTGAATTGTGTCCTCCTGTTCATTTAAGATCATTTAAAAAACCTAAGAAGGGAGAAGGGAGAATGGAGCTAAGTACATTTTTCCTCTTCATACTTTAAGTATGTTATACATTATTTTGTTTGTCTGTTCTGGGTTTTCTGGCAAATTTAAAAATGCTGTAAACAGTATTGATCCGTCCCAAATGATTAAACTGCTTTTACCAGTTAGGCCACTGAAATTATCACATTTCTCTCCTTGTCTCCCAGTTTCCCAGCCCTTTTATGTTTAAACTCCCTTTGGTACGTTCTGTTTTGTGCTTATGTCAAAGACTTTCTGCACAAAATCTATAGTGCACCTTTAAAAAACTATAACTCTGATTATAGTATTGTGGTACTGATCCCCCTTCTCACTAGAGCAGATCATGTTGCTGACGAGGCAAGCACTTACAACAACACACTTAGGGCTAGACCCCAGGTTAATCAAGAGGAGCAGTTAAATTTCATCATTGCAATTTCTTACTTGTGATGTAGCTTTTTATTTGGCAATTTTATGACCTTTTCTGAAGGTACTTTTGCTCCCAATGGTACCAAGAAAAAAGAAAGATGGATGTCGACTGAGTGAAAGAATAAAGAGTGTTATAAAGAAGGCCTGTGCAAAACCAGGTATTCAAACAAGGCAAGAAACTGTGCATGAATGCCCACGAGCATGTCAAGTATAGATGCAAAGCAAGTGGCCCACTTGGGAGTGGGAAAGAATGAAATTGAAAAATTCCTGGAAAGAAAGGCCCATGAGTTGCCATTGTGACTTGTATGTGATATTAATACAGCAGCAAAGGTACCGGATAAGGCAGATGATGAAAGAGGTGGAGACAGTTATCCATCCTAATGATTGAATTGTGGCGGAGTCGTGTACAGACACATTTATGAATAATGGGTTGTATGTGTGTGAAGAAGGGGGAGAAGATCTACAGGTTTTGTTTATATTTAGGGTTTTTAGAGTATACCCTCTAACTATACAATAATAGTTTGTAAAAACACTGATGTTTCCCAACGCCTTCTAGAAGGTATGGCGTCGCCAATTTGAATTCTGATTGGTTAAAGCAACTATCTGACCGACATTCATTCCATGGCACAGAGTCAGCAGAATTTATTATGGATGCCTCCAGGTGGTTTCTGACCCTGGCAACAAATAATGGCTGCAATGTGATTGGTTAAATGCTTAAATATGAAAATAATCTAGAAGAAGCACAACCACGAGGGAAGCAATGAAAGGAACCTGAAAGATAATTTGGAATTATTTAATATTTATTAATGGACGTAATTTATCAGTATTATTAGTTTTACATTATTATATATTTGCTTGCAATGAAAAATGCTTTGCTTAACTTTTGAACTTTGCTCATTAGGATTATTAGTTTTACATTATTCTATATTTGCTTGCAATGAAGAATATACTTTGCTTTACTATTAAACTTAGATTCATGTTTTTATATGGTTGCTTGCAATGAGGTAAATGCTTTGCTCCTGAGGACCTTAGTTAGACTAAACACCAAAACGCCTTGGACTGTGTGGAGTGGACTAAAAACAAAGAAGATTCAAAACACTTGCACATAATAATATAATAATATAATAATAATAATCGGACATAGGCCCTGTCGTCATCAACAACAACAAAAAGCCTACTTGTCATCACACCCAGAAACTGCGTATGACGAAATTGGTGGTGCTTTTCCATAAGCTGCGTTTACTCAGCAAAAGACTTAAATAAGTGATAGTTACGGACTTGTAATTTGGCTTTCTGCTGTTATGGATACAGGTCACTTACCTCTCACTGTCTTTCACTTACCTTCAGTCAGCTAGTAGGAGGCAGATCACATCCCAAACATATTTTCATATTACCTCAGAAGGGAATGTGTGTGGCTTTCAGACCTTCATTTGTTTTGACTATATTGACGGTACACGGTCGATTGGTCGCCGGTCTTTTGGTCGCCCGGACGTTGGGTCACGGGTCTTTTTGGTCGCCGGTCTTTTGGTCGCGGTTTGGTCGCACAAATAAACGGCTGCTGCCATCTACTGTCAATTTATTAAAAAGAAGACAAAGCAAATTCACAGATGGTGTTTTTATTGAAGCAGTAAAACTTGCAAATTCTAGCAACCTTCATTCTCTCTGGGAGAAATAAGAGCACTCATGTAACACATCGGCTGCTGCCATCGACTGTCATAGGCTTCCAATGAACTCAGAGGACTATGGAAACCCGGATCGATTCGCAAACAATGTAGAGTACCTGCAAGCCATTGCATACAATTTGTAATAAAAACTCCCATCTGTGAATTCCTTTTGTACATAATTTGTAAGTTTGTATTTGTAATTTTTGTACAGAATTTGTAAGTTTTACTGCTTCAATAAAAACACCATCTGTGAATTTGCTTTGTCTTCTTTTTAATAAATTTATTTTACTTATTGCCTTTTATTTTAATGTCAAAGTTCCGGGCTAAAAGTATACTAAGACTTATATTTGTTTGATAAAAATGACCATCTAAACTATTTCAACATTGCAAGTTCTCCCAGAGAGAATGAATGTTCATTGGACGCCTATGACAGTCGATGGCAGCAGCCGATGTATTAAATGATTGCTCTTATTTCTCCCAGAGAGAATGAAGGTTGCTAGAATTTGTAAGTTTTACTGCTTCAATAAAAACACCATCTGTGAATTTGCTTTGTCTTCTTTTTAATAAATTGACAGTAGATGGCAGCAGCCGATCATTTGGGCGACCAAACCGCGACCAAAAGACCGGCGACCCTATGCCCGGGCGACCAAAAGACCGTGACCAAAAGACCGCGACCAAAAGACCGGCGACCAAAAGACCGCGACCAAAAGACCGGCGACCAAAATACCGGCAATCAATCGACCGCACACGATATTGACGTCTCATTTCTCTTTACCACCCCTCCCTTGAGAGTTGAGACGTCCTTTGTAGCTACGGTCCTTGAAGTTAATAAACAACAAAAAAGGTGTGTGAGGCCAGAACCGAGCACTGACTGGAGCTCACCGGTTTGTTGCATGCCTTTGGGAATCCCTATTGGTGAACCTATCAGTAATATAATTCACAACACTATCATTCAGATATTTTTTAGGCCGGCAGAGCAGGTCTTGCAGGTCTTAACGGCCCACTGCCCTGGTTAAACAATACAAATTGTCTCATGGTATAAGCATGATCTCATTGTGCACTGAATTGGGTGGCAACAAATTTAGGTTGCCCACCGCCCCTTACTGCCCGCTATTGGTTGGTCTAGGCTCCAGCACCCCACTCTTGTGAGGATCAGTGGTAAGGAAAATGGATGAAGGAATAACAATGTGATTACATCCAACACATGTGAATCATACTCAAATTAATGTTTTTTAAGTTTTAATTAATTAATAAGTTTGTTGTAAAACATTCATTGATTTTCTGCTTGGCTCGGCTCATTTCCCGTGTGTCTCACTCTTAACCGCACAGCGGAGCCAATTAACATCAACATGGTTCCCACCAGCTGAATTATGGTTTTACGTCTCCTTTTCCCATGTGAAGAGACTGGCCAACAATTCAGGATGTCCCCCGCCGGTCCCCCATAGTTAGCCGGGATAGGCTGCCGGGACCCTAGGTAGGTTAAGCAATTTAGAAAATGAATGAATGAAAAAGAATTACATTTACCTTCCAAGTCTTTGCACCAAGCCTAGGTACGTTTTTTTTTTTATACAGTAATCTTCGTCCACTTGGCTTGTCTTTTTAATTGAGTGACCCACACACTCATTGAAAATGTCTGTCCATGTCAGAGGTGTCAGTTTGATTGCTACAACACCTAAGGTCAAGATTTCTCTTCATTTTATGGCCAATTTAACTCACAAAAATTTGACTCGGTAAAGTCAGTGCACACAGCGTAGAAGAGTGAGACATAATATATATAGGCGCCGTTCAAAGCGGCCTCCAGTTGCAGTGGCTCCCTAAACACTCACTCGTATTCTGTGTTTTTAGGGCTTTTTTAGAGCTTTTTTATCCTTTATTTTTACGTTTTATTGTCTCTTAAGACTTTACTTGTTACTTTGCTTTATATATTATATTCCAAACTTTAATGTTTTAAAACTTTACTTTCAAGACTCTACTCCAAGACTCAAGTTGTGTGAGAGGCAGTCTTTGAGCTATTAGTTTAGTTTATCTTTGCGAATTCTGGACATTATATTTTGACCCACTCAGCCATGCCTCCGCTGTTTTACACAAAGGATCAGCTGTTAGCACTACGCAACACCTGGATTCCCCTGGACCTGGACCTCCCCGCGGAGTTAAAGAGGAAGAGAAGAGGATGCAGAGCTGGACGTAAATGTCAGGAGAGAAAGCGACGCTTCAGACCCAGCATTCCATCTAATATTATGGGGAACGTAAGATCTCTCCCCAATAAGATGGAAGAGCTAACGGCGCTTACCAAACAACAACGACAATATCAGAAAATCTGCATTATGTGCTTCACGGAGACCTGGCTGAATGAACTAATTCCGGACTCTCTCGTCTCCTTGGATGGTTTTCAGCTGGTGAGGGCGGACAGAGATGCTGAGGAGAGCGGTAGGAATAAAGGGGGGGGACTGGCTGTTTTTATTAATAGTAGATGGTGCAGCCCCAGGCATATTGCTGTGAAGAAGCTACTCTGCACTCGAGATATCGTAGTAGTAGTAGTAGCTGTTAGCATCAGGCCGTTTGACATCCCCCGGGAGTTCTCGCACGTTATCGTAATAACTACGTAAATACGTCCCTCGGCCGATGCGGCAGTCGCCTGCGAGCTGCTTCACGCCACTGTGTCCCGGCTGCAAATGTCACACCCCCAGTCTCTCCTTCTTATCTCTGGTGATTTTAACCATGCTCCCTTGGCTTCTACTCTCCCCACCTTCAATCAGTATGTGAAGTGCCACACCAGGGAACAAAAAACTCTGGACCTGCTGTATGCCAACACAAAGGAGGCATACAGCTCAGTCCCCCTCCCCCCACTGGGCCGCTCAGACCACAACCTGGTCCATCTGATCCCCACCTACATCCCTATGGTGAGGAAAATAAAACCTACCACAAGGATCATACAAAGATGGACCGAGGAGACCAGCATGGTACTGAGGGACTGTTTTGAGACCACTGACTGGGAGGTGCTGTGCAATTCACATGGTAATGACATTGACAGCTTGACCCACTGCATCACACATTATATTAACTTCTGTGTTGAGAACATTGTACCCTCCAAGAAGGTCCGTTGTTTCTCCAACAATAAGCCGTGGGTCACCAGAGATCTAAGGGCCCTCCTGCACAAGAAGAAGAGGGCTAATAGGTCTGGGGAGAAAGAGAGTCTGAAAATGGTCCAGAAGGAGCTGAAGAGAGAGATAAGGAAGGGAAAGACCATCTACAGGAGGACGCTGGAGAACCAACTCCAGAGAGGCAATACCAAAGAGGTCTGGAGGAGCTTGAGGACCATTTCGGGTCATGGAGGCAACAGCGAGAGATACCCGGAGTCCGGCAGCAGGGAGTGGGCCAATGAACTGAATCAGTTCTTTAACAGATTCAGTCCTGCCCCCACTCCCCTGACCCCCCAGACCAGAAGCAACACTCCCCCCTCGTTCTCCTCCTCCTCCTCTTCCTCCCCCTCTTCTACCGGTCTCTGCATTACTGTCGATCAGGTGATAAAACAGCTAAAGAAGATCGAGGCAAGGAAGGCTA
Organism: Stigmatopora argus; assembly: GCF_051989625.1. NCBI lineage: Eukaryota > Metazoa > Chordata > Actinopteri > Syngnathiformes > Syngnathidae > Stigmatopora > Stigmatopora argus. The sequence continues at coordinate 18,473,970 of NC_135396.1, read as the reverse complement.
CCGGTCCAGACGGCCTCAGCTCCAGACTACTGAGAGAGTGTGCAGATCAGCTTGGTGTAGTGATTCTGCATATTTTCAACCTCAGCCTCAGTCTGCAGAAGGTCCCCACCTTGTGGAAAACCTCCTGTAAGGTCCCAGTTCCTAAGACTGCGTACCCCAGGGAGCCAAACCACTTCAGGCCGGTAGCATTAACCTCTCACCTGATCAAGACATTGGAGAGAATCATCCTCAATCACCTCAGCCCCCTGATGAATGCAGAACTGGATCCTCTGCAGTTCGCATATCGTCCAGGCATTGGTGTGGAAGATGCTACCACCTACCTGATGCACAGGTCTCTTTCACACCTGGAGAACACGGGAAGCACGCTGAGAATGATGTTTTTTGACCTCTCCAGTGCGTTCAACACCATTCAGCCGGTCCTACTGAGAGGGAAACTGGAAGAGGCTGGAGTAAGGAACCACCTAGCCGCATGGATCATCGACTTCCTCACTGACAGACCACAATATGTGAGACTCCAGGACTGTATGTCTGATGTGATAGCTTGCAGCACAGGGGCCCCACAAGGCATAGTGCTCTCCCCACTCCCCTTCTCCCTCTACACATCGGATTTCAAACATAATACAGACACCTGCTACCTCCAGAAGTTCTCTGACGACACCGCTATTATTGGACGAGTGACGGACGGGAACGACCTGGTGTACAGGGGAGTAACCACAGCCTTTGTTGACTGGTGTAGGCAAAACCACCTCTACATCAACACCAGTAAGACAAAGGAAATGGTCATCGATTTTCGGAGAAATCCTCAACAGACCACTCAGGTGAACATCCAGGGTACAGACATTGAAATCGTGGAGAATTTTAAGTACCTGGGTGTTCACCTCAACAACAAACTAGACTGGTCCGCAAACATAGATGCCCTGTACAAAAGGGGCCAGAGCCGCCTCTACCTACTTGAGGAGTCTACGGTTCTTTGGAGTCTGCAGGACACTGCTGAGGACTTTTTACGACACTGTGGTGGCATCTACAGTGTTTTATGCAGTGCTCTGTTGGGGATGCGGGAGCACGGAGAGGGTCAGGAACAGGCTGAGTAAGCTGGTCAGGAGGGCCAGCTCTGTTCTGGGCTGTCCTCTGGACTCTGTGGAGGAAGTGGGAGAGCGGAGAATCCTGACCAGGATGATGTCCATCATGGCCAGCAGCTCCCACCTCCTGCATGAGTCTGTGGAGGGACTCCGAAGCTCCTTTAGCAATAGACTGCGGCACCCTCATTGCAGGAAGGAGCGCTTCCGCAGATCCTTCCTCCCATCAGCTGTCAGGCTCTTTAACAAAAAAATGGCTGTGTTAAGACCTACCGTATGCATGCATGTACATTTATGTGTATGTATGTATATATGTGCTAAGCAACACACTTATTTATTCATATATTTATTCATGTATTTATTTATTAACTTACTTATTACCTATCTATTTATGTCTAAAATGCCTTTCCTATTCCTGCATCCTCACCCTCTTGCTACTGTGACAACGAAATTTCCCGAATACGGGATGAATAAAGTTATCCAATCCAATTCCACCATTAGACAGCCATTTTTTATATTATGTTTTTTTATATGTATTTTTTAATTTTGCTTCATCTTTGCAGTTGTAGAAAATACGACTTTATTTTTTATAAATTATCAAATGTGTTCCTATCTACTCAAACAATATTCTTTCAGGACTTGTGTGGTCAATTAGTTTGTATATTGGGAAATGTTATGAGCTAATCTCATATATATGTTCCTTTTATTTATTTATTTTGTTGTCCAAAGCTCTATTACAGCAACCAGGTCAAGGTGAACTTTGCAGGGGGTTTATGTGTCAGTAGAGCACCAAAGAGGGTGATATAATTAATGTTGTTTTTGAAAAATAATAACATTATGGATTAATGTGGGAGAACTGGGGTGCATCATTGAGTGAGACAAATCCAATACAGGGACTTGGCAGACAGGTCAATAAGTATTATGTGAGGGCTAATATGACCCTCTTTGGCAAATGAAGCCTGAGTGTGAGGTAAAAGGATAGATGATACCAGTGGTAGCTTTCAAATAAGAGACAATACACAAACCATTGATTAGTTTTGCAATTAAAAAAATCAGTTGTTTTTTTTCTTCTTTTTTTTCTGCAGCGTATTTTGACAAGCTCCAGTCGCAATGTGCAAGTCATTGGGAGTTGGAGGCTGGAATGTATGTTCATTGGGGAAATAATGGGAGGAAAACATTAGCGGGCAGGCAGGCAGGCAGAGGGGTGATGGCAGGTGGGTGACAGGCAAGCCAAAGTTAATGGAGTTCTCCCCGGACTTGCATGGGTTTTCTCTGCTTATTCTGGTGTCCTCCCACATCTGAAATACATGCAGGGTAGGCTGTTTGGACACTTAGCCCAAGTAATAATGTGGGTATAAATTGTTTGCCGTCTCCTTGTGCCCTACGATTGGCTGGCCACAGGTTGAGGCTGCCCAGAGTTAGCTGGGAGATTGCCAACCTGTCTTCATGTGCTTTGTGGACTTGGAGAAGTCGTTCGACCGTGCCCCATGGCGAGTCTTGTGGGGATTATGCCTTACCACTGAGGACCTTTTTTGACCACCTCAGTGACTTAAACCCCAGAGATGAGGGAATCCGGCTCAAAATCCCCAGGCTGTGCTTTTTCATGGAAAGGTGGGCTAGCGGAACAAAATTTCCTTGTAGTTACCTGTCACTTATATTCATTCATTTATTCATTTTCTGAACCGTTGTATCCTCTTTAGAGTCGCGGGGGTGCTGGAGCCTATCCCAGCTGACTACGGGACAGAGGCGGGGTAAACCTTGGATCGGTGGCCACCCGATCGTAGGGCACAAGGAGTTCGGACAACCATTCACACACACACTCCTACCTAGGGGCAATATAGAGTGTCCATTCAGGCTAACATGCATGTTTTGGAATGTGGGAGGAAACCAGAGTACCGGGAGGAAACCCAAGCAGGCCCAGGGAGAACATGCAAACTCCACACAGGTGGACCGACGTGGATTTGAACCCAGGACCCCACTCGCCCCACCGAGCTGCCCCTCTTCCAAAAATGACCTTTGTAAATAATGTGAAAGGCTTTCTACCTTACAACTTATTTGGGTCAGCGCGGCCAGCACCCTCGTGTCTCGCCGAGTCTTCCCATCACGACAGAAAAAAAGTGTTTCGGAAGCACCTGGAAACTCGCTGGCGGAAATTATGTTTGTAAATTACGTGGAAAGACGTCCTACTTTACGACCAATCAGCCACATGGAGCGTTTAGGGACATCATGTAAAAACAACGATTCATACATTAACATTGCTTTCAGCTTCAACAAATAAAATATTGTGTTTACACACTTAGAAAAGGTGAAGAAATTCAATCACTGGCCTATTTGTATCCGACAGCCATTTCTGGCCGCGAAAAAATTTCAACTCTACGATGCACGGTTTGTACAAACAAAGTGTGAGAATCTTAACATAACCACACACATCCATCCATAAATCATCCTAATAAGGATTTTATAGACAAAGCGTTAATCACGGCCATTGGTAATGGCTGCAGTTTGACTTCCAAAACAAATATCAATTTGTTAATGTGTGGCGCACACATGTAATACATCAATTACCTAATTCCTTCGGGAATTATTTTGCTCATAGGACAGCAAAAGACGGGGTTGCCAAGAAGCTCTTTATGAGGATGGCATTCTCAACTTGTGATGAAAATGTGCATGTCACCAATGTATGGGTGGGCGGCCCGGTGGGGCAAGTGGTTAGCGTGTCGACCTCACAGCTCTGGGGTCCTGGGTCACAAATCCACATGTGTGGGTTTCCTCCGGGTACTCCGGTTTCCTCCCACATTCCAAATACATGAATGGTAGGCTGATTGGACACTCTAAATTGCCCCCAGGTATTGGTATGAGTGTCCTTGGTTGTCCGTCTCCTTGTGCCCTGCGATTGGCTGGCCACCGATTCACGGTGTCCCCTGCCTCTGGCCCGGAGTCAGCTGGGATAGGCTCCAGAACTCCCCGCGACCCTAATGAGGATAAAGCGGTTCAGAAAATGAGATGAGATGAGACCGATGTATGGATGAGCGGCCCAATGGACTAGGGGTTGGTGCATTGACCTCACAGTTTTGAGGTCGACTATTGAATACTGGGTGGGTTACAACCTTACAGTGTGTGAGGTATGTGTGGTGTCCCTTAGAATTTGTGGGTTTTCTCCCAGTACCCCAGTTTACCTTCCTCCCACAAACCAAAATTATGCATGCTAGGCTAGTTGAGCACTCTACATTACCCATGGTTATGATTGTGAGCGTGAATGGTTGTCCGCCTTCTTATGTTTTTGATTGGCTGGCCACTGATATATAATCAATCAATATTGACTCATGGGAACTCTCAAAAAGGAGGTGTTGGGCTGAGTGTAGCGCCACTATACAACTTTCGGGTTAATTTGTTTTCTAAATATAAAATATTTTGGATCAAATCTGTTGTATCTGTGTATGTTGCTCTCCTTGTGCCCTGCGATTGAATGGCAACAAATTCATGTTGTATCCTGCCTGTATCCTGCCTATTGCCTATTGTTGGCCAGGATCGGCTCAAGCAACCCCACAACCTTTGTGTGGATAAATGGTCTCGGAAAATCGATTAAATCATACATAGTATTTCTTCTGTTTCTGGCTCAGCTGGATTGTTTAAACTGAGGTCAAGGTGGGTGCTGGTCGTTTCAACCATCACTGACCATTATTCTGCCAAAATGGCTAATTTACAGCTTGCCCTCCTACATAGAGCATCCAAGAAGAGCCAATCTCGCTCACTTTCTAGACATGTAGATGTTGCCAGCTGTAGAGACAAATCATACGTTCTCAACCATGTCATCATAAAACATCTGCTATAAAGGCAGCGACCTCTTTACCCTTTCAACGCATCTGCAGGAAAAAGAAGGCAAAGGAAGAATAAGGACTTGCATAGACTGTCATAATCACCTTGCCTGTATTTTCAGGTGAACTGGAGAGAACCATATTAATATATTTGAACACACAGGCAAGGTAAAATTTCTAAATGTTGATCTTATTATTTATTGTTTTAAAGATTACACAACATAGTGGATACATTAAATTAGAATTATATCAACAAATTATATTTTAGCTAGGAAAAGCTATTGTAACAGAATAACATAAAAGGGCTGTAGATTTGTGTTTTGAGGAATAGGTTCACTGCATGGTACAGGATCTCATCTCATCTCATTTTCTGAAGCACTTTATTCTCATTAGGATCATGGGGGTGATGGAGCCTATCCCATCTGATCCCAGGCCAGAGGCAGGGGACACCCTGGATCGGTGGCCAGCCGATCGCAGGGCACAAGGAGACGGACAACTATGCACACTCACACTCATACCTAGGGGAAATTTAGAGTGTCCAATCAGCCTACCATGCATGTGTTTGGAATGTGGGAGCAAACCGGAGTACGCGGAGGAAACCCACGCTGACCAATAAAACATTCAAACTCCACACAGATGGACATGACCTGGATTTGAACCCATGACCTCAGAGCTGTCAGGCCAACCCAGACTTAGGAATCAAATAACAAAATCAAGCACACCGCCTCGTGGTGTAGAGGTTCACTCACCTGACTTTGGTGCGGGCAGGCGTGTGCTTGATTCCCGCTGGTGGCGGTATGATTGGGATTGGGAGTATGGGTGGCCGTTTGTTTCTCTATGTGCCTTCCGACTGACTGGCGACCAGTCAAGGGTGTAGTCTGCCTTTTGCCCGTCGACAGCTGGGTTAGGTTCCAGCAAACCCCACAATCATTTTGAGGATGGGCGGTATGGAAGATAAATGAATGAAAATAATCAAACCTGACGTGGAAAACAGGGAAGCGAGGAATGTGGAAAAATTGAGTTTGGCAAACATGAGTAAAGCAGGCGATCTGACAATGACAAAACAATCATGTGGGGTTTAAATAGACAGAACGGGGAATTGATTGTCAATCACACACAGCTGGTCAACGAGAGGAAAGGGGAAGCCAGGAGGGACACAAGAGGCAAAAAGCAAACACGCACACAGGGAAAAATGAATAACAGAACCCAACCAAACCTAACACGATGTAGTTTTTTTCTCAAAAATATTGAAGGACCAGTTCATTAATTCCATTATATGTTCCAAGTGTGCAGCCGTTAGACATACAATGGGGCAAATAAGTATTTAGTCAACCACAAATTGGGTACTAAATGGGCTCGTCTCTAAACACACTACGCACGAAACGGTTCCTACTAAACGGTTCCTACGTTGAGCGCTCCATTTTTAAAATAAAAGGCAATAAATAAAATTATTTTATTTTATCTTCTTCAAAAATGGAGCGCTCAACGTATGAACCATTTAACGTAGGAACAGTTCCGTGCGTAGTGTGTTTAGAGACGAGCCCGTTTAGTACGCACACGCCCAAATGATAATGTGTTTGTGTTGTCGAGTGAGTTTTTGCTGTTTTATTTCCTTTAATGAAGAATATGTGAATTTCCTTTGTCTTCTTTAATAGTGGTTAAGGTTAGGCGAACTGTCTGGCGACGAAGTGTCCGGCGACTAATTGTCCGGCGACTAATTGTCCGGCGACGAAGTGTCCAGTCGACGAACTGTCCGGCGACGAAGCGTCCGTTTGACGAAGCGTCCGGGACGAAGTGTCCGGCGACAAAGTGTCCGGGACGAAGCGTCCGGCGACAAAGTGTCCGTCGACGAATGTCCGGTCAGGCCGCTGACGGGGCTGGATGTGTACTGGCTTCAGCAGGGGGACAAGTCTGGCAGTGCAGGATTTGAGTCCCTGGCCGTGCATTGTGTTACTAATAGTAGTCTTTGTTACTGTGGTATCAGCTCTCTGTAGGTCATTCACTATGTCCCCCCATGTGGTTCTGGGATTTTTGCTCACCATTCTTGTTATCATTTGGACACCACGGGGTGAGATCTTGCATGGAGCCCCAGATCGAGGGAGATTAACAGTGGTCTTGTATGTCTTCCATTTTCTAATAATTGCTCCCACAGTTGATTTCCTTACACCAAGCATTTTGCCTATTGCAGATTCAGTCTTCCCATCCTGGTGCAGGTCTACAATTTTGTCTCTCGTGTCCTTTGACAGCTCTTTGGTCTTGGCTATTGTGGAGTTTGGAGTGTGAGAGACTGAGGTTGTGGGACAGGTGTCTTTTATACCAATAATGAGTTAGACCTCTTTGACAGCCAGAAATCTTGCTTGTTTGTAGGTGACCAAATACTTATTTTCCACTCTAATTTGGAAATAAATTCTTTAAAAATCGAACAATGTGATTTTCTTTTTTTTCTTTCTCCACAGTCTCTCTCTCATGGTTGTTGACAATTACAGGCCTCTCTAAACTTTTCAAGTAGGAGAGCGTGCATAATTGGTGGTTGACTAATTACTTATTTGTCCCACTGTATAAAGCAGGGTGAGGGTTGTGAGATAAGGGAGCAGAGGCGGGGACATCACCTCCTTTAACAAAGAAAAATGCAACATTAGTGCAGGTGTATGCAAACATTTCCAGAAAGAGCTGCAGAGGGAAAATGATTTAACCTGAAACAAACAAAGGGACAACAATCTTTTGTCTTTCACATCTGTGTCTGGTGTTTTACCAGGGGCGAGGAATATGCATGGGAACCTTAAGGCCAAGCAATGAGTGCACCAACAGCATGGTAAAATGGATGAAGCCTTAACACAGGCGCAATGCAGTGAGCAGTTGTTCTCTTAGTTGCATCCCGGCTCGATGGCCTCTATGTTGTGAAAGAAACAATTTGGCGTTCCACCCACTATCAAAGCCTGAGTGGCAGGGGGAAAGTAACAGTGGCCATACGTGCACTTGTGAGAGAATGAAAACTAGATGTGGAGAACAATTAAGATGGAGAAATCAAACATTGTGCTGTATATATCTTCAAGTTTGTGAAGGTAAAAAAGGGTTTATATTTTTTAGAACAAGTACACATAAATCTACAAACATATATACATACAGAACATCAGTGGCGGTCCATGCATTTTCTCTTGCACCTTCAACGATTCAATCCAACCCTAAAAAACTATTTTATGGCTATAAAAAAATCGACTGCAGCTACAGCTGTGACACATAAAAAATAATCAATAAATCAATGCACAAAATTGGGGTAAAATCCACTTCCTAGTAGCATTTAATGATTAAATACAAATACTGGAGCTTTTCAGACATTACAACCGGGCCAGGGGGGTGATTTCCCCGGGAAAAGACAGCGATGAACGTCAATGGCGTACCGGCAAACATTGCCCGAAAATGGGGTAAAATCCAGCCGAAAACCGCATTTATTGATTAAATACAAATACTGGAGCTTTTTAGACATCAGAACCAGGCCCGGAGTATCATTTCCCCAGGAAAATGACAGTGATGAAGGTCGATACGTCCATACGCGAAACGGCAAAAAATGCACTAAAATGGGGTAAAATCCACTTCCTAGCAGCATTTATTGATTAAATACAAATACTGGAGCTTTTCAGACATTACAACCGGGCAGGGAGGTGATTTCCCCGGGAAAAGACAACGATGGACGTCAATGGCGAAACGGCAAAAATTGCACTAAAATGGGGTAAAATCCACTTCCTAGCAGCATTTAGTGATTAAATACAAACACTGGAGCTTTTCAGATATCAGAACCAGGCCCACAATTGAAATATTATTTAGGAATATAGCCATATTTTACTCACCAAAAAATCCTTTTTAACTGTACACAATATCCATCCTCCTTTTTTTCTTCCTACTTTTCTATCGCCATCGAAACTAATGCTGAAAGTCGAACCTGTCCTGTCGTTTTCTGGAATAGCCCGTCTGTAAAATGGCTTTAAATCAACACAGCAATATATTTGCTTGTGCAGCGTGGCCGGATGATTCGCCTAATGACGTTTCGCCGACGGATGTTTGACAGACGGACAGGTCGCCGAATGGACGTTCCACCGAACGGTCAATCGGCCGAACGGAGCTTCGGCCGAGCGGAGGTTTCGCCGGCGCGCTCGCCCCGCCCCCGGATCGTGTGTGTACAAGTTTTGAAATCCCGGACCGCGGGCCATATACGCCGTTAGGATTTTTAATCCGGCCCGCCGAGTAGGTAAATCATATCCCTATGGTCATCGGAGGGGTTTCTCCCTGGGAACAGTGCTTCGTAAGCGGATTTTAATGACACATGCTGAGTTTCATTATCGAGCTCCATATATTTCCAGAGTTTGAGCACTTTAAAAATCGGTGAGGGTTCCCCCCGAGCCTATCCGAGAATAGTGCGCCGTGAGCGGACTGGGTTGGACGACGCCCCGCTGAATTTCTGCAGCTCCAGAATTTTTTCAAATTTGAGCCCCACACACATTGGAGGGGTTTTTCACCGAGCACAGTGCTCTGTGGGCGGACAGGGGTGACACATGCCCCGCTGGAATCCTGAGCACCATAATTTTTTTCTAAGCGTGAGCACCACACACATCGGCGGCGTTTTTTCCCGAGCGTAACCAAACATAGTGACACATGAGCGGATTGGGTTGGCTGATGCCCCGCTGAAATCCCGAGCTCCATACATTTTTCAAAGTATGAGCACCAGACACATCAACGGTGTGTTTCCCCAGTGCCTATCCGACATTTGATGTCGCAAATACAAATACTAGTATTTGTATTTAATCATTAAACGCTGTTTTCGGCTGGATTTGACCGAATTTGAGAGCATTTTGAGCCGTTTGGCGAAGCTCTGTTCTTAAAATGGCCGACAAGCGACGACGTCGAGCTCCATTGCCTTACAACGCGCATCGGACATCTAGTCTGTATAAACGAAGAATATGTGATTTTCCTTTGTCTTCTTTTAAATAAAATACTAGTATAAAATACAATACTAGTATTGTATATACAAATACTAGTATTTGTATTTAATCATTAAACACATTTTGAGCCGTTTGGTGAATGGTCGTATATATATAGACGTTTTTTTTTGCCTTATCGCGACATCATCGCGACATTTTACCGAGGAATTCACTTCCCTGGGCTCGGTTCTAATGTCCAAAGAGCTCCAGTATTTGTATTTGATCATTAAATGCTGTTTCAGAATGGATTTAACATGATTGGTGTCATTATTTGCCGTGTACTTGTATTTAGAAATATGCCCAGCGGGGGGCAGTACATGCCCTTGTTATTGCGGGGGGCAGTACATGCCCTTGTTATTCCTAAATGAATGTTATCTGTAACGGCTGTATATGGCCCGCGGGCCGAGGTTGAAAAACTTGTACACACACATCCGGGGGCGGGGCGAGCGCGCCGGCGAAACCTCCGCTCAGCTCCGTTCGGCCAATTGACCGTTCGGTGGAACGTCCATTTGGCGACATGTCCGTCTGTCAAACGTCCGTCGGCGAAACGTCTTTAGGCGAATCATCCGAGCACCCTTGTGCAGCTAGCTCCAGATACAGTTTGGTAGCTATCATAGTTGGTGAAAGCGATGACGTATCCCTCCGCCTGCGACAAGGCAATGACGTATCCCTATGCCCGCGACAATACATTGTGGTGTTGCCAACTCGAAATCTGATTGGTTAAAGCAACAGTCTTATTGACGCTTGTTTAAAGCGGCAGAGCCCGCAGAACTGATTGTGAAGGATTTAGGCAGACTTCTAACCCTGGCAACAAATAATGGCTGAAATGTGATTGGTTAAATGCTTCAATATGAAAACACACATCTGGAAGCAGTGCAACCAGGGGGGAAAGCAATGAAAGGAAGCTAACAGACAATTTGGAATTATTTAATAAGTATTGATGGACAAAATATATCATATGATTCAGATATTTCTTAGGCCAGCAGAGAAGGCCTTGAAGGCCCTGACGGCCCACCACTGCACAACATACTTGACAACATTGACGGCCACATTAACTTCTGAATATGTCGGGCCAAAAGACCAGGGACATGACTACCAATCCAACGATTTGTATACCACTACAAACAGTAGACTAATGAAGACTGGTACTGAGTTTTTGAGTAATTTGTCTGGTAGATGTGGACAAAGTCAAGAATCTGGTATTACCTTTCAGCCACAGAAGACTAGGTCAAGGGCTTGCTATGGAACCTGAATCTTATTGCTCCCTAGTAAAACAATCCTGAGCAAAAACATGCAGTCAACCTAAATTTTGAATTATGCCATTACATTTAAATACGTAGTTTCTGTCCTCCCAAAATAATACTTGAATTGAAACCTCTAGTTCAAGTAAAATGAAATCTTGCTCATGCAAGGTAATAGACAAAAACAGATTATTTGCAAATTGCAAATATGCTGCAAAGGCCTCGCCTGATATAACTATTTTGCTGTGCATTTTGAAAATGTGCACACATCTTACGAGAAACAGAGTACATAGTAAAGGAGACAACAGAAAATGTGGTTTATTTATATGATAGGGAAATATAACTGCGAAGCCGCCCCCTGGTGTAGACGTTCAGTCGCCTGACTTCGGTACGGGCAGGCGCAGGCTCGATTCCCGCTGGTGGCTGGTGGCGGTATGCCTGGGAGTGTGGAGCTGGGTTAGGCTCCAGCAACCCCTGCAACCCTTTCGAGGATGGACAGTATGGAAGATTAATGAATGAATGAAATATAACTGGGAAGCAATTCGTTTTTAGCAACAGTTAAATCATGTAAACTCTATGCTATACACAGTAAAAGATGTTCACAAACTGGTAATGCATTAGGCTGGAAGAGTTACAACATGTTATTTAGCTAATATTAGTATAAGTTACACCATAGAACATTACATTTAAATGGCACAAATTAATTTGTATCATCTTTTAGCAGAAGTTATGAATGTGTGTTTTTCACTCTTGGTATAGCTATGTTTTGTGTGTATGGGAAGGTTCAATCCCTGTAGGCCCAGTCTTGAGCCAGAGGTGTATTTAAATCCCTTTCAATACCCAACTCATAACCCTGTTTTCCTCCCCCAACTCATCTGACGTTCTGTGATCCGTGTTTTGCCTATGCATTAACCATCTATTTCCCATGGGTGACACCTCTCCAACATAAAACCGTAAGACAGAGGTAAAATATCTCCCTCCTGATGAAAATAAAGCTTTGTCTGGCTGCTGATCTTTTGGATATAAACCTAAAGCCATGGCTTTGATTCAAGTTTACCTTATGTGTGCCTTGACTTTTTATGCACAAAAAAGCACAATGAAGATAGGTAGAGCTAAATAGGATGAGGCACATCCATTTTTTATCATCTGATCCTTTGGTTATTTTATTCATTCATACATTACATTGCTTTTTTCTGCTTTTCTCTTATTTAATGTACCAGTGAAGCTCTATGATTGTGTGGCTTCATCCAGACTAATTGGATTATACATATTTCTATTTGTGAGACTACAGTATGGCTGTTTGCCATTTTACCACCATAGCAATATCACATTAGTTTGCAATTAGTGTATGTACATCCAAGAGGGGG